>NC_045436.1:141504064-141550871 GCF_002776525.5 Piliocolobus tephrosceles | reverse complement strand
TTTTTTTTTTTTTTTTTGTGGCAGAGTCTTGCTTTATTGCCCAGGCTGGAGTGCAGTGGCGCAATCTCAGCTCACTGCAAGCTCCACCTCCTGGGTTCCCGCCATTCTCCTGCCTCAGCCTCCCAAGTAGCTGGGACTACAGGCACCTGCCACCACGCCTGGCTAATTTTTGTATTTTTAGTAGAGATGGGGTTTCACCTTGTTAGCCAGGATGGTCTCAATCTCCTGACCTCATGAGTTGCCCACCTTGGCCTCCCAAAGTGCTGGGATTACAGGCGTGAGCCACCACGCTCGGCCAGTTTAGCTTTTCAATGTAATTTCAAACAATGAGCTTTTGCTTTTGAAATCAACTTTTAAGTTTTTAAATTATTTGGCTTTCTCTGTCATTGTGTTCATCCATGACCTTTATAACTTCATTTCCCTTATGTACATGGTAAAATAGATAACGCCTTTAAATTATGAGTGAAATATGAGGTAAGGAGATAAAATTTAAGCGTTGTTTGGGGAAAATGTCTCAAACTTCCTAAAATGATCAAAGCATCTAACAAAGTATTGCCCCTACGGATGTAACAGACAAATACATTTTCATCATTGTATTTTTTTAATCCTTGATTTTGGAATGTTTGGATTAACTGATAACACGTGAATGAGAAAAGGCATTTAATTAAGCTACAAAGATATTACCAAGGCAACTTGCAAAGTATAACTATAATCTTCCATTCTGTTTTAGTAGCATCTTAGGTGCTTCTTTAGATATCCTCAGCCTCATCTGTCTTCATTGGCCTCCACCATAACAGCAGACTCTGAGTAGATACTCAGAATTCTGCTAACTGAGGCCGAGCAAGCATGTGTCTGAATTCAATATATCACTTCCAGACTTGAAGGAAACACCCGACCACAAGGCTTACCTAGTAGCCACCAAAGCAGTCCAGTAATAAAATCTAGTTTATTTGGAGGAATAAGTTCTCTGTGGAATGAAATTTATCTAATGAAACAGGGAAGGGGACAGAGCTAGCATGTAAGTTTATCTCCCTCCCTCCAACAGAATGTCTGAGACATGGTTTTTTGTTTTTTTGTTTTTGTTTTTCTTTTTTTTAATACAGTTTGTTTAGTGACAGTCTTGATAAAAGGGGCCTTACTGAGTGACCATCTGTGCTTGCTTGCAGCAATCTGGAAGCATAGTAACTTATCACCTTGCTATTGCTGTCCAACTGACCCTGCCTGTTCCCTATCCTTCACCCTCACTAGCCTGAGACTGCACTTCTCAACTAAGCTTTGGTACTTAACGTGTTTTTTTGTTTGTTTGTTTGTTTTTTGTTTTTTAAGATTCTGTTCTCCAGGGAACAGATTTATATCTATCACTTAGCATCTAATAAGAAACCCTGTGAGAAACAGGACTTACTCTCCACTTTGGAAAAAAGAATTACTCACTTTCCAGTGGAAAAAAAAATGATAGTTTTGGAGATTCATGATTTTAAGGTACTTTTCCCTCTCTCAACTTTGGCAATTTGGAAAGGGAAATAGCAAGAAGTTTGGACCAGTACTGGCCTGTGGTCTTCCCAGTTATGCCATCTTATATCCCCATAACCAAGTTTCCTGGACTAGCATGGAGCTTCTGAACAATTCAACCATGATTATCTTAGATTTCTTTTCTACCTTCTAGGAAAACCCCACATTTCCAAAGAAATATAATATTCTTAAGTAAAATTACTTTCCTGAGAGTAACTCTTCTCATCTTTCTTTGAATCCTGAAAAGATTCCTAAAATGTTACCTATGTTTCACGTCATGATAGCCTCGAGAGAAAATATAGTCTCAAGAAGATTTAATCAAATGTATTTTTCTTTGTAAATCAGAAGCACAATAAGCCACAATAGTACTTCATACCAATGAGGATGGCTACATTATGAAATTAGGAAATGAGACAAAAACAAAACAAGTGATGGAAATGATGTGAAGAAACTGGAATCCTTGTATATTGCTGGTATAATGTAAAATGGTGCAGGTGGCAAAAAGTTTGATGGTTCTTCAATAAGTTAAATTTAGAATTACCATAGAACCCAGCAATTCCACCCTGGGTATGTATGCAAAATAATTGAAAACAGGTGTTCAGGCAAAAACTGGTACACGAATGTTCACAGCAGCACCATTCCCAATAGCTAAAAGGTGGAAACAACCCAATTGTCCATTGACTGATGAATGGATAAATAAAATGTGGTATTTCCATACAATGGAATATTTTTTCACCATAAAAAAGGAATACTTACACATGCTACCACATAGATGAACCTTGAAACATGCTAAGTAAAAAGCCAAGCATGAGAAGCCACATATGCTCCTATGTACATGAAATGTCCAGAAAAGGCACATCTATATAGAGAGAAATGAGATTAATAGTTGCCACAAGCTGGGAGGAGAGAGGAATGAGAAGCGACTGCTTAAAGGGTACAAGGTTTTTTGAGGGAAGTCATGAAAATGTTCTGGAATTAGACACTAGTGATAGTTGTACAACATTGTAAATGCACGCTTTGTTATGCATGCTGAATTTTATGTTAGTTGTGTTTTACCAGAATAAAAGAGAAATAAATAAATAAAAATAAATGTATTTATCTGAATCTCCCCACCTGATCTTTACAAGCTCATGATCCTTTTCTAAAATGATTCCCAACTTGTTATTAAGAATCCCTGGGGTAGGGAGTTAGGGGGAAGAAAAGTAGGTTCTTAAGTGAATCCTATGAATTAATCCTCTTTAATAATTATTCTGTGCCACTACTTTCTTCTCTTTTAACACCGAGTGGCTATAATCGTATCTTCTATCTTTAATGACAAAAAAAAATAGCTTTATCACAAGTGTCCACTGAAGGTGCCAACTCAAATGCTGACATCTGTACTCAGGGTCAGAGGCTCCCATTGTTTTTGTTGTTTAATTCACTTATAATCCACTTCATTTCAGAAATGCCTTGAGTTAATGAATGCCTATGTCAAGAGCAGTTATGTCTGTGCCCATCATTGCCAGGACTACCTATGTAAATGTGGCTGATGCTCTACAGAGTGATTTCACAGGCAGATTTTAGGAAAATAACTATTTCAGTTTTTGCGTGTTCATTCTTTGGAGACTGCTGACCCAGTTCTAAGACTTGAAACATGAAAATGACTGAGTGTTGGGAATAACTGTGTCTCCCATTGGTGCACTGGGAAGACATTCATGCAACAGTCACCATCACATGGCCCATTGGCTGCTGGCAAGAATGATGCCAGCTGTGCCCTAGGATTTTGCTCCGGGCTTGTCCTGTATTTGAATAACGTCTCCACCCACCTCAGCCCCGCAACACCTCACCCTGCTCTCTTTATAATCTCTCACAATACTGGTAAGCAACACACGAAAGTGGTGATATTTAGACAAAAACTTCTAACATGTATATATGTGAGAAAACTAATTGAGATTTCTTCTGAGCCAAGACTGTGATTAAACAACCCACTATGACAGTGTCTCTGAAACAAAAAACGAGCAAACAGCAAAAAAAAAAAAAAAAAAAAAAAAAAAAAAAAAAAAAAAAAAAAAAAAGAGGGATTCTAGGGACTAGTAATCTTTGAGTGTGAATCTGGAATAATATAAATTTCAAGATTTCATATAGGAAGGAAAAATTTGCTTCTCCTAGGGGCACAGTAAATAGAAGTTCTATGAAGATAAAATGGGTAAATCAAGCTAATCAAAAAATGCTGAGTTTAAAATGAAATTGTATACCCTTGCTTAGAGAAATTTTCTGAATTAAGTAATGTTCAACGTAATATAGACACAATTACGAAAATTAATAGTACCACCAAACTGGGTTACATTTAAATTTCTAATTCTTCAAGAGGGATCCATTTGAGTGGGGATATTATTTTTGTTTTTAAAAAGCCTTCTATCTACTGAAAAATTCTATGTGTAATCTATATATTACACATACCAGATAGCTAATAAATATATTTTCTATGAAAGAATAAAGAGCTAATATTAGATATAATTCTACAAAAATTTCTTATAATTTGGAAACACTCATTTGCTAATTTTCTATAACACAGTTTATCTGTTAAATCTTCAAAACATGAGAAATATGTTTTATGCTCCCATATCATTTTTGAAAAATAACTATTTCAGTTTTTGCGTGTTCATTCTTTGGAGACTGCTGACCCAGTTCTAAGACTTGAAACATGAAAATGACTGAGTGTTGGGAATAACTGTGTCTCCCATTGGTGCACTGGGAAGACATTCATGCAACAGTCACCATCACATGGCCCATTGGCTGCTGGCAAGAATGATGCCAGCTGTGCCCTAGGATTTTGCTCCGGGCTTGTCCTGCATGAATAACGTCTCCACCCACCTCAGCCCCGCAACACCTCACCCTGCTCTCTTTATAATCTCTCACAATACTGGTAAGCAACACACGAAAGTGGTGGTTGAAAAATATGAGAATACTTTTCTGTCATGAAGAATAAAATACTGCATGAGGATCAAATGGCATTTATTTGATCAAGGCAGCTAAATTTTTTTGAGATGAAAGACTTATTTGGCATTCTAGAAAGTAATTTTATTAGAAGATTAAAGATTCCAGAAAAGGTGGTATTGGAAATTATTGACATTAAAATAAAGGAATGTAAGCTGAATAATGGGAGGATGTGAAAAAAAGTCTAGGCGGAATTAGAGGATTATTCATATGAAGCAAAAAGTTATGCTGCAATCATAACTATAACCTACAACGGAAAATTGAATAACTAGCCTATATGTAACAAAAGTTACAAATTGTTGATAAGCTGTAAGGAAAAAATGAAAGAGTGTGGTGCTTTGTGAATTAGAAAAGTTTGATAGGTATAAAGAAATTGATAAAGTAAAAATTGTAATAGTCATAATATTAATTCCCTCAACAATTACAGTTTTTAAAGCTACCCTGTGTTGACGTTGACCTTTCTGTTAAGCGCTGAAAACGCAAAAACAGAGATGATTTAAAGACCCCTAGGAGTTGATACTCTAGAGATAGAAAGGATATATATGAGAAAAGAAAAAAAAGATACAATTTGCTAAGTACTTTCATAGAAGCATGAACAAAGTCTTTTAACAATATAAACTGGGGAATTGTTGGAACTCTCTGATAGAGTTGCCAAAAGCATCACTGAGAAATGGTGGCTAAGCAGGATACTCATGATCAGAAGCTATTGACTGGGTCTAGGGAAATGTTTCTGGGCCACAGGTGATAGAGGATGACTGTGGATAAGAACATTGCAAACAAGAGAAAAAGAGACTGAAATAAATACCAAGTATTTTAAAGCCAGACTCTCACCACTGTAAGTTTCACAGTTATCACAGTTCGCAATTAGCTAACAAGAAATGAAGTGCATAAGAGCAACATAACATTGTTTTTCTGTAATTTTACCCTTATCATTTCTAATATCATGACACCCAAAGTCATCAAAAGAATTTTGGCATATCTTGGCATTGGCTATAACACTTTCTTTTCCTCCTCTGCTCTGGCTTAATCACAAAGCTGATTTGTTTGTTTTCTCTCTAACACTTCACTAGTCATATCTTTCCAATTTCCACTACAGTGTGAGTGTTGAATGTCTGTGTGTGGGCGGGAGGGCTGATTGTGTCCTGATTACTGTATTAACAGAGATGGGTTGGAAGTAGGCAAAATTTGTCTTTTTATATGTCACTTTGAATATCCCTTTCACCCCCTAAGGTATCCTTTCTTGGCCCTGGCATAAAATCTTATCAATAATTTATATTCAAAGCATTCTTTCTACCAAGTAGCATTTATATACTAAAGGAGGTTAGAATAACAATTCTCCATAATGATATGATATCAGCATCCATAGCACATGAGAGAGAAAATATCTGGGGGAAGGGAAAGTCTTCAACATATTTCATTCTCCATTATGTTGCAGACAGATATCTATTTCTCCCCGATATATTACAAACTTGAATACAGAGTCCTCTAACTTATAATGAGAGCATTAATGTTTATCAGTTTACTTTCTTAAAAAAGAGAAATGACATATTATTTTAGTGAAAAACTTTATTCTTACAAAGCATTTTCACATACCTTATCTTATTTAAGCCCTGTTTGCTGATGTTGTTTCTGTTATTACTCCCATTTCAGAGATGGAATAACTGAGGCTCAGTGAGGAATTAAGTGGCTTGCTTCAGGTAATAAAAATAGTAAGTGCAGATCCTAGGCTTGTATTCACACATGTTGTCTTTCAGTTGACTACCGTTCTTTCTCTACCCCTACGCTACCCTGTTCCCTGCTCCCTTACAAGTTTCTCACCTATGATTTCAGGGCCCATGCACAGAGATAATAAGTATGTGTAGGGCCACAGATAGGCATTCTTCATATCAAGTATCCTAGATACAAGCAGTTTAAGCATCGTAAGAAATAGAGCTGTAGAAGCTATCTTGGATGAATAAGCGATCAGGGCAGGGCAGAAGGTGGTTAGCACTCCAATTAATTAAGGTCAAGCCAAGGTAAAAGCAGGTCTTAAATGAAACAGATCTTTAGTTCTTCCACCTCTAGCCCATCTTGCTGCTGCACTCCAGACCCCAGGTCATCACAGCGAGAGCCACCGCTGCTTTGTAGCACCGAACACAGGGGTCTGCATAACCTAAATTCTCATTTCCCCAGATTAGAAGGAGGACTACCAATTAAACTTCATTTCATGTTGTATTAACCACATGGCTTGCATTAGAAGAGAAGTGGAAAGGTTTCTACCCCATGCAATGATTTTCATATTATGGAGTTTTTAAAAAGAAAAGATTATGAAATGAAAGCAATCAGGAGGGCAACAGGACCTTTAGTCACCACAAAATTATTTCACAAAGATAGCCACATATTCTGAAAATGTATAGGGCTACTCTAAAATTGCTGAACAGCTGTTACTTAAGAGTCTTATTGTTTTGTTCTTCTGGGATTTGTTTTGTATAATTGTATGCCACACAAGGCATCTGTAAACAATGACAATTTCAGATGTAAACATTAATACATTTATTTGGAAGTTTTAACAAAAGGAGGTTTTCATGACCAGACTATGTGTAAGGAAAATGACTGCACTGCAGATAGAAGTAGGCCAAGGCAAACATCTGGTACAGCATAACACAGCAGGTTTGGAGTGCAGGCACACAACCCCATGCATTGTATAATCACATTTATGTAAATTTACACTTTATGTGAGCTCATACCTGGCTCTGAGCCACTATTACCTGTGAGGTATATAAATACACTGTTGATGCTATGGAAAGAGGAGGGAATAAAGCCATGTCCCAACTGCTTACAGTCCCTTGAGTGTTCTTCCAGCTGCCTGCCACCTGTTCACCAACTCCCCTTGGACCCCAGCTTGGGTTGGAGCCCAACAATTGGTGTAGTCAGCAGTATCAGAAAGCAGAACATGAACAGCCATTGGGGCCCCAAGAGTGGACTTAGGGACTCCCTCCCCGCCATAACAGAGTACACTTCATATAGTGCCTATAGCCCAATCAAGTTGTGAGTATTAGGTAAACAGTGTCAACAGTGTCCAGGGGAACCCTTACCTGCCTGGATGCTTCACCTTTGGGATAAAGGAGTGATTAGTATCTTCTACTCCGCCTCTGAAATGGAAAAGTTGGCTTCCATCACAACTCACCCCTCCCTCCTTCAGTAGTTTTAGGTGAGCAGGTGGTTAGCACCAGGGCAAGGTTACCACACCCTGCTTGAATGGCTGATGGTGGCCATATGGACAGCATGGAATGATGCCAGTGAAATACCAGAAACTGTGAGTAAATGGTAGTCATATAAAGATTTGGTGCAAGTATTCCAGGAGATGGGTATGTAGCAGGCTATGTTTGATCTGAATACCCAAGGGCCAGATGATGAATGCTTTACTTCTCCCATGAGGGACCTCATGTTGGGTTCTGCACCCCCAAGTGCCTTTGGCTTCATGGTTGCTGTCCTCACCCATATGTGGAACACTGCATACACGAAGTAATTACTGCCATGGTGGCCCTCAGGGAAGCAGAAGGCCATTGCTGGGACTGAGGGGTCCACACCATTAAGAAGGGGAAGGACCTCTTTCTCAGGGGCTCCCTCATGTGACAAAAAGGGGCCCCAACAAGTGGCATACACACACAGATGTGGATTGATTTGATTTTGGTTGGGGTTGACCAGGAGAAAATTGATAGGCAACCCAATGAAGTGCTGTTGACTTCATGAAGGCAACTGTCCCTGGAGCAGCAATTCCAGAAAATGCCTGAAAGGGAGAAGGACAATGTTGCTTGACCTAGTCCTGCCCGGACACTCCAGCTAAAGGACTACTTGCAGGCAGATGAGGGCATAGACTCTTTTGTGTTTGATTAGGGAACTGGCTGAGGTGCCAGCTTGGGGGAACACTGGACAACTGGATGGCCTTAGTCATAGTAATGCTGCCCAAGGTGGCACCTGTGCCCTTTTAGGAACACAGTGTTGTACTTTTATCCCTGACAATCAACAGAACATAATGGCAGCTTTGCAGGGGCTGTCACAGGATATTAAAGCAGTTGAGAACCTTACTGACAACCACCTACAGGCATGGCGGGCATCCCTGGGTGTTGGCCTATGCTGGATCCTAATAGTTACAGGCAGAATAGCAGGAATCTTAGTAGTAAGTTGCTGCTGCCTTTATTTCTGCTGTGGCCTATGGATCCAGGGCTCTGCCCTATGGGCACATCTCCCTGGTGAAAGGACTCCCTCAGCCTAGGGAGTGGAGTGTAAGGAAAATGGCTGTGCTACAGATAGAAGTAGACCAAGGCAAATATCCAGTACAGCATGACACAGCATGTTTGGAACACAGGCGTACAACCCTGCACATTGCATAATCGCATTTATGTAACTACTTTATGTGAGCTCATACCTGGCTCTGAGCCACTATCATCTGTGAGATGCATAAATACACTGCTAATGCTGTGGAGAGAGAGGAGGGAATAAAGCCATGTCCCAACTGCCTACAGTCCCTTGAGTGTTCTTTCAGCTGCCCACTGCCCATTCACCAACTCTTCTTGGACCCTAGCATGGGAAGGAGCCTAACTCTACATATCTTAGTAGTAAAGAGCACCAGCTTTGGAGACAAGCTGATTCAAATGTCAAACAGTCATCCAGTAGCTGGCTGACAATCATACCTCTCAATCCCTTATCTGTAAAATGAAGATCAAAATACTTGACTTTGAGGAAAAGGAAATAAAATAGATGTAGATACTAAGTCTTCAATAAAAGGTGATTGTTATTGAAGGGCAATACAGTTGATTTTCATTACTCATGGTAGTTTTGTTCTATAAAGTCACTAAGAACAATGAATCAGCAAATAATGACCCATTGTTCCTAGAAGAAATATAGGATTAGGTTCCTGTGAGACTCTGGTCACATTTTTGCCAACTGATCAGATTGTTTTACGTGCGTTTCAGTTTAAAGACATTGTATTTCATACTTATTGTTAATTCATTAACATTGAGCTCATGGCCAACAGCCCTCTAATTCATGCCTAAATAAAGCTTATATAATGCAGTTATTTTCTCTCTGAACCATATCACAACCTTCTTGTACTTAGTAACAGTACGCAGCGCTTCAGTACTTCTGGTTGGGGGCCATTTTAAGTAGTGAAATCACCAAAAGAAGGGCACAAAAGTTCAAAAACAAACAAAACATGGGACTAAATAGATTGTGAGAAGGACACCTGGATCTAAAACAAGAAAGAGCATTACCTTGTTCAACCAAGGAACATGCAAACTGGGGGACTAGGAGCACACTAGGAGCATGCGCATGGGGAACTCAAATTTTTTGCAACTCCGTACGTGTCTGTGAACAACCACAGAAGTGCAGTAAATATTGATTTGGGGATTGAAAATACATTTTGGCAAGTAGGTGAAATCATGAATATGGAACCCAGGAATTAGGAGTGACTACATAATGTTTTAGGTAATGGCTTGTGGTCTATAATGACAGAGATTGGCTTCACCACTCACAATCTGTACAGCTTTGGGCAAATAAGTGACTTGTTCTCTTTTACTCTCAGTTTCCTCATCTATGAAATAAAAGTAATAATAACTGTACCCTCTTAGATTTATGATGAGAATTAAATGAGATATAGCCTGTATACAGCTGATACATGTTAAATGATCAAAAAATATGTTACTAATGCAAGGAAGACTAATAAAGCAAAAAGAATTAACTCTAGCATAAGTGGAATTTTTAGAACACCTCAAAATGCTGGAAGAGGGGGAAAAGATTTAGTTTCCCCTTATTTCCTGTGTATAAGTGGGACAAACTTTAGTGACATATGTAAAGAGTATTATTTGCTAACATAAAAATGATTTTGGTGAAGTATTAAAAATCAATAATGTCATTTTGAAGGTCTCAACTAAAGTATGAATTGCTAAGTTTAATGGAGCCTTGTGCTAGAATTTCAATTAATGCAAATGGAAGAGAACATTGAACACTTAGTACTAATTTTATTTGCCTAGATTAAGCCAGAAAAAATGAGCTCATGTCTCTAAGGATCTGATCTCAATGTCGAAAAGTAAATGCCCAGAAACATAGTCATATGACCTAAAATTTTATCTTTTTTATATGCTTTAAATTGTTTCTATTTTTGATAAACCCTAGCTTTTGCTGAAAATCCTAGTAAGACATGTTCAAACAACCTTCAAACTGTGCAATGTATGTAATATCAAAAGAAAAAAGAGAAAAACTACATTATTAGTAATTAACCCAAGAATTCCTGCTTAAAAACAGTAACTGCTTAACTTATTACTTTTTGATAGAGACAGGGTCTTACTCTTTCACCTAGGCTGGAGTGTGGTGGCATAACTGTAGCTCATGGCAGCCTCCATCTCACAGGCTCGCCTAATCTTCTTGCTACAGATTCCTTGGTAGAATACCGATGTGCACCACTACACCTGGCTAATGTTTAATTTTATTTTTTGTAGAGACAGAGTTTCCTCACATCACCTAGGCTGGTCTCGAACTCCTGACCTCAAGCAATCCTCCCACCTCAAGCTTCCAAAGTGCTGGGATTACAGGTATGAGTCTTTACATCCAGCCATTTTATTAAGACAGTACTTGAATTATGCCTTACTTTATTTCACTTAGGTATATTAAATACTCAAAATTTTACCAGAGGTTCATGGGACCCAAGTTAGTCATCTCTTCTCCACGAAGGTGGAGAAAAGTAACTTTAAAATTGTGCATTAAAGAAAAACTTATATACAGCTGATTTTTTCACTGATAAATCTTTTGAAAATAATTTTAAAACAATTTAAATAATTTTTAGGAAATTCAAAGTAAATATTGATATTTTGTAGTTTTTTTGTGGCCTAACTCTCCTTATTGTCTTCCATAGATATTAATTGAAGATGCTGTTTAGGAAAAAACAAAGCAACTTCCAGCTTTAGTTCGCTTTTTTATATGGATAGATTTTTGTGGGCTGTCAATAAACCGGCATACACATTGCATGGACTTTTCCAGTGGAAACTCTGCACAACCCATTGATTTCAATAAGGAAGACAAAGAAAAGATGAACTGTGAGGCAAAACAAGACTTCATGTAAGAAATAGGAAGACATCATTCCATCCAGTGATGTTTGATGAGTACTATTTGGAGAAATGATTTACTTCTTTCATAAGCCTGTGGCCTGAAGCAAAGGAATATCATTATTTGAGTCAAGTGTCCTATATTGCCACAACCTCTATTCTTGCATATTTCACAGTTCATTATACTCCATAGACATATCATGGGGATTTATCTCAATCACATTACAGAAACATTCAATGACTGGAAATGATTCACTTTTCAAAGATTCATTGGTCACATTACTTGGCTTTTATAGAAATACACAATTACGGTTGATAATGCCATCTTACACCCCATGATCCAGATTTTCAATCTGACACCCTTTGGTGTTTATCTTTGCCATCATCCAGAAGCAGCATCTAATGCCAAGCCTGATCATGCAGAGAATATAAATTTAAAGAGCCATTTCATTTATAACAAACAGACCCAGCTGGAGCACAGCTGCTAAGTGGAACGACAAAGCAAAATTTCCTGCTACCTGGGAAGGTCTAATTATAAAACCACCTAAACAAGCTTTCAAAATCTGTCTGTGAACTAACCAACATCAATGTGGGTTTAACTTAAAGAGGGAAATAAAGGTGAAACTATTTGAAGCATGTATTACAGAAGAAATCAGGAATATTATATTATTTTCTAAAGTCTATATGCTTTAATTGAAGCTGCCTTGGATTTTAATATCATTTCTTGGTTTTTCTATATGCAGACTTAAAATCTAAAGTGTAGAGTAATCGAAACCAAAAAAAAATTGAATTATAGCATTTTTTGCCCTTCTATCTTAGTGTTCTTCATTAAAGAACAAACAATAAAAGATCAGCAAATACAGGCTGGGCATAGTGGCTCATACCTGTAATCCTAGCACTTTGGGAAGCCAAGGTAAGCAGATCACTTGAGCCCAGGAGTCTAAGCAACATGGTGAAACCCTGTCTTCACAGAAAACACAAAGTAAATTAGCCAGGTGTGGTGGTGTACACCTGTAGTCCCAACTACTTAAGAGGCTGAGGTAGGAGGATCACCTGAGCCCGAGGGGTCGAGGTTGCAGTGAACTGTAATTATGCCACTGCATTCCATCCTAGGCAACACAGCGAGATCCTGTCAAAAAAAAAAAAAAAATAGATTAGCAAACACAGCATATGACAAAATCTAGAAATTTGAATATGATAACAAAGCTTCTTACAATAATCAAAGAGAGAAATACATTTACATGTAAAGTCTCTGTGACATTCTCTAACATTTTTTAAAGTTATGACAAAATTTCATTTCATTGTGGCATGTTGTTCATGGTTGTCCTTTTATGAAAATTCGATCTTGGAAAATAAAGTAATCCTTGGTTTACATGATTTTATCCAACATCTTAGCTGCCCAGTAGCTACTCATTTTGTATCAGAGACCTCCCAATAGACCAATCCTGGTCCCTACAAACTGCAGAGAGGTCCTAAATGAGGAAGAATTGCCAAATATTTAATTCCCCCAACCCCTGTTTCCTTTAAATAGCATTATTAAAATTCTAAAACCCATACAGTATTCATGAGAGAGATGTATATTTTAAGCATTTCCCAGTTTATAAAGCGTTCAATATTTTGATCTCTGGAGGGCAATATCAGTGCATCACAGTAAACAGCGTAGATATTTCACAGACAACACTTAGAATTGACTGTGGATTTACCCAGATTGAGGGTGGGTCTGCCTTCCCCAGTCCACTGACTCAAATGTTAATCTCCTTTGGCAACACACTCACTGACACACCCAGGAAAAATACCTTGCATCCTTCGATCCAATCAAGTTGACACTCAGTATTAACCATCACACTAGACAAAAACTTAAACTCGCTATTTTAAATATATCTTTAAATATCAAAGACCTAAAGGCAAATATCTCTAGAAAACTAAAGAAAATTATGAAACCTAAGTAAACAATATTAGTAGAAACTTCAAAAGGGAATCAAATAGAAATTCTATACTTGAAAAGTACAACTTAAATAACAAAATTAATAGAGGATTAACAGCAGATTTTATCACGCAAAAAAAATCAGCAAATTTGAAGATAGGTCACTTGATATTATCCACTCTGTGACACAGAAAGATAAAAGAATGAAGAAAAATGGACAGAGCATCAGAGACTTGTAGAACACTATTAAGTGTGCAAAAATACAAATAATAGGAGTCCCAAAATGAAAGAAAAGAAAGAAAAGTTCAGAAATAGTATTTAAACAACTAAATAATAAATAAATAGCTACAAACTCCCCAAATCTGATTTTTAATAATTAGTCTACACATCTAAAAAGCTCAATGAACTCTAAGTATGGTAAACTCAAAGACAGCCTCACCTAGATACATTATACACAAACTTGAAAGTCAGAGACAATGAGAGAATATTTAAAGTAGTAAGAAAAAGTTACTCATCATATACAAAGTATCCCAAATAATCCCTAGAAAAAAGTTTTTTCTAGGACTTTTCTGGTAAGCTGCTTTCCTTTCCAGACACCATGGAGGATGTAGCATGACATATTTAAAGTGCTAAAAGAGAAGAATAATAACTATCAGCCAAAACATTTTATTATTATTATTATTATACTTTATTATTATTATTATTATACTTTAAGTTCTAGGTTACATGTGCACAATATGCAGGTTTGTTACATATGTATACATGTGCCATGTTGGTGTGCCATAAACTCATCATTTACATTGGGTATATCTCCTAATGCTATCCTTCTCCACTCCTCCCATCCCATGACAGGCCCTGGTGTGTGATGTTCCCCACCCCGTGTCCAAGTGTTCTCATTGTTCAATTCCCACCTATGAGTGAGAACATGTGGTGTTTGGTTTTCTGTCCTTGTAATAGTTTGCTCAGAATGATGGTTTTCAGCTTCATCCACGTCCCTACAAAGGACATGAACCCATCCTTTTTTTATGGCTGCATAGTATTCCATGGTGTACATGTGCCACATTTTCTTAATCCAGTCTGTCATTGATGGACATTTGGGTTGGTTCCAAGTATTTGCTATTGTGAATAGTGCCACAATAAACATATGTGTGCATGTGTCTTTATAGCGGCATGATTTACAATCCTTGGGATATATATCCAGTAATGGGATGGCTGAGTCAAATGGTATTTCTTGTTCTAGATACTTGAGGAATTGCCACACTGTCTTCCACAATGATGGAACTAGTTTACAGTCTCACCAACAGTGTAAAAGTGTTCCTATTTCTCCACATCCTCTCCAGCATCTGTTGTTTCCTGACTTTAATGGTCACCATTCTAACTGATTTGAGATGGTATGTGGTTTTGATTTGCATTTCTCTGATGGCCAGTGATGATGAGCATTTTTTCATGTGTCTGTTGGCTACATAAATATCTTCTTTTGAGAATTGTCTGTTCATATCCTTCACCCACTTTTTGATGGGTTTGTTTGATTTTTTCTTGTAAATTTGTTTAAGCTCTTTGTAGATTCTGGATAATAGTCCTTTGTCAGATGAGTAGATTGCGAACATTTTCTCCCATTCTGTAGGTTGCCTGTTCACTCTGATGGTAGTTTCTTTTGCTGTGCAGAAGCTCTTTAGTTTAATTAGATCCCATTTGTCTATTTTGGCTTTTGTTGCCATTGCTTTTGGTGTTTTAGTCATGAAGTCCTTGCTCATGCCTATGTCCTAAATGGTATTGACTAGGGTTTTTTCTAGGGATTTTATGGTTTTGGGTCTAATATTTAAGTCTTTAATCCATCTTGAATTAATTTTTGTGTAAGGTGTAAGTAAGAGATCCAGTTTCAGCTTTCAACATATGGTTAGCCAGTTTTTCCAGCACCATTTATTCAATAGGGAATCCTTTCCCCATTTCTTGTTTTTGTCAGGTTTGTCAAAGATCAGATGGTTGTAGATGTGTGGTATTATTTCTGAGGGCTCTGTTCTGTTCCATTGGCCTATATCTCTGTTTTGGTAGCAGTACCATGCTGTTTTGGTTACTGTAGCCTTGTAGTATAGTTTGAAGTCAGGTAGCGTTAAGCCTCCAGCTTTGTTCTTTTGGCTTAGGATTGTGTTGGCATTGTGGGCTCTTTTTTGGTCCCATATGAACTTTAAAGTAGTTTTTATCCAATTCTGTGAAGAAAGTCATTGGTAGCTTGATGGGGATGGCATTAAATCTATAAATTACCTTGGGTATTTTGGCCATTTTCACGATAATGATTCTTCCTATTCATGAGCATGGAATATTCTTCGATTTGTTTGTGTCCTCTTTTATTTTGTTGAGCAGTGGTTTGTAGTTCTCCTTGAAGAGGTCCTTCACATCCCTTGTAAGTTGGATTCCTAGGTATTTTATTCTATTTGAAGCAATTGTGAATGGGAGTTCACTCATGATTTGGCTGTTTGTCTGTTATTGGTGTATAGGAATGCTTGTGATTTTTGCACATTGATTTTGTAGCCTGAGACTTTACTGAAGTTGTCTATCAGCTTAAGGAGATTTTGGGCTCAGACAATGGGGTTTTCTAAATATACAATTGTTTCATCTGCAAACAGGGACAATTTGACTTCCTCTTTTCCTAATTGAATACCCTTTATTTCTTTCTCCTGCTTGCTTGCTCTGGCCAGAACTTCCAACACTATGTTGAATAGGAGTGGTGAGAGAAGGCATCCATGTTTTGTACCGGTTTTCAAAGGGAATGATTCCAGCTTTTGCCCATTCAGTATGATATTGGCTGTGGGTTTGTCATAAATACTTCTTACTATTTTGAGATATGTTCCATCAATAGCTACTTTGTTTAGAGTTTTTAGCATGAAGGACTGTTGAATTTTGTCAAAGGCCTTTTCTGCACCTATTGAGACAATCATGTGGTTTTTGTCTTTGGTTGTGTTTATATGACGGATTATGTTTATTGATTTGCATATGTTGAACCTTGCATCCCAGGGATGAAGCCCACTTGATCGTGGTGGATAAGCTTTTTGATGTGCTGCTGGATTCAGTTTGCCATCATTTTTTTGAGGATTTTTGCATTGATGTTCATCAGGGATATTGGTCTAAAATTCTCTTTTTTGTTGTTGTTGTGTCTCTGCCAGTGTTTGGTATCAGGATGATGCTGGCCTCATAAAAAGAGTTAGGGAGGATTCCCTCTTTTTCTATTGATTGGAATAGTTTCAGAAGGAATGATACCAGCTCCTCTTTGTACCTCTGGTAGAATTTGGCTGTGAATTCCTCTGGTCCTGGACCTTTTTTGGTTGGTAGGCTATTAATTATTGCCTCAATTTCAGAGCCTGTTATTGGTCTATTCAGAGACTCAACTTCTTCCTTGTTTAGTCTTGGGAGCGTGTATGTGCCCAGGAATTTATCCATTTCTTGTACATTTTCTAATTTATTTGAATAGAGGTGTTTATAGCATTCTCTGATGGTAGTTGTATTTCTGTGGAATTCGTGTTGATATCCCCTTTATCATATTTTATTGCATCTATTTGATTCTTCTCTCTTTTCTTCTTTGTTAGTCTTGCTAGTGGTCTATCAATTTTGTTGATCTTTTCAAAAAACCAGCTCCTGGATTCATTGATTTTTTGAAGGGTTTATCTCCTACAGTTCTGCTCTGATCTTAGTTATTTCTTGCCTTCTGCTAATTTTTGAATGTATTTGCTCTTGCTTCCCTAGATCTTTTAATTGTGATGTTAGGGTGTCAATATTAGAGCTTTCCTGCTTTCTCTTGTGGGCATTTAGTGTTACAAATTTCTCTATACACACTGCTTTAAATGTGTGCCAGAGATTCTGGTACATTGTGTCTTTGTTGTCATTGATTTCAAAGAACATCTTTCTTTCTGCCTTCATTTCGTTGTGTACTCAGTAGTCATTCAGGAACAGGTTGTTCAGTTTCCACTCAAGTAGTTGAGTGGTTTTGAGTTAGTTTCCTAATCCTGAGTTCTAGTTTGATTACCCTGTGGTCTGAGAGACAGTTTGTTATAATTTCTGTTCTTTTACATTTGCTGAGGAGTGCTTTACCTCCAACTACGTGGTCAATTTAGGAATGAGTGCAATGTGGTTCTGAGAAGAATGTATACTCTGTTGATTTGAGGTGGACAGTTCTGTTGATGTCTATTAGGTCCACTTGGTGAAGAGCTGAGTTCAAGTCCTCGATATCCTTGTTAACTTTCTGTCTGGTTGATCTGTCTAATGTTGACAGTGGGGTGTTAAAGTCTCCCATTATTATTGTGTGGGAGTCTAAGTCTCTTTGTAGGTTTCCAAGAACTTGCTTTATGAATCTGCATGCTCCTGTATTGGGTGCATATATATTTAGGATAGTTAGCTCTTCTTATTGAAATGATCCCTTTACCATTATGTAATGGCCTTCTTTGTCTCTTTTGATCATTGTTGGTTTAAAGTCTGTTTTATCAGAGATTGGATTGCAATTCCTGCTTTTTTATGTTTTCCATTTGCTTCATAGATCTTCCTCCATCCATTTATTTTGAGTCTATGTTTGTCTCTGCATGTGAGATGGGTCTCCTGAATACAGCAAACTGATGGGTCTTGACTCTATCCAATTTGCCAGTCTGTGTCTTTTAATTGGAGCAGTTAACCTATTTACATATAAGGTTAATATTGTTATGTGTGAATTTGATCCTGTCATTATGATGTTAGTTGACAGTTTCTTCCTAGCATCGATGGTCTTTACAATTTGGCGTGTTTTTGCAGTGGCTGGTACCGGTTGTTCCTTTCCATGTTTAGTGCTTCCTTCAGGAGCTCTTGTAAGGCAGGCCTGGTGGTGATAAAATCTCTCAGCATTTGCTTGTCTGTAAGGATTTCATTTCTCCTTCACTTAGGAAGTTTTGTTTGGCTGGATATGAAATTCTGGGCTGAAAATTCTTTGCTTTAAGAATGTTGAATATCGGCCCCCACTCTCTTCTGGCTTGTAGAGTTTCTGCTGAGAGATCTGCTGTTAGTTTGATGGGCTTCCCTTTGTAAGTAACCATTCTCTCTCACTGCCCTTAATATTTTTTCCTTCATTTCAACTTTGGTGAATCTGACAGTTATGTGTCTTGGAGTTGCTCTTCTCAAGGAGTATCTTTGTGGCGTTCTCTGTATTTCCTGAATTTGAATGTTGACCTGCCTTGCTGAGTTGGGGAGGTTCTCCTGCATAATATCCTGAAGCGTGTTTTCCAACTTAGTTCCATTCAACTCGTCACATTCAGGTACACCAATCAGACATAGATTTGGTCTTTTCACACAGACCCATATTTCTTGGAGGCTTCATTTATTTCTTTTTACTCTTTTTTCCTCTAAATTTCTCTTCTCACTTCATTTTATTCATTTGATCTTCAATCATTGATACCCTTTCTTCCACTTGATCAAATTGTCTACTGAAGCTTGTGCAGGTGTCACGTATTCTCATACCATGGTTTTCAGCTCCATCAGTTTATTTAAGGTCTTCTCTATGCTGTTTATTCTAGTTAGCCATTCATCTTATCTTTTTTCAAGATTTTTAGTTTCTTTGCGATGGGTTCGAGCATCCTGCTTTAGCTCAGAGAAGTTTGTTATTACCAATCATCTGAAGACTTCTTCTCTCAACTCGTCAAAGTCATTCTCCATCCAGCTTTGTTCCATTGCTGGTGAGGAGCTGTGTTCCTTTGGAGGAGAAGAGGCGCTCTGTTTTTTAGAATTTTCAGCTTTTCTGCTCTGGTTTCCCCCATCTTTGTAGTTTTATCTACCTTTGGTCTTTGATGATGGTGATGTACATATGGGATTTTGGTGTGGATATCCCTTCTGTTTGTTAGTTTTCCTTCTAACAGTCAGCACCCTCAGCTGCAGATCTGTTGGAGTTTGCTGGAGGTCCACTCCAGACCCTGTTTGCCTGGGTATCACCAGTGGAGGCTGCAGAACAGCAAATATTGCAGAACAGCAAATGTTTCTTCCTGATCCTTTCTCGGGAAGCTTCATCACAGAGGACAACCCAGCTGTATGAGGTATCAGTCTTCCCCTACTGGGAGGTGTCTCCCAGTTAGGCTACTCGGGGTTCAGGGACCCACTTGAGGAGGCAGTCTGTCCGTTCTCAGACCTCAAACTCCCTGCTGGGAGAACCACTACTGTCTTCAAAGCTGTCAGACAGGAATGTTTAAGTCTGCAGAAGATTCTGCTGTGTTTTTTCAGCTATGCCCTTCCCCCAGAGGTGGAGTCTACAGAGCCAGGCAGGCCTCCTTGAACTGCAGTAAGCTCCACCCAGTTTGAGATTCCTGGCTACTTTGTTTACCTACTCAAGCCTCAGCAATGGCAGACTCCCCTCCCCCAGCCTCGCTGCTGCCTTGCAATTTGATTTCAGACTGCTTTGATAGCAGTGAGAGAGGCTCCGTGGGCTTGGGACCCTCCGAGGCAGGCACGCGATATAATCTCCTGGTGTGCCATTTGCTAAGACCGTTGGAAAAGCACAGTATTAGGGTGGGAGTGTTCTGATTTTCCAGGTACCATCGATCACAGCTTCTCTTGGCTAGGACAGGGTATTACCTGACCCCTTGTGCTTTTTGGGTGAGGTGATGCCCTGCCCTGCTTTGGCTCACACTCAGTGGACTGCACCCACTGTCCAACAAGCCCCACTGAGATGAACCTGATACCTCAGTTCTTGGAAATGCAGAAATCACCCTTCTTCTGTGTTGCTCATGCTGAAAACTGTATACTGGAGCTGTTCCTATTTGGCCGTCTTGGAGGGTTTCCACCAAAACATTTTTTGAAAAATGTAAAAGAAACTATTTTCAGATAAATGAAAATTGAGATAATTTTCTGCTATAGGAATTGCCTTACAAGAAATATTGAAAGAAATCCTCTAAGCTGAAATGAAGAACACTAGGAAGTAACTCATATTTACATGAAGAAACAAAGAGTACTGGTAAAGGCAAGTACATAGGTAAATATAAAAGGCAATGTAAACTTTTTTTTGTACTTTTTTGTCCTATATTATTTAATGTCTTTTTTTGGTCTTACATTACTTAAAAGAATATTGTATAAGGCAATCATTATAACTCTAAGTTCATGGGAACACAACATATAAGCATATAATTTGTGAAAATAACAACATTAAAGGAGGCAGGAAAATAAAATTATAGAGAAGGAGAATTTTTATGTTACTTAATTTAAGTTACTGTTAATAAGAACTAGATTTTTATAAATAAAGAAATTAATGGTTATTCCCAGGGCAATTACTACAAAGATAATTCCAAAACTAGAGTAAAGGAAATGGCAAAGCAATTAAAAATGGTGTAGTGGTATAGCGGAAAGTATTTAATGTGAAAAAGGGCAGTAATGGAAGAAATGAGAAACAAAAATCATGCAGGACAAATGGTAAAATTGAAGACACAAGTCCTAACTAATCAGTTATTACATTAAATATAAATCAATTAAACTATCTAATTATTAATAAAATGCAGTGATTGGCTGAATAAAAAACACAACATTCTCCAACTATATGCTACATATAAAAGAAATACTTAAGATTAAAAGACACAGGCCAGGCGCAGTGCCTCACACCTGTAATCCCAGCACTTTGGGAGGCCAAGGCGAGTGGATCACAAGGTCAGGAGATAGAGACCATCCCGACTAACATGGTGAAACCCCATCTCTACTAAAAAATGTTCAAAAAATTAGCTGGGTGTGGTGGTGGGTGCCTGTAATCCCAGCTACTTATGAGGCTGAGGCAGGAGAATGGCATGAACCCAGGAGGCGGAGCTTGCAGTGAGCCCAGATCACACCTCTGCACTCCAGCCTCGGTAACAGAGCGAGACTCCATCCCAAAAAAAGAAAAAAGAAAAGCAAAGAAAAGAAAAGATTAAAAGACACAAAAATATTTAAAAATAAAATAATGGAAAAAGATAATCTATACAAATGATAACTAAAAGAGAGCTGGAGTGCCTAGACTAATAGCAGACCAAATAGACTTTAAGAAAAAAGTTTTTAGTAGAGATAAAAAGGATATTTTATACAGATAAAACAGTCAATACACTAAGAATTTATACCAATTATAAATGTATATGCATCAAACAGCATAGCCTCAAAAGACATGAGAGATAGAAATTTAAAAATAATAGTTGGAGAATTTAATACTCCATTTTCAGTAATGACTGGAACAACTAGAAAGATCAGCAGAGAAATAGATTTGAACAATACTATAAACCAACTAGACCTAATAGACACATATAGAATATTCCAACCAACAACAGTAGAATTCACATTTTTTTCAGGTGTACAATGAACATGTCCAGAAGAGCATTATTGGAACAGAACAGCATTATTTCATATTGGAAATAATTATTGAAACAGAACAGCATTATTTCATATTTCAAATATGAAAAAAAACCAGAACATCTATCAACCAAAGAAGGAATGAACAAAATGTATATACATATAATGGGATATTATTCAGTTATAAAAAATAAAGTACTGATACATACTAAAACATGAGTAAACCTTGAAAACATTATGCTTAGTGAAAGAAGCCAGATGTTTTGTACAATTTTATTTACATGAAATATACAGAATAGGGCCGGACACAGTGGCTCATGCATGTAATCCCAGCATTTTGGGAGACTGAGGCGGGTTTGTAACCTGAATTCAGGAGTTCAAGACCAGCCTGACCAACATGGAGAAACCCCATCTCTACTAAAAATACAGAATTAGCCAGGGGTGGTGGCGCACATCTGTAGTCCCAGCTACTCGGGAGGCTGAGGCAGGAGAATCATTTGAACCCAGGAAGCGGAGCTTGCAGTGAGCTGATACCACGCCATTGCACTCCAGCCTGGGCTACAAAAGTGAAACTCTGTCTCAATAAATAAATAAATGTACAGAATAGACAAATCTACAGACATAGAAATAGTTCTTTTTTCAGGTGATGAGTATGTTCTCAGATTAGATAGTGGTGCTAGTTGTACAACATATGAATATACTAAAACCTACTGAATTGTATATTCTATAGGAGTTAATTTTATGGTATGTGAATTATGTATCTTTTTTAAAAGGAAAGAAGCAATGTTCTAGAACTAGGTTTTCATCTAAAACTTGATGCAATAGCACTACAAGGTATACTAGCTAGTGCTTAAAGGCTTTTCAGATCACAATTTACATTGGCTAGCCTTAGATGGCGTTACTACTCCATTAAGAGTTCCAGGATGTCCAACACCTAACACAAATCAACATTGTTTAAAATATTTGTTAATGGGAACATAAAGTCATAGCATAACAGACAGTAATCAAGATATTAGAATTATAATCCATACAAAAATGACAACTCTAAATTTTAATGTTTATGTCATATTAAATTTATACCACATTGAATTTATAAAGCTACATTATTTAGCATAAACTCTTCTCTTTTAGTTGACCTTTCATTACAGAATAAAACAAAAAGGTACTATAATGTATGTAAAGGACTAAGAAAACCAGAGTATTTAAGTGAAACTCTATAATCTTAAGTAAGTTATTTAACGTCTCTTGGCATCAGATTCTATGTAGATGGCTCTATTCTCTAGTTTTATATTATGAACAAATAAAGTAACATATATAAAAGCATTTTGTAAAATGAGAGGTCAATTTTTCAAAAAATTATTATTATATCATACTTGCAGGTTATTAATAAATTAACATTCATGTTTCCCTCAGTGATGGGTCAAGTATACTACAGGTGTCTCTCCCTTTGAGATTT
Source organism: Piliocolobus tephrosceles (assembly GCF_002776525.5). Classification (NCBI taxonomy): domain Eukaryota; kingdom Metazoa; phylum Chordata; class Mammalia; order Primates; family Cercopithecidae; genus Piliocolobus; species Piliocolobus tephrosceles. The sequence continues at coordinate 141,527,623 of NC_045436.1, read as the reverse complement.
ATAAATTAAATATAAAATGTAATTCCAGGCCTTCAGGTGTTTTTAATCTGACAAGGAAGTGCCATTCTGGTTTCGCTTATGGGTGAAAATATTCTATCATTTGTTTGCTTTCTGGATTATTTTAATAATTTTTCTTCATTTTGTTCTATTTTTCTGCTTATTTGCATACCTGAAAATTTTTTATGGGATGCCAGACATTGCAATTTTTACTTATTGGGTGTAAGATACATTTGTATCACTAGAAATGTTTTTGAGTTTGTTCTGGAACATAGTTAAGTGACTTGGAAACAATTTGATCCCTGTGTATCTTGCTTTTAACCTATTTGCACTGGACTGGAACAAAGTGTAGCAAAAACCTGTTTCACATGCCCTCTGATGGCCTGTGAGTTATGCCATCTCTCACTCTAGCTGATAGAAACAGGGACCATTAGTGCATGTTCTAGAGATATTTGCTCTAATCTTTTGGATGGTTCTTTTCCCCAGTCTTGGATCATTTTCTCACATGCTTGTGTTTATCAGTATACATCTAAATGCTGATGGTGGACTGTCTCCGGATCTCTAGAGTTCTTTCTCTGCTAGCTTTTTGCTCTCTTTTCCTTTTCCTACAAATGCCTGCCCACTCTGGCTCACTCAGAATCCCAACTCTGTCTTGTCAACTCAGAGAGATGGCTAGGATCTGCTTAGGTTCTCTCTCCCCACATTGCAGCCTGCAAACTTTCTGCGTGTGGCAAGACTGGGCAGTTGCAAAGTTGATCGTGTTTGTTTCCCGTTGCTCTGAGATCTCTCTTTCATTGTCTGATTTCCAGTGTCTTGAGACAGGTTCAGATGGGTGACTAAATGCCTTCCCTATTACTTCCTCTTGGCTAGAAACAACAGTACTTCCATATTAATGTTTTCATTTTATTGGTTTTATGGCCTGTTTGTATCTAATTTGTCATTTTAATTATATGGTTATGTAATGCCTATGAGCATAAGGAATGTATCAATGCTTTAATACTTTTGAGAAACCTAATATAATAACTAAAGTCACACACAAGATAGGAGTTGGGGAGGAAGGTATTGTTGTTCTTTAAAAGGTGTCAATATATTACTCAAATTGTGCAACACTGTTCTAGTTTGAAGCGGAATATGATCTCAGTGTGTTTTAACCTTGAATGACATTTTGTTTTTAAAACGACTCCTTTTCTTTTTCGTCTTTGCTATTTACCCTGGAATACCTTCCTATAATATTTTACTTTTGTGGCTCTCATGATACACACTTGGACTTTTCTCACGCTGGTATATACCATCTATAAATCCTGGGATTTTTTACTCATAGAGGCTAGGCATTAAGTGTACACACCAGATTTAATAGATAGTGAAAATTCTGGGATGATTGATGATATTCAGAACCAGAAGAAATTGGATGTGTAGAAAAAACATCAATATCAGGAAAGCAGGGAAGCCCCAAGACCTCATACTCAGTTTTTTAATTACTGCTCCCCACCCTTGGTAGTTTTCATGGCACCTGCAGATGGTGAAAATGAAGAAAGATAGATAAGATATTTAATCAAGAAAACTTATAAAACTTGTGTGAAAGTTTGCTTCACTGATTCAGGCTTAAGACAGAATATTATCTACTTCAATCAGATTGGAATACCCATGAGGGCAGTAACCACACATATCTTGTTTACAGTTGATTCCAACACTAAGAACAATGCCCAGAACAATTGCTCAGTAAAGACTCTACTTATTTATCTCCTTATTTCTGGTATATTCAGCATATGAGGGTAAGAGGCAGAGGATCAAGATATTGGCATCTGCAAAGCACAGCTGTAGTAACTGGTAGATGTAGTAACTGAATTCTAATTCACTACAGTTGCTTACATTAATTATTGGAAGACATAGACTAGAACTTCCATGAGCAAATAAATCATCTGTCTTTTATTTCTTATTACATTCTTAGAGCCTAGCACATGTATAACACATACATAATACACACTCAACAGTAATGAAAAAGAAGGTATTATGTAAAATATGAGATGACAATGAACTGTCACTCATTCTGTGGGGTGGCTGAGGAAGCTGTCCTTTAGTGCGAGGTATCAGAGAGATTCAAGTAAGACAATCTAGAATGGAAATCAGACATAGGATGTTTGGAGCCAAATAGAGCTGTGGTATAACAGTGGAGAGAACCATTTTATCATTTATGTAGGGAATGTTTATCTAATCCAATACTTTTTTTATTTAACGTTATCCAGTGTACTCTTCATCATCCTATACATTCCTTGAAATACATTTAATTTAAATTCTGCCCTTTAAAGTACTGGTTATTCCCTATAGTGATTGAAAAAGTGACCTTGAATAAGCCACTTAAATTTTTGATGCCTTGTGTAGGCCTCTCCTATTTTGCTTACTAGGATGGTATGAGTATTAATATTTGAGATGCTCTAGCTAGCATTTGGTCTGGCCAAAAAGCCAAAATGGCTTTGATAGTTGATTAAATTCCAATGAAAGTCACAGTAAGGAGAAGGAAAAAAGAATGCAAATAATGCAGCAGTAAAATTTCAGGAGAGAAAATGGTAAGTCAAAAATTATGTTAAATTATAAAAGATATTTTAGAAAGCATAGGAGGAGCTCCTCCATCTCTATTACCATTTACTAATTCATTAATTCATTGATTCAATAAATACTTGAATTTCTGCTCTGAGCCAGGTACTTTTCAAGGTAACTTGTCACATCAGTGACCAAATGATTCCAGCTGCCATTATTCCTCCTTACGTTTTATCAGGAATTGAGGCAGATAGAAGTGAAGACAGAAAATGAATAGTAGGCATAATACATAAATTACTTAGTGTAATTCTATACAGTGATACATGCTTTGAGAAAAATAAAATTAGTAGAGCCCAGTAAAAGAGTTTAAAAGATGGTAAATGAGGGAGCTGCTGAGTGAAGTTTTAATAGGTGAGATTTGATCAAAGACTTAAAGAAACTGAGGAAGGTAGCCACGCAGATGTCTGTGGGAAGGCCTGCTAGGTTGAAACAACAACCCAAACCAAATTCCAAGGCTGGAATGCCTCCATTGCATTTTTACATCCCAGTGAGACTTACACAGAATGATTAACAGGGAAAACAATTGAAGACAGAATTAGAGAGAAAACAGGGGGACATATTATGGGCAGCCTCTTAGGTCATTGACTGTGGCCTTTACCCTACATAGAATGAGCAACACTGCATGTAGTTGAGCAGAGGAGTGAGCTGATCTGATTTTGGCTTTTGAAAATTTACTTAGACTGTAGTGTTGAGAATAGACCATGTAGCAGGTGAGGCAAAAGTATAAGCAAGTACATCTTTTTAAATAAAAAATTGCATGTGAAATACATGATGCCTGGAATACAGGAAGTATTAATAATAAATGTCACTGATCTCTGAAGATGCTAGTGCCACCTGATTGGAACAGAAATAGTGATTTGAAATATTTCTCTGGAACATAGGAAGGGAAAGCATGAATAAATATATCAGTGAAGGCCAGAGACCTCTCTCTGGACATAGACTTTTGGGAGGTAACAGGTGACCAGCAACTTCTGTTTACTTTAATCTGTGACATCTCTGTAGAGAAAACTAAAGCATTAAATAGCATTTATTTCTTGAAAACAAAAACCAAAAAACAAACAAAAAAAAGAAAGCTTTTGCAGTAATTTATGTGAGATGTAATGGTTTGGGCCAGACTGGTAGCAATGCAGATGGTAAAAATATCATTAGATTGCAGATATATTTTAAAGGTTATTAAAGATTGTTAGCCTTTAAGGCAGAATTGGCAATTATTAATAGATTAGGTAGAGGCTGTAAAGAGAGTCAGAGTCGATTGCAAGGTTATTGATCTGAGCATCTATAGGGATGGAGTTGCCATTAACCAAGAGGAGAAACGCTGCAGATAGAAAAGAGTTAGATTATGGTTACTACCTAAATTATGTGCCCATCTCTAGTTTTCCCTCCCTTCAGTTCTCAACATTTTAAACTGAAAACCTGACTGAGTCTTTAGCTAATTAAAAAAATGCATTCGATCACCATCTCTTTTAGGATAAAGTCCAAACTTCTTGACCTGATTTCATTTTTTATATCTTGTCTCTCCATATTCTCTTTCCTCTCATGCTTCCTACCCTCATCACCAAACCAACTATGAGTAAAGTAATACCTAACATATTAGATATACTGTCTTTCCATTTCTAAAATATGTAGCCTTCTTTTCTCATTCATCTCATTTGTTGCTCAGTCACCTTAGCTGTTACTTCTTCAAGGAAGCTATTTTATTGAACACTATAATACATTCCCCAAATATACCCACATGTTAAGATGCTTTTGTTATTAGGACATTTTCCACATTATATCATAATTGCACATTTAATTTCACTCACCATTCACTGTAAGCTTTAGTAGGAATCAAATCTGGCTCATTTTTTTAAACGTACAAGTTAGCTGTGTAACAAATCATCACAAACATAGAGTCTTAATACAACAATAATTACTTATTTTGCTCACAAATCTACAATATAGGTAGTATAGGTATAGGTAAAGTTTACTTATGCTTCATGTTTTATGAGTTGGGATGGCTTGACTTGAGCTAGACTCAAGGATCCAGCTTAAAATGACTCATGCATGTGGCTGGCAAATGGGGGATAGCTGTCACTTCCATTCCATGTGAGCCTCTCCATGGGGTTACTTGATTCCAATAACAAGCTTTCTGAGAGATTTAGGCAAAAGCCCTGCCACCTTCTATAATATAACCACACAAGTTATATAGCCTCACTTTCACCATAGTCACACACTTCAGAACCAAAGAGAGAATACATGGGCCCCACCTCTCTCTGAGAAGAATGTGAAAGTTACATTTTAACAAGAGCATGTAGTGGGAGCTAGTTTTGGAATATACAATCTGACATTCTCACCATTGTGTCTCTATGACATGCCAAATTGTCTGGCATATCATAGAGGCTCAATAAATATCTCTGGAATAATTAAAATGTCTTTCTCAATAGCTTACCTTTATCTCCATAATGAGAAGCCTCCCTTTATTACGTATGAGTAACTGGGTGTCATAGAGTTACCAACAGAACCCAAAATTCTGTATTTTGGCTTTATTTCTGAGGAACATGTGAGGCATACGGAGCAGATTCACATAACTAATCCTATATTCTACCTGTAAAGTACCTGTATTTCTTTCACTGGGGCCATTTAATCCATAAAATGTTTATTTTCAGAGGACAGGATTTTCTAATATTTCTTAATTATTCCTTGTTAGGACATTACTATATTTATTTGAAAAATATTACCTAACATAGAAATGATTATAGTGCTAAGCAGTATAGTTTTTTTATTTAGAAACAAGTTAACTAGGTTTTTTTTTTCTTTGCATTTGGCTTTCCTATAAAAACTTTTGACTAGACCTTAATGTTTGTCTATTATAGTAATAAAAATAATATTCACATTGATTTGTAAAGAGACTTCTGTAAAGTCTGAAGTTTTAACTTACCATATATACCACATATATACATATATAGAGAGTAAGTTTTATACACACACACACACACACACATACATACACATACTAAGAGCCTTCTTTGCCACTTCTAGGATGGTAACTATTATAATTACACAGCAGTCCTATTACTATATTCTCCAGAAAGTACAGTTTTAAATTTGAGCTCAATTTTTTCCTAAATCTATATCTACACATGTAAATATATTATTAACATACCATAACAGGATGAAAAGCCAATACCAATTTCCTAACAATTTGGAAGATGGGTAATGCCATTTGCTGAATGCAGTGGAACTCTATGTGATTTACAAATACACAAACCTCTGAGTCTAAGAGATGTTGTAACTCTCTCAGTGTTTACCTGGTGTAATAGTCTGTGCTCTTTTTACCATATTTTTTTCCCAAGCCATAAATACTGGCTTAAACAACTCCACTCAGTGGTTGCTGATTTTGACAGACTGGAGAGTAGCTTACATGTTTTAAATTGTTTTGTGACTTTGGATATAAGACTTCAATATTTACCAGGAAGACTTTTTCGATTTCCCTTGGCAAAGACAATCTTTTCCTTATAAACAGTCCCATAATGACCCAGGGCATAATTTTACCATAACATTATCACTTTTTATAACAAATATTTCTTTTTGTATGCAACCATCCATTAAATAAATATTTTTTAAACAAATATGTTTTCCAATTCAATCCAAGAGCTCAAACAAAAGAAACTTCATCTTCTTCATAGTTCCATTCATAGCACTTAACACAATGCCAGGCATACATTTTTCAATACATTCAAGTAACAGGTTTATCTTCTTACAGTGCCAGAATTCCTACCTTGATCTTGTGTATTTATTAGCTCAGATTCCTCTGGTATTAAAGTTTGTATTTGTCTCTTCATTGTTTTTAAGAGAAAGCATCCTATGTGCTAACTTTAGGTTCTCCAATTACATTCTTGTCCATGTAGCCAAATTTCCTAGTAGGATTTCTGCCCATGTTCTATCATCCTTTGTACCCCTTTCCTAACCACTTTTCAACTATCAGCGTAAGTAGGTACCTTCCCCTTCTGTCTGTTCTTTGGAACTTCCCTGATGGTTGCTCATCTTGCTAATGCACCTGGTTTCTCTGTTCCTACCATCTTTGATAAAACTCACCTTGACTGTCTTCCAGCTGCTTGTTTTGATACCTCCTAGACTATAACACATCCTTTATGGCAGAAAAGCAAAACAAAATTCATATGATTTTAGATTTTAGCATGAAGAACAATAATTTCACAAAGGTACCCATGAGTACATTGAATTGTTCAAGCTTAAAAAAGCTTTCATAGCAGTCCTTTTAAGAATCTTAAAAAACAACTTTAAAAAGTTGGAAGTACAAAGTGAAAATAATGTATATTTGCTGTTCATGTTTTTAAAAAGTCTTCGTGAAGTGGTAACTGTTTGCTACTCAGTCTCAGAGAGAGAGGTTGGAACCAAACCTTGGTTCAGATAAAGCCACTCATTTTTTATAGCTTCACTCCAGGCTCATTGAGATACTGATACACAGACCCAGTATCTCTACAGCAAATGTAAACAACCATTTCTAGCAAGAAAACAAAACAAAACAAAACAAACAAACAAAACACTGTTTACAAAAGACACAGACATGCAGAGACCTATGAGTTGAAATAATGCTAAAAGATACCTTTTTGTTTTGCTCTTGAGCCAAATACCCCAAAGCATTTTCAGGTATTTAAGACCAATGCAAAATTACACAGATCAGTTGAGGCTAACAATGGTGAACCAAATGAAGACTGGCCAGCCTTCTGCACTGCAAGTGCCTACTCCAAAACCTGAATGGGCCTCACCACAGAGGACTGAGGAGACAAAAGGAGCATGTAGAATGCTGAAGAGAGAAAACAGTGTGGCACTCTGGAGTCATTCTAGTTATCAAAATGTGACTATCAGAAAAAGTCAGATTCCTGTAGTCTCCGGTGTTTCAGAAGTCTCTGTCCCATAGACAATATTCACTGTTTTTCCAATCCAAAATTCCAACCCAGCATGATGTTGATGTCTCCATCTGTCTGAATTCTTTCTCTTCCTTGGCCACTTCTCTCCAGCCTCAGTGGCCTCCTGTTGGTTCCTTGGATTGGCCAACTATGTTCCTCCCTCATGCTTCGTGCTAGACTCTTTCAAGATTTTCATTGATATTGGAATTTGTAGGTAGAGATGAGATGATGGCTAATTTTAGTTGTCAGCTTGGGAATACCTAAAAGGAATACCTAAAGAACTGGTAAAGTATTACTTCTGGGTGTGTCTGTGGGTGTTTCCAGAGGACACTGGTGTGTGAGTTAGCAGGCTGAATGGGGAGGAGCTGCCCTCAGTGTGGGCAGGCACCATCCAATCCACTGAGGGCCCAGATAGAACAAAAAAGAGACAAAACAAAAATTTTCTCTCTCTCTCTCAGCACTGAGACATTGTTTTGCTCCTGGTCTTGGATATTTGAACTCCAGACTCTCTGACCTTTGAACTCTAGGATTTCACACCAGCAGTCCCCCAGGTTCTCAGGTGTTTGGCTTCAAACTGAGAAACATACCATTGACTTCTCTTGTTCTGAGACTTTCAGACTTGGACTGAGCTATGCGACCAGCATCCCAGGGTCTCCTCTAGCACACAGGTGGCCTATGCTGGGGCTTCTCAGTCTCCATAACTGTGTTAAACCCATTCCTCTGATGTATCTATTGCTCTGTCTGTCTATTTACTTATCTTCTGTTGGTTCTGTCTCTCTGGAGAACCCTGACTAAACAGAAAACTATACATATATATGCCTCCATGACAAAGGCACAAAAATCTTTGAGAAGCCATTAGACTCTCCCCAAAATACAAGGTAATGAACTCAGTCTAATTGTACTTGCACTCCAAGAGATAAGGTGACTTCAGTTGATATCTACATTATAATTAATGATGCTGGCTATACTATATTATTTATTATTAGCTTTTTGTTCTGTGGTTTGGTTAGGCTGGGAGTGGGAAGCCATCAACTCATTCGAAAGCTCGACTATCCACCACTCTGCTTCTTTATGGCTGGACTTGTGGTGGTTATTTGTCTTATCATACTAAAAAAAAAAAGAAAGAAAGTATCAAATAGGAAAGATGACTGCCTGCTAATTTCAGTGAGGCAGTACTCCTTCTTAAAAGACATTAGTCATTCCTGTGAAAAACTGTGCTGATTCTGCCTCTCTAGCTGTGATGTGACCTTCTTATAGATACAGAACTCTGCAAAAGGCTGAACCCTTGCTAGAGGTACATGGGCACTTTCTCTTGCTTTGCTGACATGTGTAGTATTTCAGACCCAAGATCTTCAGATACGAAAAGTCATGATCAAGCGACCCTGTTAGATAAGTTAAGCCTATACCCCAAAAGCTTGATTTCGAATTTCTGATGCTCATTTGTAAGTAATTACCTAACTCTCTAAGGCATTATAAAATCAAACTACTTGAGCTTCATGTATTTCTCTCCAGAAGGAGGAATTATTTTTTATAGTATTTTCCAAGTTAATGTTCTCTGGTTTCTTAGATATTTTGCACATTAATTAAGATCTGAACATGATGACTAAGATGACTTTGAGATGTTACACTTCTCTCTTGATCTCCTGTCAACCCTCAAAGCTTTCGTTGCAGAAAAGGGTCCCAATCCAGACCCCAAGAGAGGGTTATTGGATCTTGCTCAAGAAAGAATTCAGAGCAAGTCCACATGCAAAGCAAAAACAAAGTTATTAAGAAAGTAAAGTGGTGAAAGTACAGCTACTCCATAGAATAGGACTTTCTAGAAATTAAGAGGAGGAACGTGTCCACCCTAGGTACAACGCGTATACACACACACACACACATATATGTATATGTATATATACAAACACACACACATATATATGTATATGTATATATACAAACACACACATATATATGTATATGTATATATACAAACACACACACATATATATGTATATGTATATATACACACACACATATATATGATAAAAAGAGTTCTTGGGGAGATGTGCTCTGCTACAAGGGTTTGTGATAAAGGATTAATTTTCTCAGTTACTGTATTTTGCAAGAATTGATATTATTATCTTTAAAGCAAAATTAGGAATACCTTTGTTCTCCAGATATCAGGATACCTGGACACTCCCAAGTCTGGGTCTGTTTAGTAAACATTATTAATTTGTTTCCTTAAATTAAAACACCTAGAGTTGAGGAATGCCAAACTTTCTGGGTATGCAGTCCAGCAAGTCCCAGCCTCATTTTCAAGCCCTCACTCAAAATGGAGTTATTCTGGTTCAAATGCCTCTGACACTTTTATAGGAATAATATTCAAAGAACTGTGCTAAACAAATTAAAATATATCCATTAAATACTTTACAATTCCAAAATGATTGGAAGTTATTATTCAAAATGATTGGAATATTAATAATAGTAAAAAGTGGGGACTTGAGCTGTCACAGGAAATAGCATTTATGAAAAAAAGATAAGAGTCCAGTCCTTTTGACTTATTCAAAGATAGCTTTATTTTTAAGACTTGACTTAATACTACTTTGAGCACAAGTAGAAGACACTGATTCTTTAAGACTTGAGTACCTCAATATTTATCAAAGCAAAAACAAGTCAAATCTCCAAAGCTTGATATTAAATCAGTATCAGCTATTTGTTTTTCAAACTATAGCTGTCTATGGAATACATTTTTAAGCTCAGAATTTAGTCAGTTAAAGTAAGTGATCATTACTGCTTCTTCATAGCCATAATTCTTATTTAGAGGTGTTTCATGTGTCCATTTAGTCCAAAAGGATATAGAACATTTGTGTAAGTTTAACACTTAGAGATGCAGTGAGGAATGCAATGCTCTTATTGGCTATTTTCCCAGGTTAACTAGTGTTGTCTTGACCAATAACTCACTTGATTATTTAGTCAGTCGACTAATCTTCATGTTGCAAACATTATTTCTTCATTTATTTCTCAAGTGTCTGGCGAACATCTTGGCAAATTACAGATCAGTACTTTGTTTCTACAAACAAAGACTAGGGTTAGTCACACCTTAATTAGGAACATCATACCTATGTGAATTGGAAAAGCTGGCCGAGGCATTCTAGATGGGATGCCAGGCAGGAGTGATGAGAGCGCAGGAGGATACACCTACATGATGGTGTCAGGATAAGGAAAAAAGGTGAACCAATATTCAAGATTCCTGCCACTCACAGATACAGTATGATAATCAAACAATTACCCCCTCCGTTGTCAACATTTCTTTCTCTCTCCCATCCTCCACCTTTCTCTTTATCTCCTTGGCCCTATTCTGGGGTCTTTCAATACTCTACAATAATGAATGAGAAAATAATTTCCAGTTAAAACAATCATCAACTAATTCAAAATATGTTTTTGACATTTCCCCTTTTTAGTAATATAAGTAAAAATTGGTTAAAGGAAAACTGTTTCATTTCTGGATTAATCAATGTGTTACTTTTCTATGCACTGCTGCTGCCTTTTTGACATTGGTTCTGGAAAAAGACTGAACAGAAAAAAGGAAAAGATATGAAAAAGAAACAAATCTGGCCAGAGGAGTGAGAGAATAAAAATTAAAACTAGAAACAAACATTGAGACCTTCAGATTGTTTACATGAAAACTTTAGAACTGTCACATGGAACACAAACATAAAGGATTTGCTAAGTTATTGAGCATATTCAATTTTTAAAAAAAATTTTTTTATATATTCTACCATTTAATGAAGGAGTCTCTAGACAATTATCCTCTCTTCTCACCCCGTAAGAATGTCTAACTGCGGGACAAGCTACCTTTGCTATCTGGGCCCCGAAAGTGTTGGTCAACAATGTTAAAGAACACAGCTTCATTTTATGAGTCTTTTTAGACAAAGGGAATTGGCAGGGTGAATTCAAAAAGAGGGAAAAATAAACAGAACACAAAACAAAACAGACATACCACTAAAATCCCTTGAGTATTAATCCTGGAGTTATTTATGTCAGGGCAAATTGCTCCTATAAAGCAAAGACAGCCTCTGAAAGAAACATGAATCTATTGGGTGGTTTCTTCTGAAGGCCCTCTCTGAGCTATCTATATCTGCTCTGGGAGTGAAGACCCGTTTACCAGGAACTGATGTCTCTTTAGTTCTAGTTGTTAAGACAGCTTCCTGCTTAGGGACTTGCCTGGGTTCTGATTTATCACTTTGAGGTTTTCATGAATTTATTTATTTTTTGTTTTTCAATTCTGTATGATTTTAGCAGGTAATTCCCATGTCTTTCCTAGAGTATGCTGACTTTTAAGACAGGCCTGGTTTCTTTTTTATGGCTGGGTAGAATATACTTCCCAAATGTGTGCTTAATTTCAAAGTTTACTGAAAAGTTTGAGGGTTTGGCTGCTCCACTAAATAAAACCTTACAATACTCAGAAGGGATTAGAAAGCACAGGGAGCCCTGTTTACACCTCCCTTTCCACTTTGGGGACTAAATTGATTCCCTGCTCTGAGAAGAAATACATTTTTTCTCATTATGACCCTTATTTCAAGAGTGTTTCTTTTTATTCCCAGAGGCAAAATTCATGAAATTTTAAGAGAGAAAATGATTATTGTGTATTTTTTCCTAAACTCCTCTAAGATTTAACTATCTATCAAACAAGATAAATATTCTCCAAAAATTGCCATAAAAATGAGAAAACTTTTACCATATTGTCTTTCAAAAAAAGATTTCATAAGTTTCCTCTCACTGCCTAAGATGTGGGATTACAAAAATGACAATGTAAGAGTATCAGTGGGTTCCTGATGGCACAGACTGTTTAGCATAGATACCTCTGGGAGAAAGAAATGGGCCATGGGAGTTTCTTTCCTTCTTTCTTTCTTTCTTTCTTTCTTTTTTTTTTTTTTTTTTTTTTGACGGAGTCTTGCTCTGTCCCCCAGGCTGGAGTGCAGTGGTGCCATCCTCGCTTACTGCAACCTCTGCCTCCCAGGTTCAGGCGATTCTCCTGCCTCAGCCTCCCGAATAGCTGAGATTACAGACGCCCACCACCACGTCTGGCTAACTTTTTTGTGTTTTAGTAGAGATGGGGTTTCACCATGTTGATCAGGCTGGTCTCAAACCCCTGACCTCGTGATCCGCCTGCCTCGGTCTCCCAAAGTGCTGGGATTAGAGGCTTAAGCCACAGTGCCCGGACCAGGGAGTTTCTAGTTATTTTAGTTTCCTTCTGATTCATGCTCCAGAAGGGATATGAGGCAGGATTTTGGCTAAGTCACTGAACTTTTATAGTGTGAGGAAGTCATGCTAGGTGCTGCAGATCTCTATGTAGGAGAAAGGTGGCCTGGGTTAATTGGAACAGGCATCATGGTGGAAGGAGCACTGGTTTTGCGCTCACAGTCTCCCACTTTTTGCCAAGTGACCTTGGAGAATTAATATCTTGAACCACATTTTCTTTGTTTTTAAAATCAGCACAATAAGTTACAATAAAAAATATTCTGAGGATTTCAAGCTCTTTATGTAAAACATTGGCAGGTGGTTGGTTTTTAGTAAATTATCACCATTATTATGATATTGTCCTTGAACTTCAGGAAATTGCTATTCATTGAAGGAAGAAGAGGACTAGGTTGGTGCAAAAGTAATTGGGATTTTTGCCACTACTTTTAGTGACAATTAGGTTGGTGCAATTACATTTGCACCAACCAAATTGCATTGCAATTACTTTTTCACCAACCTAATAATTTTTTAAAGTCGTGGTAAAATTCACAATTAATTTTCCACCAACCTAATCCTCTTCATTTCCTAATACAAGGAAAACACTGGCCTATTTGAGGTATTATATGCTGAACTCCTACGAGTGGTAGAAACAGTACGACAGTTCGAGTGAGAAGCCACTGGGCTGTATTAGTTGAGAAGTCTTCCAGGAAGAGTTGGGAGTTACCTTTCCTTTGACTTTAAACATCACCAAGTTGGAAATGAAACAGGAAAGTTATGGGAGGTAAATGTTTGAAATTTATCGGGGCAGGAAATCTAGCATAGTAATGAGTTCAGGTGAAAAAATCACCAAGATCAGCAAATGTACTTTTCAAAGTTTCCAACCTTCAATTTGAACTCAAGGAGCATAAGCTTGTAGTATTACCTATACGGATATTCATGCATCGGTATTTACTAAGCTCCCATCACATGCCTAACTTTATGCTAGAGTGGTGAATAATTAAGGAGTGGTCCTCATTCCCTGGAGCTTACAGTCTAGTGGGGAAGTCAACGAAAAACAAGAAAACAAACAAAAAGAGTATAATGAAAAAAATAGAATGCTACCAGAAAAATATATCAAGTATCCATTCTAGATGGATTGTCTAAAGTGGGCTTTTTGAGGAGGCCAATTTTTAAATAAGACCTCAAAGATACGAAAGCTCTCACATGCAAAATACAAAGAAGAAAAATATTTGAGGAAAAGGAACCAGGGGAAAAAAAAAAAAAAAAACTCCAAAAGACAAACAACAACAACAAAAAAAAAACACGAGGTCTTGCATTTGCTGCTCAAATATTGGAACACAGATGAACAGCTGGGACATTGTTAGCAATGCAGAATCTTGGGCACCACTTCATGTCTACTGACTCTGAACCTCCATTTTAAAAATATTCCCAGGTGATTCATATGCATATTACATTGGAAACAGATATATAATTATCTTTTTAATTAGGCCACATGGAAATCTTTGGTTGGGTTGACAAAACTATTCCAATGGAGGGAGTGGGAACCAAACTGGAATGAGTTGAATGAATGGGATATTAGGAGTGAACGTGGCACGTATTAGTCCATTCTCATGCTGCTAATAAAGTTATAGCCAAGACTGGATAATTTATAAAGGAAAGATGTTTAATCGACTCACAGATCTGCATGTCTAGTGAGGCTTTAGGCAGCTTATAATCGTGGCAAGGGGAAGCAAACACATCCTTCTTGACATGATGGCAGGAAGGAGAAGAATGAGAGAAGGTGGGGAAAAGCCCCTTATAAAACCCTCACATCTCATGAGAACTCACTATCACCAGAATAGCATGGAGGTAACTGCCACCATGATTCAATTACCTCTCACCAGGTCCCTCCCACAACATGTGAGGATTATATGAGCTACAATTCAAGATGATATTTAGTTGGAGACACAGCCAAACCACATCACAGCATGTGGAAATAATTCTTCACAGAAGTGTAATTTGGAAAGGGGTGAGACAAGAGGATGGGTCAGTAGCTGAAAGGGAATATAACGTCACAAGAGAAGTTGTTTAAAACGAACGATGTGTACTTGTATGTAAAAAAGTAACATCTAGATGAGAGGGAGTGTGGTTATGTGATTATAGAGAGAATATTCAAGAATCAGAGTTCTTTAGAGTGCAGAACAAGGTAATGATATGACAAAATCAGCCTGTGATGGGGACTGGAACAAGAGGGAGGGTAGAAAAAAATGTGTGTCCTGTAGACATATCAATGGGAATATGAGCAGTTTCTAGCACACTAATTGTCTTTTGTCAATGAAGCATGAGGCATGAACATTCGCTGTAAGCAAGCAGGACACAGGGGTGGTGATTTTGAAAACTGAGAAATTATGAAATAATCTCTGCAGAAAATGGAAGAACAAGCCAAATGGAAAATGACGGTGGGATTGCTAGATAGTGTTCAGCTCCTATTTAAGTTCAGCAATCAAAATTTGTAGTGAAATCTGGCCAGTTACATGATTTTTTTTTTCTAGCTGTGCTGGAGTTCATGGGTACAGGTGTAAAGAAAGCAGATGGTTGAGTTCATGTAAGGTTGGCGTTAGTAATTAAAAATCATTTTTTTAACATTGCAATGTGTCTAAGTTCAGCCCTTGGCAACTGTTTCTGTTTAAAAGTTAGATGTTAGAGGCAGATATCTAGCTCAAATTATAATAACATGGTGCCAGTTATTCACCTTTTCTGTGCTCACCTTCTGCAATAGACTTTCTAGAAGCCTCACAACAACATTAGGACTCAGATATTAAGTCTAAGTAAAATGGACTTAGCTCCATTTTACTGATGAAAGCTGAATATAAAGAAGGTTTAGTAACCATTAAGTAAATTATAATTCCAAGAGTCAAATTATTATTCTTTTCTTTTTGATTAAAAGCAAAAAAAAATCTACTGATTTTCATTGGACAACTTTTTTCTCCAGTGGCATTATGAAATTGAGTGAAACATACGTTCTCTCATCATATTTATGCAATCAGCAAACAAATATGTAGTCTTGGAAATCTTGTCTCTAATATTTCCTTACCACTCTGTGAGAAGTCTGAGAGGAAGGTTCAAATAAAGAGCAGTGTGGGGAGTAGGATGGAAGAGACCCTTATAGATTTTTGAGAAGTCTACAAAAGGATTTATCTATGGCTTGAAATGTCTTTTCTGCAAAACGTGAGATGTGGCACTTACTTTGACTGCTTTAAGTTACAAAAATATTAAACAATAACTTTCCAACATAAGTATCAGGTATAGAAATCAGATAACAAAGTCAAATGTCTCCAGCAGCCAAGAACAAAACTTAAAGGTGTGAAGAGGGCTGGAGAGAGGACGGGCAAGCATGTGGGTTCACTTCATCCAGTTAATGCCATGCAGGAATTCGAGTTCCTCCCATTACCTAAGAAGACAGATTACCTAAACCTTTGTGAAATTTAGACATATTAAACATTCTATTGACAAAACCAAGCATATCGGCTAGCTGGGTGAGGCCCATTGCCCTAGAGTTTACCGCTTATTGTAGACATACATTTAAATCTGTGACAAGGATCTCAATTATCATTTTTTTTGAAAACCAGACTACTTTTAAAAACATTTTGTAAATGGCTTAATTGAGAAATATGATCTACTTGATATAATTATAGACATCTTTTAATTTGTTTTTTAATTTAGAGAAGTTACCTAAGAGAAGGAGGTATTTTCAAACCTGAGAGAAGAGAAAGAAGAATAGGCTTTCTTTGTGGAAGTCATAGGTTCTCTTTAATGACTGGGTTACCATTGTGTAAGCAAAAAAAAAAAAAAAAAAAAAAAACAAACAAACAAACAAACAAAAAAAAGCTTCTTTATGAAAGAAAGTAGAAAATATCTTTATTCAGCAGTGATTCTCATTTATGCACCAAAGGGTTCGCAAACTTAATCAATTTATCATAATGAACCTCCCAGTGGTGGTCAACAAGAGCATTTATAAGCACAGCAGGTAAGTTTTCCAACAATAATGATATTATGCTTCTATCTGCATAAAGAATAGTTTTAGCAGCCTTATGTGTCAGACAAGTTAAGCCCATAAATATACAAAAGCCACAATGACAAAATGATAGCCTATTAGCTAAGATTTCCCTGTGATACTGTCTAATTTCATCTCAGAAACTCTGAAAGTGTGAATAAGGTTCTAATCCAAGTGAATTTCTTGCTATTTTATAAATATGATCCAAACTTTGGTGACTTTGCATTTGGTCTTAGGTTTCATTCCCCTTAACTAAACGCACCAAAATTCTGTCTGCTTGCAAAACCCAGGCTCAAAACTTTCCTCTCTCTGCTGATCCCAGTGAATGAAGGGCTAAGCTTAAGTTATCTACTACATACTCAGGAATGCTAAAGTGTGTTGGTGCAGGTAAGGAACATGGATTATAGAATTTTTTTTTTTTTTTTTTTTTTAGAATATAAGGAGCCTCGTGGGAGAGAAAAACTGACCAAACTCATTTGATTTGGTGACTAAATAGCAAAGTCAAGACTTTCAAGCAAATTGGAACAATTCTTTAATTTCTCATGTTGTGTCCTCAGTAGCAACAAACAGGGTCACAAAGACTGACAACCTGAAATAAATATCAAGGATGGTAGGCAGAGTCAGTAGGAAGCTACATGCATTCCTGAGTGTATCAATCAGTGTCATGACTAGGTACATCTGGTAATTAATGTCAAATTCCCGAGAAAGGAGTGTAATAAACAAAAAGAAAACATTAAATAGAAGAGCATTTGCTTGAGTTGATATTAGAACTGTGCACTAAGAAAGAGAATGTGGTTACATGAGAGAATTGTGGCCTTAAAAATTATTAGTTTCTATGACTATGATATTTTCAAATAGCTATACTGTATTATTTGCTTTTGTTAAATTTGGAGTTAACCAACTCCAAAGAATAACAAGAGTTCAAGAGTAACAAGCACTAATAACACTTGTTATTCTTTATTTTGTATTTGTTGTATGCCATATCTTCCATTTGTAAGTCCTCTGTGGTACTCTGAATAAGGACCCTCCCAAAGATGTCCGCATCCTAATTCCCAGAACCTGTGAATGTTACTTTACATACAAAAGGGACTTGCAGATGAGATTTGTTAAGGATGTAAAAATGGGGAGATTATCCTGGATTACATGGTTGAGCCTGATGTAATCACAAGGGTCCTTATAAGAGAAAGGTAGACCATGGTCAGGTAAGGAAATGTGATGATGGAGGTGGAGGTTGGAGTAATGTGGGGCCATTAACCAAGGAATATGGGCCCTTCTAGAAGCTGGGAAAGGCAAGAAAGCAAATTATCTTCCTAGAACCTTCAAAAGAAACTGTCCCATTTTAGACTTCTGACCTCCATAATTATAAGAAGTAAATTTGTGTTGTTTTAGGCAACTTGGTTTGTGGTTGTTTGTTACAGGAATTATAGGAAATTGATACAACCTCCATGTTTTGTGTCAAAAACTATTATTAAGATTTTTCTCACCTTATTCTCCTGCCATTATATTTCTTTTTTTTTTGAGACGGAGTCTTGCTCTGTCGCCCAGGCTGGCGTGCAGTGACACAATCTAGACTCACAACAAGCTCCACCTCCCTGGTTCACACCATTCTCCTGTCTCAGCCTCCCTAGTAGAGTAGCTGTGACTACAGGTGCCCGCCACCACACCCTGCTAATTTTTTTTTTTTTTTTTTTGTATTTTTAGTAGAGACAGGGTTTCACCGTGTTAGCCAGGATGGTCTCGACCTTCTGACCTTGTGACCCGCCCGCCTCGGCCTCCCAAATTGCTGGGATTACAGGCATGAGCCACCGCGCCCAACCTACATTTTTTAAATAAGACACGAAATTTATCCTGACCTATGCACATTATAACATTCCTTGTCATCTTTGTTTGACTTCCCCAGAAGTATAACCTGAGATAAGAATCCAAATATAAGCAGTTTATTTGGAGTGTGATCCTGGAATACACAGATAATACAGTGAAGAAGTGAGACACGAAGGGAAGGAAGCTGGTAAAACTTCTTGTATACTGTGAGCTACTGGATCTTTATCCTGCTGGTGAACTCTTGATAATCATGCAGGACATATGCCTGATAGTTTTCCCTCAAGGAGTAAGGGAGCTGGCCTGTTTATCAGCTTTCACTAGTCATTTGCTTGATGGCCATTCTCTGAGTGTGAGGGGAGGTGATAATTCCCTGGCACTTCTGGACTGCCCTGTTCCAGGAGCAAACTCCAGTGATAAGAGAAGCCCCTGAGGCAAAGAATCACAGTGCTAGCAGTGGAACTTGGGCCCATGTTGGAGACTGCCTCTAGAGCAGATATGTGTGGGATACAGACAGATCTGATGCATCCAGTTTTTTGTCATTATTGAAGGCACAGGCTTGCAGATCCCTATCCATATCTGTCTCACCCTATCAAGATTTGGTAATACTTGTGGCATCACATCTTCTATCTTTTGTATTTGTTTTTATTGTATGCCATATGCCATTTTTTCCATTTTTTAAAATGACCCTTTGGATATAAACCCAGAAGTTGCACTGCTGGGTTGTATTGTAATCAAGACTGCATGGTGCTACCATAAAAGCAAACACACTGACTTTCTTATTTTCAGTTTTTCAAGGAACCACTGCCATTTTCCATAATTGCTGTACTTATTTACATTCCCACCAATAATGTTTGAGTTCCTTTTTCCTTTTTCTCATATCCTCTCCAATACTTGTGATCTTTCTGATGAAGGCTATTCTAACAGGTGTGAGGTGATATCTCATTGGAGTTTAATTTGCATTTCCCTAATGATTAGTAATGCTGAGCGTTTTTTTTCATGTACCTATTGGTTCTTTGTACGTCTTCTTTTGAAAAATATCTGTTCAGGTCCTTACCCATTTTTCACTCAGGTTATTTGTTGTCTTGATCTTAAATTGTTTGAGTTCCCTATATATTTTGGATATTAACTCCTTGTTAGATATATAGTTTGCAGATATGTTCTCCCATTCTGCAGGTTGTCTCTTTACCTTGTTGTTTTCTTTGATGTACAGAAGCTTCTTTGTTTAATGCCGTCCAATTTGTCTATATTTGGTTTTGTTGCTTGTGCTTTTGGGGTCATATCCAAAAAGTCATTAGCCAAACCAATGTCCTGAAACTTTCCTCCCATTTTTTCTTCTAGTTGTTCTATAGTTTCAAGTCTTATAGCTAAGTCTTTTATCCGTTTTAGTTGATTTTTGTATATGGTGTAATATGAGTATCTAGTTTCATTCTTCTGAATAAATAGCCAGTTTTCCCAACACCATCTATTAAAGAGAGTGTGCTTTCCTCATTGTGTGTTCCTGGCACCCTTGTCAAAAATCAGCTGACCAGCACCGGGCATGGTGGCACATGCCTGTAATCCCAGCTACTTGAGGGGTTGACAATTGCTTGAGCCCAGGAGTTTGAGGCCAGCTTGGGCAACATAGTGAGACCCTGCCTGTAATAAATAAGCAAATAAATAAATAAACAATAAAAATCAGCTGACCAAAAATGCATGGGTTTACTTCTGGGTTTTCTATCCTGTGCCCCTAGTCAGCATGTTTGTTTTTATGCCAGTGCCATGCCATCTTTATTATAATAATTTCATTGTAATCAGACTATGTGATGCCTACAAATTTGTGCTTTTTGCTCAAGATTGTTTCGGCTATTTTTTTGTGGTTACATGTACATTTAAGAATATTTTTTCTGTTTCTGTGAAAAATGAAATTGAAATTTTGATAGCGGTTGCATTGAATCTATGGATTGTTTTACATAGTATGGACATTTTTGCAATATTAATTCTTCTAATCCATGAGCATGGAATATCTTTCCTTTTCCTGTACTTTCTTCAATTTATTCTATCAGTGTTTTGTAGTTTTTGGTATACAGGTATTCTACCTCCTTGGTTAAATTTTCACCTAAGTGTTTAATTTTTTTGTTGCTATTATAAACGTTGTTTTCTTAATATCTTTTTTCAGATAGTCCATTATTAGTATATGGAAATGCTACTGCTTTT
Organism: Piliocolobus tephrosceles; assembly: GCF_002776525.5. NCBI lineage: Eukaryota > Metazoa > Chordata > Mammalia > Primates > Cercopithecidae > Piliocolobus > Piliocolobus tephrosceles. The sequence continues at coordinate 141,506,854 of NC_045436.1, read as the reverse complement.
TTAGTGTTTATTTCATATCCTGTAATTTTACTGAATTCTAACAGTTTACTGAATTCTCACAGTTTTTTCATATATGAGATCATGATGTCAGCAAATAGGGATAATTTCACCTCTTTCTTTCCTATTAGGATACATTTTATTTTTATTTATCCTTTGCCTAATTGCTCTGAATAGGACTTACAACACTATGTTAAAAGGACGTGGTGAGAGTGGACACTCTTCTCTTGTCCCTGATCTTAGAAGAAAAGCTATCCAATTTGTATCATTGAGAATGTTATCTGTAGGTTTATCATATATGGCCTTTATTGTGTTGAGATATATTCATTCTATACTTAATCTGTTGATAATTTTTACCATAAAAAGGTGTTGACAGTTGTCAAATGTTTTCTCTGCATCTATTGAGATGATCATTGTATTTTTATCCTTCATTTGTTAATGTGGGGTATCACATTGATTGATTTGCATATGTTGAACCATCCTTGCATCCCAGGGATAAATTCCATTTGATTTTGGTGAATGATGCCTTTATTGTGTTCTTGAATTGAGTTTGCCAATATTTTGTTGAAAATTTTTGCATGTATATTCACCAGAAATATTGTCCTCTAATATTTTTTTCTTGTAGTCTGGCTTTGGTATTAGGGTAATGCTAGCCTCATAAAATGAGTTTGGAAGTATTTCCTTTACTTTAATACTTGTGGAGGATTGGAGAAGAGTTGGTATTCTTCTTTATATGTTTGGTAGAATTCAACAGTGAAGCCATCTGGTCCCGGGTTTTTCTTTGATGAGAGACTTGTATTTATTATTCACTCAATCTCCTTATTTGTTATTGGTCTGTTCAAATTTTCTATTTCTTCATGCTTCAGTCTTGGTAAATTGTGTTTCTAATAATATATCCATTTCTTATAGGTTATTCAATTTATTAGCATATAATTATTCATAGTAGTTTCTTATAATCCTTTGTATTTTGGTAGTTTCCATTGTGATGTCTTCTCTTCCATTTCTGATCTAATTTGAGTAGTTTTTATTTTTTGTTGTTGGTTAGCAAAGGGTTTGTCAATTGTATCTTTCTAAAAATCCAACCATTATCTTTATAAATTTTTTCTATGATTTTTCTAGTATCTATTTCATGTATTTCTGCTCTGATATTTGTTATTTCTTCCTTTGCTAACTTTAGGCTTAGTTGCTTCTTTTTTCCTTCTGGTTCCTTGAGGTGTACCATTAGATTATTTGTGATCTTTCTTCTTTTTTGATACAGGCATTTATTGCTATAATTCACCTCTTAGGACTGCTTTTGTTACATCCCATAAATTTTAGTATGCTGTGTTTCTATTTTTGTTTGTTTTATGGTGTTTCTTGATTTTCTTTTTTATTTCCTCTGTGACACATTGTTTGTTTAGGAGGATGTCATTTAATTTCCACATCTTTGTGAGTTTTCCAGAATTTCTCTTGCTACTGATTTCTAGTTTTATACCTTTGTGATCTGAAAAGAAACTTGATATAATTTCATTACCTTAAATTGGTTAAGACCTCTTTTGTGACCTAATATATGATCTATCCTGGAGAATGTTTTGTGTATACCTAAGAAGAATATGTTTTCTGCTGCTGTTGGATGTAACGTTCTATAAGTGTCTGTTAGGTCCATTTGATCTAAAGTATATTGAAACCCAATGTTTCTTTGTTGACTTTTTTTTTTTTTTTTTTTTTTTTTTGCCTAAATGATCTATTATTGATGGTTGGGATGTGGAGTTACCTTACTATTATACTATTGGGGTCTATCTCTCTTTTCAGATTATTTCAGAATTGCTTTATGTATTTGGGTTCTCCAATGTTAGATAAATATATATTTACAACTGTTTCTTCTTCATGAATTAATCCCTTTTATCATTATGTCATGACCTATTTCTCTGTTTCTAGCTTTTGGCTTAAAGTCTATTTTGTCTGATATAAATATAGTTACTTCTGTTCTTTCTCAGTTTCCATTTGTATGAAATATTTTTTCCATCCTTTCACTTTCACTCTGTGACTTTACCAGTAAAATACATCTTTTGTAGGCATCTTATAGTTGGATCTTTTCTTTTAAATCCACTTAGCCAGTCTGTCTTTTGATTGAAGACTTTAATCCATTTATATTCAAGGTAATTTTTGATAGATATAGACTTGCTACTGCCATTTGGTAATTTGCTTTCTGGTTGTTTTTAGGTCACTTATTTCTTTCTTCCTCTCATTTCCCTGGTTTTTCATAATTCTTGTGTCCTTACAATGATGCCTATCCATGCCACTTAGCAGGTCATGAGCAGCCCTATGGAGAAGCTCATGTGATGACATAATGAAAGGGTATGCTCTGGCATCTTATCTTAGAATACATGTTTATAAGAAGATATTTCCTGAGTCTGGATCATTTGATTTTCAATTCAGATTATGCTGCATGAAGCCCTTTCCTTTTTCACAAACTTTCTTCCAGAATAAGGTGAAGGGAAAATGAGAGTGGCATACCTTTCTTGCTATACTTCTTTGCTCCTCTATATCTCCTTTGAGCAAATGCTTCATCAATAAAACATTATTTCGTGAGATAACTTTCTGATATAGGGCAATCTAAATCCTCACTTAGAAAAAATATATACAGACGTCTCTAAGTCTGCTGGGATATAAATCTGTAGGTATGCTTAATTCAAAAGACTAAATGAAACATCTCCTACCTCAGGCTGAAGTTATTTGATTTAGGTTTTACTTTTCTTTCTTTCTTTCTTTCTTTCTTTCTTTCTTTCTTTCTTTCTTTCTTTCTTTCTTTCT
>NC_045436.1:141497245-141504054 GCF_002776525.5 Piliocolobus tephrosceles | reverse complement strand
TCTTTCTTTCTTTCTTTCTTTCTTTCTTTCTTTCTTTCTTTCTTTCTAACTGCGTTTAGGGATTCTCCAAAAACATTGTGTAGGTATTTGTCTCACATGCAAATAATCATAAGGAACCGTTAAAAAGTTCTACTTAGAGGAAATCTTCACAAAAGGGACACTATGTCTCAGTCTTAGTCATAAGTTTAAACGTTTGACTTTTATTTTTAATGTTTAAAATGGAAGTTCCCATATCCTTGTGGGTTTCTCAGGGAATGATAGGTAGTAGTGAAAAGTACTCAGTAGGTAATCTCTGATCTGTCACTTCAAGTCTTTGTTCAACTCTCATCTCTCAGTGAGATATCCTATCCTTATTCATAAAAGTACTTCATCCTGCTTCCTCCTTCCCTCTAAGCCCCGGGACCTGGTACTCTCAGTTCTCCTTGCTCTGGTTGAAATTGTCTCAAAGATTATCTCTCTATATTCTTTATACTCTTCTCCTCAAGAGCAGGAGCTTCATTGGCCTTCCATGAGTGTGACTGGACTTAGTGATTCTCTTGAGTGAATAGAATGTGGCACAAATGATGGAATGTGACTTTTGAGACTAGGTTACAAAAGGAGTGTGACTTTCCCTTCCTCTCACGTCATTTGCTCTGAGTGATGCCCCCTGATATGCCCTGACCATCCCTATGGAAAGGCTCATGTGACAAGATAATAAAACCTCCAGTCAACAGTCATGTGAATGAGCTTTAGATGACTACAGACCTGACTTGTAATTTGGCTATAACCTCATGAGGGACCCTGAGCCAGAACCACCCAGGAAATCTACTCCCAGATTTCCGACCTTCTGAAACTGTGTGAGATAATAGATGTATGTTATTTTAAGATGCAAGTTTTGCAATAAATTTATTATACAGCAACAGATAGTGACTATATTTAACATAGGATATTTTATTCCACTTACCACCTTTAACCTATTAGTTCTATTCTGTCCAATGTGATAGCCCCTATAGCCATACATGGCTATTGAATGATGAAAATGTGGCTAATGTGTCCCAGGAACTGAATTTTTACTTCTAATTAATTTAAATATTCACATGTGGTCAGTAGCTACTATATTTTACTGTTTTTATTAGATAGTCTACTTATTGTTTATGTTATTATCTGCTTTCCCCACCTCGAATATAGGAATATAAGTTCCTTGAAAGCAGAGATTTTTATCTGTTTCTTCACTAATGTATTCAAGTGCCTAGAACAGTGTCTGTCACCTAAAAGTACCACATAAATATTTGAAAAGTGACTTAATCTAGGATACTATACCAAAAATACTATATACTGGATGGTTTAAACAGCAAACAATTATTTCTCACAATTTTGAAGGCTGTGAAGTTCAAGATCAAGGTGCTGGTAGATTTGGTTTCTGGTGATGAAACTCTTTCTGGTTTGCAGAAGAACACCTTCTTGCTTTGTCCTCACATGGTAGGGAGGTCATGTCTCTTGTGTCTCTTCTTGTAAGGACACCGATCTTGGCTTGAGGGCTCCACTCTCATGATCTAATTACTTCCCAAAGGTGCCACCTCCAAATACCATCATATTGGGGATTAGGGTTTCAACATATTAATTTTATGATGAAACAGACATTGTGGTAGTCCCTGCAATAATATATTTTTTAAACTTTTATATTAGTTTCAGGAGTACATGTATAGGTTTGTTCTACAGATAAATTGTGTGTTGTGGGGGTTTGGTGTACATACTATTTTGTCACCCAAGTAATAAGCATAGTACCCAACAGGTAGTTTTTTGATCCTCACCCTCCTCCCACCTTCCGCCCTCAAGGAGGCCGTGGTGTCTGTTATTCCCTTCTTTGTGTCCACGTGTACTCAATGTTTAGCTCCCACTTCGAGTGACAACATGCAGTGTTTGATTTTCTATTACTGCGTTAGTTTGCTTAGGAATATTTTAGACTTCGGCTCCATGCATGTTGCTGCAAAGAACATGATCACTTTCTTTTTTACTACCTTTGTATATATATCACATTTTCTTTATCTGGTCTACCACTGATGGGCATTTAGGTTGATTCCATGTCTTTGCTATTGTGAATAGTGGTGCAATGAACATCCGTGTGAATGTGTCTTTATGGTAGAAAAATTTATATTTATTTGGGTAAATACCCAATAATGGGACTGTGACCTTACAATGATGCCTGCAAATTTAAGGAGACAGCCAGCTCTTCTGACCTTTGCAGTGTTCTTTTGGTGGTGATAGGCCTTTAGTATTTAGTGTAGTTGAATGGTACTTCTGTTTTAAGTTATTTGAGAAATTACCAAACTGCTTTCCACAGTGGCTGAACCAATTTACATTCCCAGAAGTGTATAAGCATTGCCTTTTTTCTGCAGCCTCAACAGCATCTGTTGTTTTTTGACTTTTTAATAATAGACATTATGACTTGTGTGAGTTGGTATCTCATTGTGGTTTTGACTTAGATTTCTCTAATGATTAGTGATGATGAGAATTTGTTCATAGGCTTGTTGGTTGCATATATGCCTTCTTTTGAGATGTGTCTGTTCATATCCTTTGCCCACTTTTAATTTTGCTTTTGCCTCCTATAACTATGTTCTTAATCTTCCTATAATCTAAAAATTTCAGTAGGTCAAGTTAAAATTTTCTTCCTCAACTAAGGTAATTATTCTTCAAAGCATTCAGAGAGGGCAGATATATCCCATGGAGAAACATTCTCAGTCCCTCTTCAGCCTCTCCAGGTACAGTTGTACATTGCTTAACAACAGAGAAATGCATCATTAGGCAATTTTGTCACTGTGTGAACATACACAAACTTAGATGGTATAGCTTACTACATACCTAGGCTATATGGCATACCTTCTTGTTCCTAAACTACAAATATGTATACTATGTTACTATGCTGGATATTGTAGCCAGTGTAACATAATGGTAAGTATCTGTGTGTCTGAATAGAGAAAAGGTACAATAAATATGGTATAAAAGATAAAAATAGTACAACTCTATAGGGCATTTACCATGAATGGAGCCTACTGGAATGGAAGTTGCTCTGAATGTCAGTGAGAGAGCAGTGTGTGAATGTGAACCTAGGATTTTACTGTATACTACTGTAGTCTTTATAAACACTGTATACTTAGGTTACACTAAATCTCAAAGAAAAATTTTCTCTTTCTTCAGTAATAAATTAACCTTTGTTTACTGTAACATTTTTACTTTATAAACTTTTAAAAATCTTTTTGATGATTTTGTAATAATATATAAGCTTAAAACCCAAGCTCATTGCATTTTGCACAATGTACAAAAATATTTTCTTTATAAACTTATTCTATAAACATTTTTTCTGTTTTCAACATTTTATTTTTACTTTTTAAACATTTTTTGTTAAAAACGAAGACACAAACACACACACTGGCTAGGCCTGCAAAGGGTCGGGATCATCAGTGTTACTGTCTTCCACCTCCATATCTTGTCCCACTGGAAGCTATTCAAGGGCAATAACTCGAGGGAGCTGTCATCATCTAGGATAACAATGTCTTCTTCTGGAATTCCTCCTGAAGGACTTGTCTGAGGCCCTGAGGCTGTCTTACAGTTAACTTAAAAAAAAAAAAAGGTAGAAGAAGTACACTAAAAAATAGTGATTACGAGTATAGTATAGTGTCAGCTAAAGAGAAATCGGGCTTTTAAAGAATTAAAGTTAGTTTTATTCAAAGTCTTTCAGAAGATTGCAATCTTGGAGAGTTTTTCAGAGCGTTTCTGTTAGACTTCTCTAAGGCAGTGTTGCAGCCCACAGCTTATATACAGGCGAAAGCAGCTCTGCATGTGCTCAGAAGTTACATTAAATGTGCTCAGAAGTTACATTAGGGCAAAATCTCATCAAAATGTGGGTGCTAGGGTACATCTGGTTACAGATTATAGAGGCACGATCATTAATCCTGTCAGACATTATCTTATGTATAGGAAGAGGCAAGGGCTAGGATTATTGAACTTATCTTTTCTAAAAACACAGTGATTCAGGCAAGAGACATGGGAATCTGTGCTCTATCCTGCTTATCATCTTCAGGGCATTTTTCAGAGGGCTGTGCTCAGTCACCCAGTCAGGGCCTTTGTGAAATTCTCCTGGCAAGCAGAATGAGCAAACATGACTCCTTACATTTTGCTATTTTGTCTCACAATAGTAAATACATAAACCAGTAACATAGTTGTTTATTATCAAGTATTATATATTGTACATAACCATGTGTGTTATACTTTTATACAACTGACAGTGTAGGTTTGTTCACAGCAGCATCACCACAAACACATGAGTAATGCATTGCGTTATGACATCATATTATGAGGGCTATGATGTCACTAGGCAATAGGAATTGTTCAGATCCATTATATTATGGGACTCCTGTCATATATGTGGTCTGTTGACTGAAATGTCATTCATTACATGACACATTTGTACATGACTGATTTGGACCTACCCTTAACTCTAGCTGACCTTGTTTACAGCTAGGTGTCAAGCTTAGTTCCCTCCACCAAAAAAAATAAAAAATAATAAAAAATAAAAAATAAAGCAACCTCACACTGTGATCTCAAACTTTCATTTCATTTCAAAATATCCCACTCACTATTTTTTTTTCCAGGTTCCAATAACAAGTATTGATAGCTTTAGGCATATGTATGTGTTTAGTGACTTCAGGGATGGATTTACCCTGGAAACTCAAGCAGATTGCATGTAACTTGCATTCTAGAAAATATGCGCAGAGCATTCCGTTGTGGGCCTGACCCAACCAATAAAGCCCCAGGATAGGAAGTCTAAGATTCAGCCAACAGTCCACCTGAGAGCTCCCTCTATGAGACAGCACACAGTTAATATAGGCATGCTTTATTTAGACTTTGAGATGAGTTTTAAAAACTTAAAAAACAACTGGCAAGCCTTTTATATAGCAGCATCATCTTACATAGTGGAAATAATAAATCATAAATCATTTCATAAGTAGTTTTTTTTATTTCGAATAAACTGAGAGTTTTAAAAAATTAGCACATTGACCTTAATTACTGAAAGGACCACCATTGTCTATTTTCTCTATTTTGCTTTTACTGTCCTTTTCCATAAGAGTAGTAATAAAAGTTAAAAACAACCACTGAGCATTTATTAAGTGCAAAAGACTTTTACTAAGCAATTTGCACATACGTATTATATAAACCTTACAAAAATCTTATGAGGTAGATGCTATTTATATTTTGCAGATGAGGAATTTGAAACTTAAATTAAGTAACGTGCCCAAGGTCGCAAGCTATGAAATAGCAGCAAAACATGGATTTGTACCAGGTCTAACACCCAACTCCAACCTTTAACCATTTTACTGCAAAAGTCACAGCTGTTCCTGACTACTATAGCTATTTTCCTGCTCTACTTCTAGGTTTCCCTAGGGTTCTTGTATAGCAAGAGCCAAAACACATTGAACAGATTTTCTGTAGCAGAAGCCATACTAGGAACCAGGCAGTCAATGGCACTGGTTGAATTATGGGGTGCAAAAGAATCAGCAGCAGTTCCAAATGAGAAAATTCTGACTTACTGGGCATTCTGTAGCCACAGAAACCTGTTTTCCATATGCCTTTGAGAATTTTGAAGTAGGTACTCCAACTATGTTCTTAATCTTCCTATAAACTAACAATTTCCATAGGTCAACTAAAATTTTTCTTTCTATCCCTATTACTCCCCAATTTTTTAATCTGAAAACAGAGAAGATAGTGAATTAAAATACATAGATAAGAATATATATGTATAATGCAAATATGTATATATATATTTAGTTGTCATAGTGTAAGCAAGCGTCATCTTTGTGGTCTCTTTAATGCTACATTTTTGCATTTTATACTTTATGTTGGCGATTTTGCTGTTTAAAATGCACATCCATGCATAGTGCTGAAACATTGTCTGGTATCCCTAAGCACAAGAAGGCTGTGCCTTATGATAATAAGTATTTGAGATAAGCTTCATTCAGGCATGAGTTATATAACTGTTGACCATGACTTCAATGTTAATAAATAAACAACATATATTAAATAAAACATTTTTTTAAAAGAAACACATTTGAACAAAGTTATATACTAATTCTTAAAATAAAAAAAAAAACCCTCTTTGGAAATTGAAGAGGAAGGAATACTTATTAACTCATTTTCTGAGGCCAACATTACTCTAATATCAAAAGCAGACAAATATAGTACAAGGAAAAAAAAACTGCAGAAAACTTTTTTATTTTAAATATTTTTAGCAAATTGAATTTAATAATGTATTGGTTAATACATCATGATAAAAGTGGGTCTGTCCTAGCAATACAAAGTTGCTATAATACTTGATAAATCAATCAGTATAAACCATTGCAGAGTGTTTGCTGCATGTCAACTTGTCTAGTCTGAAATGTTTCCAAGAATCCTGTCTTGTATGTTTTTTTGTGAAAGTGAGCCACCAAGGGGACTCGTGAACATTAGAGGACAGGTAACTGAAGCAGCAGCCTTTTTGTAGCTCACATTGCTATTTGTCTGCTGGTTCACCAACCTGGTCTGGGGCAGCAGCTGGGCCTACAACTGCTCCACTTCACCTGGACCCTCCTTCAGCATCGCTTAGTTTTGGGGCAGGTGTGCATTTAGTTCCATGATGAAGGATGCCAGCCTCAGGCAGGAAACCTGTGCTTTCAGCTTAGATGCAACCACAAGTGACGTGAGTTTCAGTCTCTTTTCACAGCTTCCAACTCAGGCTTGTGGGTTGCACCTAACCCTTCTGAAATCCCGGTTCCTTTTTTTTTTTTTTTTTTTTTTTT
>NC_045436.1:141227002-141492245 GCF_002776525.5 Piliocolobus tephrosceles | reverse complement strand
TGCAATAGAACAGAGACTTCAGAATTATACCCACATATCTATGATTAATTTTTAACAACAGTGTAAAGGCAATTCAATAGGAAAGAAAATTCTCATCAATGAACACTGCCGAAACAATTGGATAGCCAAATATAGAATGAACTTTTATCCTACCTCATGCCATATAATACAAAACCTGACATTATAAAACTTATGGAAGCAAATTTAGGAGCAAATCTTTGTGTATTTTCTTAGATATAAAACCAAAAGCATGATCCATAAATGAAAAATTGAAGCATTTGACTTCATGAAAATTAAGAATTTCTGTACTTTGAAAGACACTGTTAGGAAAATGAAAATACAAGATATGGACTAAAAAATTTTGCAAATTTCTTTTCTGATAGAAGTCTTTAATTCATAACATATACATCAGATAATATATATTTATATAAATATAATTATATTTATGTATATAAAGATGCATAATATATATATTTCTAATTGGTACACAGTAATCAGATTTGTACTATATGGCAATTATAAATGGCAATCACATACACAAGAGCTGCCAGCATTATTTGATTATGTGGTCATATATATGTAATATAAATATATACAATAATTATATAGATGATTATATTATATTATTAGATTATATATAAAATAATATGTCTACATCTATATAACACATATATTATATGGTCAGGCACCGTGGCTCACGCCTGTAATGCCAGCACTTTGGGAGGCCTAGGTGGGAGGATCACCTGAAGTCAGGAGTTCAAGACCAGCCTGACCAACATGGAGAAACCCTATCTCTACTTAAAATACAAAAAAAATTAACTGGGCATATTAGTGCATGCCTGTAATCCCAGCTACTTGGGAGACTGAGGCAGGAGAATCGCTTGAACCAAGGAGGTGGAAGTTATGGTGAGCCAAGATCATGCCGTTGCACTCCAGCCAGGACAACAAGAGCAAATATGTATATATATATATTTTTGAGACAGAGTTTCACTCTTTCACCCAGATTGGAGTGAAGTGGCGCAAATTTGGCCCACTGCAATCTTGAACCCCTGGCCTCAAGCGATTCTCATGCCTCAGCCTCCAGAGTAGCTGGGATTATAGGCACCCACCACCACACTGGCGAACTTTTTTGTATTTTTAGTAGAGGTGGTGTTTCACCATGTTGGCCAAACTGGTCTCCAACTCCTGACCTCAGGTGATCCACCTGCCTCTGTCTCCCAAAGTGCTACAATTACATGGAAGAGCCACTGCGCCCGGCCCCATAATATATTTTTAAAAACTTCTAAAACTCCAAATAAAAATACAAAAATAAATAAATAAATAAATATGGTCAAATGATTTTAAAAGGCACTTCAACAAAGAAGATATATAGATGACAATTAAATACTTGAAAAGATGCTGAACATAATTCATCATTAGTAAGATAAAAATTAAAACCACAATGATTTATTAGTACGTACTTATTAGGATGGTTAAAACAAAAGAGACTGGTCATACCAAGGTGGTCAGGATGTAGAGGAACTGAAACTCATACATGTTGATAAGAAAGTGAACTAATACAACCACTATTTTAGTTGTGTAATATGCTAAACACGCGCTTATTATATAATACAGCTATTGTAGTCTCTCAAAAAATGAAAGCACACGTCCATGAAAAGTCTTTTATGTAAGCGTTCATAGTAGCTTTATTTGTAATAACCGAAAAACAGGAAAAGGTTCATATGTTAACAAGTGAATGGATAAACAGATTGTGGTAAATCCATTCAATTGGAAAGTGCCTATCAATAAAACAGAATGAACTATTGATACATATAACATGTATAATCCAAAATAATTATGCTAAGTGACAGAAGCCAGAAAAATGTACATACTATATAATTCTATTTATTAAAAGTCCTAGAAAATGCACACTGATTTATAGATAGAATGCAGGGTAGTGCTTACCTGGGAATGGAGCAGTAAGGAAGAGGAGGGATATATAATAAAAATCATGAAGAAACTTTTAGGGGTGATAGATATGTTCATTATTTCAATTTCAATGATGGTATCATGGGCATATTCATATTCAAACCTTATCAAATTGTTTGTGTGTACATTTTATTCTATGTCAATTATACCTCAATATATCAGTTTAAAATATGAGTGTAATTTAATTGCTTTTAATAATAGCATCTTAAACTTACTTAGGGTTTGCTATATTGCAGACATTTTTCTCTGTCCTCGATGTATATTAATGTAAGCCTTATAATAACTCAATGAAGTAAGGACAAAACGATTCCCATAATCCCTGTTTTCCAGATGATAAAAATGATCTGGAGAAGTGAATTAAATTTCCTGAAAGTCACACTTCCAGTAATATAGCTGAGGGTTTATGCCAGACTGTCTGGTTCTATAGGCTACGTACTTGTCCTCTAGGCTACACTGCTCCTTGGGGAAGGGTTGAGTTGCTGTGCTAAAATTAGATGTCCATGTCTAAATGTTCTGATGACCATTGCATTTGTTTTCGGAGTTCAGCAAGCCTGCACTACCACGTCTCTTGTATTGGCTCAAATTATCCACTATTTTCTCTGCTGACCTATTTCACATTTCTAATGCATCATGACATTATTTCTATTTTCTGTATAGTCAATTAAGTTCACAATTGTTTATTTCTCATTGGTATACAGTAATTAGATTTGTACTAGATGGCAATTATAAATGGCAACCACATATACAAGAGCTGTCAGCATTATTTGATTATAATGTTGTCATTCAGATGATCTGGGGTGTTTTTGTGCTAATATTTTATTATTATCATCAAACTGAAAACAATTTTCAAAAATTGGGTTAGGTAACTTGAGAGCTTCTGAAGGTATGTCTACCATCATCCAAACATCAAAACTCAGTTAGACAGCATTGAACTAGAAGAGGTAAGTGCTAAACACATTTATTTTTAGTCCCTCACCCTATAACTTGGCAGCCAAGTATACCTCTCCACAGTTCTGGTTAAGTAATCACATTTAAGTTTTCTGCCTTGCAACCATGAGCCATTTAATTTCAATTGATGTTAAGTTTCCTTATCTGTTAAATTTAAATCATAGTGTTTTGTTTCATAGATGTTTATATTAAACACACACACAGTGTTTTATAAATGCAATACATACATATATGTATATACACACACATATGCTATACAATTTATATGTATATGCTTATATAATTTACACACACATATATAAATGCTTCTCATATATATTTTAAGGTTGTGATACAATTAAAGAGAATTTCTTTCTTAAATTGACCTCATTTTTTATAACATGAGTTTGTACTCTACGTATTGCCATCTCCACAATTTACTAGCTGTTCCATCTTGGGCAAGTCAGTAAAGTTCTCCCTGCTTTGGATTCCTCATGTATAATAACATGAGGAATAATAACAATAGGTATAATAACAAATGAACTTTCGAAGGTTGTTAGGCAAATTCAATGCGTTAAACCTTTGAAGCTGGTGGAAGAATGTTTGGCCAGTGCTTGAAGATTTCTACAATACCAGTTAGTTCTTTAGGAGGGTTGATATTTTACAAGGACCACCTCTAGGGATGGAATGTTTTCCCCTTCTTTTTGACAAGCCATGTTTTGTCTATCCTCGCTCAAATTTTGCATAAGAATTGCTTTTTCCATAATCAAATATTATAAATGGCTTCATTTCTTTAACAACAGAAATTGATTACAATTTACAAAATTGAGCAGGGATGTGGAATTTCTTTTATAATCTATATTTTTTTAAACTGATAGAATATTGAAAGATTGCTTTTAGACAAAAGTATGCTTTTATGTATTTTAAACAAACTATACCTAAGTATTGTAGTGATGTAGAGTAGGAAAAGTTTTAAAATTTTAGGAGTTTAAGTCAATTATTGTGACTTATTACTAAGTAAAACCAAAAGCTTGAAGATATTCCCTAAATTTTTCCTTACATTTTTATCTCCTTAAGCTAAGCTTATAAATTTGATTTTTTAAATATTTTCTTTTGCTTGTTTCAGAAGTTAATAATGGGGTAGGGGATGCAATAGAAAAAGGCAAGGCCTTTCCATTCTCCTCAGTAGTAGTGGGAATATATAATACTTTCCATATTTTAGTTTAATTTTTCCCTAGGGTTATCACAGTACACTAAGAATTAGAGAAAATGAACCATCATGGTTCTATAAAATGATAATATAAGAACCTCATCGACAATAAGAATAATAGCAACAGTATATTAGCTTATTTTACAATGAACACAGTACACAAACTCCAAAACTCCTGCAATCCTCACAACAATCTTACAATGTAAATATGTACTAAAATGCATATGTTTTGCAAATGAGGCAACTGAGACTCCACGAGGTTAAACAATTTGCCCAGCATCATGGCACCAGAGCTTAGACAAACATGAATCTTCTAATTGCTTTTCCCGAACACTTTTCCAGGTCTGTTGTTTTGTTTCTGATTCCTTTCTCATAATCTCTGGCATTGTGTTGACCTTTTAGCCCTGAAAATACTTAGGACCACTTCCTTTAGAACATCACTTAAATCAAATCTTAGGTGTTTACTTTGGCTATACAAGTAGCTCAGAGTCCACTTTCCTATAATATAGGTTAAGGTCACTTTTATGCCCCTTCAACCAACGAGTACAGATCTTTCTACAAGGTAATCCTATCAATTCAGTACCTCATGAATCAAAAGTACCTAAAATCATTCCCAAATTTGGAAGATGCACAGTCACTTTCCTGCCATCAAATGCTTAGGGTCTGTAATGTGTCTTATTTAGTTTGGTTTTGTGTCATTTGAATTTACAGATATTAATATGAGGCTTACTGTCTTTGTCCACTGGGCTGGTAAAACAAAATACCACAGACTGGATAATTTATAAACAATAGAAATTTATTTCTCACAGTTGGGAAGTCTGGGAAGTCCAAGAGCAAGGCACTGGAATTTGGCATTTGGCGAGGGCCTTCTTGTTGCATCTCTGTAACGGGAGACCAGAAGATGGAAAAACAAAAAGGGTGAAATTCTGTAGGAAGTTTATTTTATAAGGACCTTAATCCCATTCACAAAAGGGGAGTCCTCATGATCTAATCCCCTCTTAAAAGCCTCATCTCTTAATAACATCACATTGGCCATTCAGCATCAATACTTAAATTTTGGAGAGGACATATTCAAACCATAGCACTTACTATGTACCGAGTAATGTTCTAAAGATTTTATAAATATTAATTTTTCCAGTCCTTATAATCTAAGTACTATTATTTCACTTATTGTGGTGGTAAGGGATGGAGAGGCACTTGCCCAAGTACTCAAGGCGAGTAAGTGGCCAAACTTTGCACAATAATACTTGTAATCTATAGAATCACAGCAGCCTCGAAGAACAACTGGTGAAATCCTACAATTTAGACTGAAATTTGTGCTATCACAGATAGAGGACCCCATACTAACATTCTATCAGCTGAAACAATGAAACCAAGAAATTATCTTGACTTATACAGGGATCTACAAGTCTGAATAGTGGATTAGAGGGCAATGTAGAAATAGTTCAATGAAAGAGCAGAAACTGAATCCATAGCATTATCCAAGGCACTCTTGGCTGTTTTACACACACACAAACACACACACGCATATCAGTTAACTAAATTAAAAATGGAAATTTCTTGCCATGAAATAACTAAATATAGAAATTTTGGGGGAAGACTAATTTCTTTGCCATTAACCCTTTTGTAATCTTATTGTCCAGAGTGTAAATAACCCCTTCAGGTATTGTTAGAAAGAATTTGGATCTATTGTGTAGATCTAAATTACATGTGTAGTCATCCTGAAAGGGAAGATAAGTAGGTCTCTCTTCTTGCCTAAAACACATATTTAAATAACAACAACAAAATGACTAAATTTATGTTTCATTAATAAGCTGTCTCTACGTTTTCATATAAACAGTTGGTGTGAAACTTAGAGTATTTTTATTTTAAATAAAGAACAATAATATTTAACAATTTGAGCACTTAATCTGTGCCAGGCCCTTTTCTAAGAGCTTTATGTGATTACCTCATGTAATCCTCATAATGACCTTATGAAGTAGATACTGCTACTACTCTCATTTTGCAGTTAAAAGAACTAAGACAGAATTTAAGTAATCAGTCTTAGGTCATACCTTGACTAATGGGAGTAAGTGGAGCAGAGAGTTAAACCTTAAAAGTCTGACTTCAGAAAGTTTGCTTCTAACCATTGATAGGGATGATTGTCAGAATAAAATAACTACAGTTGAAGGACTTAGCATCCAGAAGCCTTGTTCACATTTCTATTTTAATTTTCAGAAGTCCCTGGAAGGTCAGTGAGTATCATCTGTATTTAGGAAAGCAAAGTGAGATGTCTCTCAAATACTAAATAAATAAATAAATTTATCCTATATCCTGTAAAAATTCTACCAGTAAACCCAACACAATGCTGTCTGAAAATGAATGTCTACTGAAGTCATTTTAGGACTATTGCCTTGTGGCTTGTGAGCCCTGCCCAAGCAGAAGATAAGGTCTTCTGCGGTGTTCTAAGAGCCTAACAATAGACCAGGCTTTTGACCTACAATTCCACATTATCAATTTTATTCATTTTTAAACCTCTTAATGGAGGCATTGAGATTCTGATGATGCATTTATATCTAGCTTGCGATTAGCTCTGAAATGTCCTCTTTGCTTACCATCAATTTGATATCTTAACTCTCTTCACACTAGTATCTTTCATAAGAATTATAAACATATGATATAGCCTTGGTATGTGCCAAGCACAGACCTAAGCACTTCATGTATTTTAACTCATTGAATCCACACAACTGTATTAAATAAGTACTGTTATTATCATCATTTAAGACATGAAGATACTGTGGCACTGAGGTTAAATATCTTTAAGGTCACTTATTAGGTGAAATGGTAGAGCCAGAATCCAACCTTGATAGTCTGGCCAAAAGACCACGTTCATAACCATTATACTGTACTACCACATGATGACTCAACTATTACAAAGCATCATAATACCTACAGTCAACCCCTAGGTACTAACTCATTCACAAAGCGTTTACTGAGCACCAGTTTTTCTAGGCACCATTCAAGGTCTGGGAATACAATGATAAATAAGGCAGAGGGACTTTTAAGAAGAGATAAGCAAATAAACGATTAATTACAATACAGTGGACTAACTGCCAGCCTAGAGCATATAGAAAGGACTGCGGGAGCACAAATACGAATATACTTGGTAGAGAAGCCTCCTTGGAGAGATGGAAGTGAGGAGGGATATCTGAGGGGAAGAAAATAGACGGAATCCCCAATAGAGTTAACAAAGTGAATTACAAAAAAACATAACTAATTACCTTTACTTACCTCAAGGAAAAATTAATGATGCCACGCTTCAAGAATATGAATCATTTTGAGTCAGGGTCCTTGAAGGACACACAGAAGTGACAAGTAAGACCATTTAATAATGGGACTATTTACAGAGTTGTGAAGAGAGTTAAAAACACCAACTAG
This sequence comes from Piliocolobus tephrosceles, assembly GCF_002776525.5. NCBI lineage: Eukaryota > Metazoa > Chordata > Mammalia > Primates > Cercopithecidae > Piliocolobus > Piliocolobus tephrosceles. The sequence continues at coordinate 141,484,723 of NC_045436.1, read as the reverse complement.
GGCAGGAGAATTATTATTAACTCCAGAAGCCAGAAGTTTTACTGTCTGTGTTCCGGGGAGTATTTACCATCTGCAATCGGGGGTGGGATCCTGGCCATCGGCAAAGAGATGCTGTTGTCCCTGAAACCTGACAGTTGCTGTAATGGTGGGAAAGGCTTTGCCGCAAAAGGAGCTGTGGCTTTAAATAGAGAAACACAGCCACTGTCTGAACACAGACCAACAGCTGGGGAAAATACAAACTCTGACTTCGTTCTCCTCCTATCCGCCGATCTCCTACTAGTGCCTCCGTTGGCCAACCAGAGGGCAAGAGAGTACAGGTGATGCAGTCCACAGAAGTCAGGTTCCTGGTACCTAGAGCAGGGTATGAAGGAAAGAGACTGGATCTGGAAAAACAGAGAGCAACCAACAACCAGTTATTGCTCAAAAACAGTACTTGGTTATTCATCGTCTCTAAACAAAACAGGAAACAGTAACAAATGGGCAAAATGAAGACTTTTCTAGAAGAGCTACCAAATTACCAAAATCTACAACATGAAATGGAAGCTGTAGAGATCTTGCGTAAAGCTTCTTAAATACAAAATTCACGTCACTTTTAGTCCCGATTCTAGTACTAATTACTGATTTGAAAAATTTTAAGCCAAGGTGACTTATTTCCATCTACAGAACCTACTTCTCATAACCTCCATTTTAGAGAAGAGCTTTTTTTTTTTCTTCATATGACGAGCAAAGGTTATTTCTACCTCTTAACATCGGTATGTCTATTTCCTTCCTTCCTTTCCAGCTACTGTTGCTTTGGTTCAAGCTATTATCAACCAAGGCTCCTACTGGCCCTGATAAAAGTCAACTCCAGGTCTCTGAAATGAGAGGCTGCCGTTTGCCCAGAGCTTTGAATATGCTCCCAAAATACAACGTAAAATAAATTCAGATAATGGCACTAGGAATTTCACAGAGAAAGATCCTTTACTGATGATATTTTCCAATTTGCATGTAATTTGCAATAATTTTAACTGTACAAAATTAGCATTTAATTACCATTCAATCTTTTCTTTTTTGGCTTCTTTTAGGGAGATCCATTAAGGTGAGAAATTAGATGAATCTGGTTCTGCTGAATAAGGAAAGTTGACTTTGATCTTTACGTAAAAATTAGGCATTCAAAGAAATTCATTAAGCAGCATTAATTAATTTTCTCTCTGATGGTATTTAGTTTCAGTGTTTAGTAGCGCTGTGCCTTACTAAACTTTCTTTTACACTGTTCTTAGTAAAGTTTTAAATTGTGCAACATTTCTTATTTATTCACTTTTTTCTTTGGTGAGCATGGAAAAATGGAGCCAATTGTTAAAGTTGACCCTGGATATCAATAAAAGGGCAAGTGTTTCAAAAGTAGCAACTATCTCTCTCTTTCTCTTCCCATGATACTGCAGAAAATAGAATTTGGAAGGTATTTGTGGAAGAGGAAAGTGGAGAATGAAGAATGGGAAACAGCAAGTGGTAACTATGAAGCTTAATTCTCAGTATTTAAAAATAACTTTTCTACTTTTAGAGTCACATACTAAATGATTGAACTCTTTTTCTGTTACAGTCATTAATGGTACAGAATATTTACTATCGTATTGGTACTGGACTTAGCACTGTACAAAACAATAATAAATAAGCCCACTATCTTCTCTCAGAACATTAGCATTATGAATACATATATATCGATGTGTGTGTGTATATATAGTGTATATATATAAAATGTGTATTATTTTAAATGTATATATATTTATGTTCTCATATATAAGTGTAAATCTATTTATATAATATATATTTTATACACATATATACTTCTATATCCTGTTTTTTAGGTTAATATTAGGACACATATGGAAAACTTATGCCACATGAGACACATCCATTGGCATGCCAGACCACCTGCAGAACTACAGATGGGAGTCTCATGAACTTTATACTTCATCAAATAGTTCATCAACAAATATTCGAATGTTTACTGTCTGCCCAGGTCTTATCTGTGTTTTCTTAGAAGAACACAAAAGTGTAATATGACTCTACCATCAAAAAATGTGTTAATAAGACTTAAACACAGTTTAAAACATTAACAGTGAACATTGCCAACTGTCTATGATTAATTTGTTTTAGAAAATGTGTTCATTTTGAGAATGAAGACATAAAAATAATTAGACTAATTAGAACAACTTTTACAAAAAAAATGACTAAGACATTTATGCCTGTGCCAGGCATGCTACCTTTATTTGCCATTTGATACTCACAGTAAACCAATGAGATAATATCACTGTATAGTGTAACGATATGGTATATGATATTGATAATAATATGGTATGATGACCAAGAGTATATTTAACCTTGCCAAACTTGCTAGAATTTAATTTCCCCATCTGTAAGTGGGTGAAACCATCAACATTACCTGCTTCATTTGTGACGCTCAAATAAGATTATGTATGCCAGGCCTCTGAGCCCAAGTTAGGCCATCATATCCCCAGTGACCTGCACATATACATCCAGATGGTCTGTAGCAACTGAAGATCTACAGAAGTGAAAATAGCCTTAACTGATGACATTCCACTATTGTGATTGTTTCTGCCCCACCCTAACTGATCAATGTACTTTGTAATCTCCCCCACCCTTAGGAAGGTTCTTTATAATTTTCCCCATCCTTGAGAATGTACTTTGTGAGATCCACTCCCTGCCCCCAAAGCATTGCTCTTAACTCCACCGCCTATCCCAAAACCTATAAGAACTAATGATAGTCCACCACCCTTTGCTGACTCCTTTTTCGAACTCAGCCCGCCTGCACCCAGGTGAAATAAACAGCCTTGATGCTCACACACAGCCTGTTTGGTGGACTCTCTTCACACGGACACGTGAAACAATGTAAATATAAATATATATAAAAGATATATAGATAGATAGTTAGATATATATATATATAACTTTGAACAGTGTTCAACTTCCCCCAGCTAATGAATGGTTTACTTGAGAGTCTGAATCCCTGTCTGAATCCTAACCCTATGCTGTAGGTGGAAGAGGGACACAAAAAGAAAGAGGTTAGCTTAAGCAAGGTTTCTCAAAGTGGTCCAATCTACCTACATTATAATCATTGTGATTACTTTTTTATGAAAAATTTGTATTCCTCTGTTCAAGATGACAAACTCAACCCATGGATTTATATTCTTTCCTCCTCACACTCTCTAAAATAGGAAGAAAGGAAAAAAGAAGCGTCTCTTCCCATAAACATTGAAGACAGAAATGGGGAAATCTTCCATCCCATAAGAGATGTAAACAGATAGGAAAGGTGAGCAGGTGAACTGCTAATGGATACTTGTAAAGCTTGTTGGAGTAACATAAGAAAAGAGCCTCCAGAAGAGAAAGCAGTCTGTCTTTCACTGAAACCCAGAATTCCACTTTCAATGGAGATTTAGAGTGAGATGTAGTTTATTTTAAACAGGAGAGAAATGCAAGTCTTTTCATATATCCATAGATTCTTTCATCCCTCCTCCCTATCCCAATGCCACTAACATTAGGCAGGCAGGTGCTTTCACTCTAGGAAATAAAATGAATTTTTTTTCTTGAGAAAAAATTGAACATATCAGTTTTTATGAGCTTTGGGGGAGATCTCCTTAGTATGGTGGCACAGCTAAGTGAGAGCTGAAATGTTCTTCTTCTTTGCTTGTCATAAAATTGCAGTCCTGACATGAAGGTCAACCATGGGAGGAAGGGGCAGAGTGAATCTACCCAGGCATCTTTTCTATTTTTATTAGTCTAGAGGAGACTCATTTTTCTATTTCATATGTCCAGAGATTGCACCTTTTTCTATCTTGTCTGCTCAGGGAGGATAGCTTTTCTAGTTTCAGCAATGATGCAGTACAGGTGAGCAGCTGTACGTTGTGGGTTGGAGACCAAAGACTTCCACTTGCTAGAATCTAAGGGCCCCCTACCACTTTCTTCTCCACTCACACAATAAGCTCAAAGCATTACGCACTTATCCAGACCTCCATAACCAAGTGGAGTGAGTGGAAGACTGCAAGCCATGCTACATATGCATCAAATGAGTCTATAAACCAGGGTCAGCAAACTGTGGCCCTAGGACAAATCCTACCCACCACCATTTATTTGGTCTGCAAGCCAAAACTGTTTTTAATATATTTGCTGTTGTTGTTCTGTTTTGTTTTTTGTTTTGTTTTGTTTTTTGAGACAGAGTCTTGCTCTGTTACCAGGCTGGAGTGCTGTGGCGTGATCTCGGCTTACTGCAACCTCCACTTCCTGGATTCAAGCTATTCTTCTGCCTCAACCTTCCAAGTAGCTGGGACTACAGGCACGTGCCATCATGCCCAGCTAATTTTTGTATTTTTAGTAAAGACAGGGTTTTACCATGTGGCCAGAATGCTCTTGATCTCTTGACCTTGTGATCCACCTGCCTTGTCTTCCCATAGTGCTGGGATTACAGGCGTAAGCCACCATGCCTGGCCTGTTTTTAATACATTTTAATGTTTGGGAAAAAGTTAAAAGTAGATGAACATTTCATGTATGTGTAAATTATACGAAATTCAAATTTCAGTCTCCAAAGAGTTTTACTGAAACATAGCCACACTCATTCATTGACACATTATTTATGGCTGCTTTTACATTGCAATGGTAGAGTTGAGTAGTTGGCAATAGACAGCATATGACCCAGGAAACCTAAAATATTTACCATTTGGCCTTTTACAAAAAATGTTTTTTATCCCTGCTATAGAGCATTTTTTAATGCACCTTTTCTTAAGAGTTGGAAAGAATGGGTTGGAAAGTTTATAGGTTACTATAGTTTCCAGTCTTAACCTGCCCCATGCCCCACCCTTTATTTGCTTGGTTTCTTTTCAGCTAGTATCTTATCCTTCACACTACCTGTTGCTTCCAATCTTGATTGAACATTGAACACCAAAAGCAAGATTCATGTTCCTTCTCTTGCTGGAGGGTACCAGTGCCAAGTGGAAATTCTGAAAAAGTCAGGTGAATTTGGGCTGCTCATGAGGGAGTAAGTAGGTCAGGGTAAAGCTTTCACCCCTATTTTTAGGACACAGAGTTTCAAGGCCAGAGTTCACTATAAATAGCCCAAGATGACCAATGCTGAAGAACTGGTTGTTGTCCTTTTATAAAAATCATTCATTTTTGTTTTTGCCAGCCTAAACCAATGCACTTATACTTTGTTCATGTATTTTCTCTGGAAACAGGTTTAAACTGAACTTCAACCACTGCCTTATTCTGGGTTCCTACAGAATGACTTCATAATAGGTCTTTTCTTTAATATATGTTCCTGTTGTCTTAATAGGTCCAGAAAATAAACTGTCAGATCCTGAAGTTTAAACATGAACTGAATCTGAATAGAGACGAGAACCATTAGAGAAACTATTGGGATAACATGGGGCTATCTAAAGGACAGCAAGTACGCCTTCATTTTCAGCTGCTGACGTTATTGGGCTGCCCTGAAAGAAACACACAGAACATTGCCATTCCATGAAATAGGCAGAATCTATAATACTTTCATTTTATACCCTATAAACATCTAAAATAATGTGAATTTTCATTTTGGAATTTAAGTGTTCTTTCAGTATGTTTTGATATAAGTACATGAAGGATCCAGAGGCACCTACAACAATGAAGTTGAGATACAGAATGAAGGACAACAGGATTGAGTGTGGATTTCTCATTCCAGAATTCCCCATCCAATGAGTCCTCGAGTACTTAGAAATGGAGTAACCTCAGCAAGTTTCAGGGTTAGGACAAGAGGATTCCATTGTGCAAGGTCTGATTCGGGTTCAGGTTATGCTTATGGTATAATTATATTATCACATGTGTCTAATATCAACCACTGACTCTAATGCTGTTCTTTAAAAGGTTAAGTCTTATTCAGGACAAAGCATATACTGAAAAAACATGAGGAAAATCTAATTAGAATGATTGGCATTTGTCTCCTGGACATTACTAGGAAGGCTGCCAGTTCATTTGCCTTTAGAAAGACAAAGACAAAATTCCTGAAAGCAAATTGGTCCATGTAATGCATTGGAATTTATTGCCTAAACTCCATAAAAAGATAACATAAATATTATGCAAAGAATTCATGCAAAGATAATGTTGTGTCAAATTGAAGTTATTAAAATTATAATCATTTACAATTAGGGGGACATCTACTATGTTTTAGTCATGTACTGACTCTAGACAAAATTTAAAATCAACATATCATAATGGCAATTATGATAATGGACATTTAATTCACCATTAGATAGATTCACAATTGAAAGGAAGTAATCCCATGAAAATTAATAAAGCATATTAACCCTTAAGCATATTAAATTCTGTATACTTCCTCCCAGAAATACTGTTTTTTAACTTTTAGCAGTTTAAAGATATTTAGACTTTGTGGAATAAAAGTGTGCATTATTTTAGGGTATACTGTCAGAGTAGACATTACAGAAACAGATTTGACATTCATTAAATATACTAACTAAAATTATACTAAGAAATGTTTTAGTACATGTATTAGTCTGCTTGGGCTGCCATAACGAAATGCCATAAACTAGGTGGCTTAAACAGGAATTTCCTTTCTCACAATTCTAGAGGATAGACATGCTAATACAAGGTGTCAGAAGAGCAGTTTTCTGGTGAGGCTTCTCTTCCTGGCTTGCAGATAATTGCCTTCTCACTGTTTCCTCACAAGTCCTTTATTCTGTGTGCACTGAGAGAGAGCTCTGGTGTCTCTTCCTCTTCCTATGAAAACACCAGTCCTTTTGGATTAGGGTCCTACCCTTATGACCTTATTTCATCATCTTAATTATCTTCTTAAAGTTTCTCTCCAAATACAGTCAGGGCTTCAACGTATGAATCTGGAGGGACCATGATTCACTCTATAAGATATGAATAAACAGAAAGCATGGTCTCCTTCACAGCCTTGTTTTAAAATTATTACAGATAAATACAATGTGAGCTTAGATCTTCCTGTTTTTTACCCTATTAACGAACTAGGAAAGATATAAAGGAGGTAGTAGATTCTTTTGTAGCACAGGTGGTCCTTTGGAATATTCTGGAAATAATAACAATCTAAAGTGATACTCCTTAATTGTAAAACAATTTCATCAATAGCTTCCTAATAGAGAGCAGTCAATGCACCTGTCTTACCCCATTCAGGATGCTGTAACAAAATATCATAGACTGATGTTTTGTAAACAATAGCAATGTTTGAATGAAGGCTGGGGAGTTCAAGATCAAGGTACCAGCAGATTTAGTGCCTGGTGAGGACCTGCTTTCTGACTCATAGATGGCTCTTCAGTGTGTCGTCACTTGGTGGAAGACACAAGGCAGCTCTCTAGGGCCTCTTTTGTAAGGGCACTAATTCCATTCATAAGGATTCCACCTTCTGTGAAGTGACCTAATCACCTGCCAAAGGCCCCACCTTCTAGTAACATTATATTGGTGATTAAATTTCAGCATATAAATTATGAGGGGTCACAAACATTCAGAATGTAAGAGTTCCCTTGGAACACACATTGTACATTATATATGTATATATATATATACAGTATTTTCATACTACTCTTGCTTTTAAAATGTAGTGTAATAAATAAAATTAAATATCTGCATTCCCTTTCATTGAGATGTCCAACAACCTTTCTTAATCTTTGATAGTCTTATTATTTTTAAATTTGAATACTTTCATCCAAAGTCCAATAGCAATTAAGTAACAACACTTGAGTCTAGATCTTTTAGAAAACTTTCTTTTTCCTACTTTGTTGCTGCACAGCATAAGAATGTTATGCAATTTATGATTCCACATAACTTTTGTCATTGTTATTGTTTTTTATGACTTAAAGTCTGAAAGAAAAAATAGTTTGGGTAATTCGTTGCAGGTTGATGTTTACTTACTTTCATGTTTTGGATTTGAAAAAGCATCTTTGGTTTATATGAAGAATGACTGAACATCCTAAAGAGCTCAAGTGTGGGGAAAGGGATAAACAGCTGGGCAAGTAGAGAATTGGAGTTGTGTGAATTAGCATTTGCCTTCTGAGGATGCACCTACTAGCAGAAGGCAATGAGATACTGGTTATTAAATAATATAATGATATTAATTGCCACAAATCATCAAGTGAAAATTTCTAGATAATAGCCAGTGGTACTTTTCACAACTTTTATCTCATTTTGTCTCTATAACTCTACGCATAGATACCAGAATTTTCCTTCATTACACTGGTGAGGAAACTGAAGCTCAGAGAGGTTAATAAGCTTAACCAGGGTTATATAATAAGTGTCCAGTTCAGAATTCATACTTAGGACAGCTTTCTATACCCATGTATGCTCCCTTTTTGCTATAATTCCCACTCTTCGGCCTTACAAAAAAGTATGTTTTAGTAACTTCAGCTTACGGAATACTTTGTTTCTAAATGGTGCTAAAATAGAAAGTCAAAGGGTATTTTTCTTCAAATGGTGTGAATGTAAGAAAATCACATAAAAAACGAGGATAATGAACAGTACAAGCTATGAGAACACTTGGTGGAATGTGGTTGCCTGTGGGAGTATATGACTGCTGTGTGAGTGTGAGTGATGTGTGAATATGATACTTTATCTTGAGCCAGCTTCTCCTCATGCAGTACTCTGAATCCTGGTTCTTTGTCCTTCTTTATGTTTTCCAGTCACTTTGGAATTTTTATTCTCCCTTTAATCTATCCAATTGCATCAACTTTTAAGAAACAATTATAGTCTAATTTATTCTACGGAACTTTTGTCATGTATTTTAGCCAAATAATAGCATTTTGTTTATGGTCTCTACCCAGATCTTAGCTCTTGATAATAAACTATATGGTATTTTTATCTATTTACTTATCTAGACTGTTAACATCTTTTGTCTCTCAACAATAAGCTTTCAATGCATAGCAAATGCTTATAAAATATCTGTTACTTGATGAATAAGTTGTCATATCAAATATGCCTTTTAAATTATGTGTATGTTAATTAGTTTATTTGTTAGAGAAAGGAATCCAGGGCATACATATAATCCTGCCAAACCACTATGTTTTGCACAAAACTAAATTCTGTTCCAACTCTGGATACTATTCCCAAACTCCAGACACCAACTTCAGACTGGAGAATATGGATGCCTCACTCACTCAAGCAGAGTTTAATTGAATAAGACAGAGAATAACTTCTCTGTCTCGGGTTCCACATAAGGCACTGCTGCTATAGAGATTAATCAGATGCAATCCCTCCTTTAATGAATTCTGTCCTATAGTAGAGGAGACAGATTTGTAGAGACAGATAAACTATTCAGAGAATTTAATTTATTGGGACCTGGAAAGAAACAGCTATGTCACTGTTTTCTGTGTCACAGAAAAGCTGTCCAGTTGGACATCTAGAGGTCTAATGGAGAGATATCAGCTAGGTAAACAAGACCAATACACTTGTCATCGGGCTGTCTCAGCAATTTGATATTGACAAGTCAGAAAAGAGAACCCTTAGTCTTAGGGACAGAAGTCTGCCAAAGATGTCCTTGATATGAGTGTGTTAATTTGCAAGTAAAACAATGTGATCATATCTGTGACCCACTCTTTCCCTTCAGATTTGTGGCAAGTATTGAATCAGAGTGATTTGATCTGTGATTACTATTATCCACCTTTGGAAAACTAACCACTTTATGTATAATGTACACAGTTTCTTGCACATTCTATGCACAATGGTAACATAATATTATTTAAACATCTAATGATATGGTTTGTAACAGCTTAATGTATACAATACTATGGTAGGGCTGTAGCAGTCAAGAAATCTGAGCTGGTGAATTTGTTTTTCATTCGTTTAGTTATTTCTCAATATCAATTGAGCAGACCTAACATAAGCCATTCTTTTGCTTGGTGCTGGTTATATAGTAACCAATCAAATCGATATTTTCCCCTAACAATGCTTAAATTATAGTAAGACATGTATCAAATAACTATTAAAATATATGACGGCTGTTATCATTTGGAGTGCGGTGTGTTGTGATGGTTAATTGTATGTGTCAATGCAACTGAACTGTGCAGTAACCAGATATCTGGTCAAACATTCTGGGTGTTTCCGCAGGAATTTTTGCATGACATTAACACTTAAATGAGTAGACTAAATAAAGCAGTTTGCCCTTCCTAATATGGGTGGACCTCAAACAGTCCGTTGTAGATCTAATAGAACAAAAAGGTTGACCTCCCCCTGAGTAAGAAACAATTTCTCATGCCTGATATCGTTTATACCAGGACACTGGCTTTTTTTCTGCCTTTGAACTTGAACTGCAGCATAAGCTCTTCCTGGTTCTCGATCTGCTTGCCATTGGATGAAAACTACATGATTGGCTCTCCTAATCCTGAGGCCTTTGAATTTTGATTAAAAAGAAGCCATCAGCTTTCCTGGATCTCCCACTTGCTGGCTCACCCTGCTGATCTGGGGACTTACCCACTTCCATAATCACATGAGCCAATTCCTTGTAATGAATTTCTTTATACATGTGTTTAGTTTCTACACACACATCCTATTGACTCTGTTACTGTGGAGAACCCTGGCTGGGGAGCACTTACTTCCTATTTCTAATATTTCCTTCCCTGTAGAGGGAGCTTAACCTGGATATTCCATGAACATAACCTGAATTGTCCCTGTCTTCTCACTCATTTGTCTCCTAGGGAGGAGTAAATTTTCTTAAAGGTTAGTTTACAATAAGAAAATTGGTATGCATAACCCCCAATTCCTACTTATTCTCCCCCATTTGCTCTCCTCTGCCATGTGGTGGGACAAGACTGTGCTCAAGCATCCATCACTGTGTGTAGCTATTGATAGCCCCAATTCTGCAGTTCAGGATAGAAAGTCCATTTACTAGCAAATATAAGCTACATTCTCCAATATTCACTATATTAGTAAGCAGGGTGTTACTTTTGCCTCCACCTGCTATAATCTTTTGTCTAATTTTCATTTGATTCAGAACTCAAGTGGGGAAGTAGAGATTTAATTGTTGGATAACCTGAACCTCAAAAAGCTGTAATGCAGAAAACACACATATGAGGGATTTAATCTAGAGAGACTGGAAAGGCCTACTGAAGGAAATGATGCTTGGATATAAGCTGACCACTAAAAGAGAGAGGAGGTGAGTCCAGGACACAGTGGGCTCTTCCTCTCCTGTTTCTGCTGAGCACTGCTCATGGCGCTTTTTAATTCCCATTATCTTTGTTGACAAATGTTCCTTTTAGGTTTTATTAATTACATTTGACTCTTCAAGGTCTTTAGACATACTGAAATAGTCAGTTTTTATCTTAAGTTAGAGTCTCACTTTTTGTTAGACAAAAGCTTTCAGTAATCCATTTAAATTGTTGCCCTTTTGCAAGTTAATTTTCCATGATTATTATTAATAACTATCAATTATAGATTACTTACTACCTGTCAAAGAGCATGGAAAGAATTTTGTATACTTGATCTCATTTGATACTTATAAAACTCTAATTTGAATAGTGTTACTATCCACATAGTCAAATGAAGAAATTAATGCTTAGGAGACCAAGTGAAATATGCCTAGGTCACATAGTAAGCAGCAAGACCTGGGTGCAAACCACTTGCATTATTTTAACTCCAGTGTCCACACTCCTAAAGAGTATAGTTTACTTTCTTAAAAGCTAATGTTATTTCTAAGTATTGGATTACCCATTTTCAACTTTAATTATAACATTACCATGTGAGCAAGCTTCTATAGGACATCAGCAAGGAAGAGGTATTGAGTGCATCCAATTCCTTACCCTGACAAACCAGTTAAATTATAAGACCCTTTGAGGTAGAATAAAATTTGTGGTCTTTGTGTGGAGAAAATGGTCTGTGTGTGTGTGTATATATATATATAAATAATACATATATATAAATGTATATATATATAAACACACATACACATACACACACACATATACATATATTTTCTTATTAATTCACTAAAACCCAAACATAATTACCTTTAATGAGATATTGCATAATTTAGAAAATATATTTGCACACATGTCAGCATACAATCTGATGCCTAAGTAAATGTACTCCTTCCTGGGACTTCCTCATGAACAATTTTTGAAATGCAGAAATATATGCTTGGAATTAATTAAGTTTGATTCAACAAAAATTAACAATGTACAAAGTGTTGTGCCAGAAATAATGGAGAATACAAATTCAATCTTCAAGGATATCACAGTGTCTTATATTATTATTTCTTATTCTCATTTCTATTCACAGAAGTTCTTTTATTATTTCCTAAATGAGCTTCCTGTTTTCCTTCCTCTATTTGCTTTGCTCTCTGGTATAAATGAGAGAAGGGATCCTTCATAAACCATATTTTTACTGCCTTGAACCATGGCAAAGAGAAATGGCAGGTGAATAGGAATTTTCTGTTTTGAACTAAAATTTTAATAGCACCTAGAACACCATCATCATAAAAAGTAATTGATTGTGGTGTTGATGCCAGCATTTATTTCCTTGGCATTTTATTTGACTGGAAGAGCATTACAGTGAATGAGATGCTGTAGCCATTCTAAATATCATTAATGGCTGGCAAATATTCCCCTATATTCTGAAACCTTTCTGAGATATGCACAGCTATCTCCAAATTAACAGCATTTATATGACACTTGGTATACCACTTGTTCCCCAAGGGCAGAAAGAATAGAAAAAAATCAATCAAGAGGATAAAAAGCAAGCTTTGGAAAAAAATTATTCCAGAAGAAAACAGGATTTGTGAAAATGCATCTCCCCTCTAATACCCACCTCTTTTTACAGAGGCAACTTTAGTGTAAGTTTCTAGAATGCAGACTAGAAATTTGCCTTTTGCTTCTTAGTATATCGGATTATACTCAAGGCATACACCCTATAGACACTAAATGAAAATTGCTTGGTACAATGATTGACTCTGTATGCCCTTATTATGGTCTCAGTCTTCCATGTTTCAATATATACTGATAAGATGTTAATTAAAAATAAAAACACAACAGTTTTGAGGCAGGTATGCAGAGAATGAGGAGTAAGGAGATTTAAGAAAGGCTTTTTACCAGCACAGTGAATCTAGATTGGAGAGAGAAAAATAAAGAATGGCTTTCTGCATCAGCTTGTCATTCTGTAATTACAACAATCACTTTCAAGAACTGTCTGGATATTAAAGTGGTAAAACTAAAATCAATCTAATTATCCACAGTGAACCTTCCTTCCATCAATTTCCATTACAGGGGAAAAAAAATTGGCCATTACTTACCACTTCAATATTAATGCTGCCTCCAGCCCCACTGAGAGGTACTTAGATGCACACCATTTGTTAGAAATCTGAAAGTGATTCTTTTGACTATTAGCACATGCATAGCAAGAGAGATGAGACAGAAAGAAATTACTAGCTCATTTTTTTTTTCTTTCAACAAAGAGGCACTAGGCGTAGCCTTGTGACTATAAACACACATAAGATGATTAGTCTTATTGAAAGAATTCAGAGTCTGGTTAGGGAGAAATACACATAGATAATAATGAAACAATGTGGTAAATGCAATGATTGAGAGATTTACACAGTAATGAGCGGAAGTAACTAGCCAAGTCAGAATGTTTGTAAAAGATAGGGAGAAGGATATTAGTCAGGGATATAACTGAGCTGTTTCTTGGGAGAAATTGGAATGAGGAAGATAGCATTTCCTCTAAAAGTAAAGGCCTGAGCAAAATCATGGAGGAGAGACATACTAAGGGGTGAATATGGAGCTACATGTAGTTTGCATTCTGTCGCCTGGAAAACCAGGCAGTGACTGCCAGGCTGAAAAAAGCAATGAGGCAATGAAGTATACTTTGTGTTCCATTTTAAAGAAAAAACTTTTTTCCTGATAAAACATTAAAGAATCCAAATGTTTACAAGCATCAGAGCTACACTATCAAGATCTGTGTGCGCATTGTTCCATTGCCCTTCCAGATCCATTCTTCACCCATCTCAACTCTGTGCTCTGCCCCGGGAGAGTGACCTGTACAGACTCCATCGAGGGTTCTCATGCCTTCTGATTTCCAGCTGGGTTTGGGCAATGGGAATCCCAGTCGGAAGACAAGAAGGAGGTTGGGAGTGAAGTCAGAGTATTTATTTCGCTTCCGCCCAGCTCAAGAGGGCATCAAACACACCAGCTCAAGAAGGCATCTTGAGCTGGTGTGTTTCTTGATTATTCAAAGACCTCTGCTTCTTTCAAAGCAGTCAGCTTTACCCATTTAATTTCCCCATATTCCAGTAATCAATTTCCTCACCTCATCCCATAGAGCCAAGAGGTCATAATACCTTGGTCAGACTATTACACCGTCTGTTGTGGTTGCCCTACGTGCAAACCTCTGGAAATTGTCTCTCTATGAATAAAGCTTCCATGAATTGTCCTACTTTAAAAATGCTCATTGTTTCCTGTTGGAACCTGAATTGACACATGTTGCATATAGATAAACCAAACTAGAGGCTGTAACAAGAGTGCTTTAAAAAAAAGAGAGAGGAGATAGCCCAGCAAAGACATCCATTTTACTGGATCAATGATACTGGAGACAGAGAAGTGAAAAAATTAATAAGTGCCTGAAGGTAAAATCAGCTGAATGTATTAATTGGTTGGGAAGAGAGGCAAAGGAGAGGGAAAAGTCAAGAATTATTTCTAGTTTTCTAATTTTCAAGTTTCTAATTCCAATAACTAGATGGATTATAGTGCTAATAGAGACTAAAGATGAAGGAGAAATTTATGGGGAAAGATAATAAGTTTATTTCCATAAATTTTGACATTGAGATGTCTAGACCTGCTGCACATGTGAAAATGGAAATCGGGACAGAAAACAATACTTTTGAAAGTTGCCAGCATATCAGCAGGTGGGATTTAAAACAAGAGAGGACCCTGGAAAAGCCAACATTTAAGGAAACAGTTCTCAAATTTGAAGGCTTGTAGGTTCTACCCAAAATGTGTGTAAAAATGCACCATCCAAGATCCTTAATCTATTACTCTGATTCAGTAGGTAGAGTGGTGAGTTTAGAGATTTTGCACTCTGCACATATATCCCAAGTAATTCTGATTACATAGTTTTCAGACCACACTTATAGAAATATTAATTTAAGGGTGGATAAAGGAAGAAATGCTCATAAAAGAGAGAAAACAATGTAATATCAAGAAAACATACAAAACTCCTAAAACTCAACAACAAAAATAAAGCAACCTGATTTAAAAGTGGGCAATGGGCTTGAATAGACATTCTCCAAAGAAGAAGATATATGAATGGCCAGGACAATAAGTACATGAAAAGGTAGTTAACATCAACAATCATTAGAAAAATGCAAATCAAAACCATAAGGAAATATTACCGCATCTGTTAGGATGATTACTATCAGAAACACTGACAATAAGTACTGGCAAAAATGTGGAAAAATTGGAATCCTTGAGCAATGTTGGTGGGAATGTAAAATGATACAACCACTGTGGAAGCTGTATGGTAGTTCCTCAAAAAAAAAAAAAAAAAAAAAAAAAAAAATCCAGCAATTCCACACTTGAATATATGCCCAGAAGAATTGAAGGGTCTTGAACAGATAGTTATACACTAACATTTATAGCAGCATTATTCACAATAGCTGAACTATGGGAGCCAAACAAGTGTCCATCTACAGATAAATGCATAAAAAAAGTACTATATACACACAATGGAGTTTCATTCATCCTTAAAAAGAAATGAATTGCTAACATATGCTACAACATAAGTGAACCTTGAGAACATTATGCTATGTGAAGTCAGTCACAAAAAGACAAATACTGTATGATTCCAATTATCTGGAATACCTACAGTAGTTAAAATCACAGAAACATAACATAGAATGGTGGTTGCCAGGGGCTGGGGACAGAGATAAATGATGAATTATTGTTTAATGGGTAAAGAGTTTCAGTTTTACAAGATGAAAAGTATTTCAGAGATGGATGAGAGTGATGGTCACTCAATAATATAAATGTACTTAATACCATAAAACTATACACTTAAAAATAGTTAAGACTGTAAATATTATGTGTATTTTACCACAGTAAGACAAATCTAAAATTACAAAAATAAACACCACCTTTTTCTCCCCAAAAGAGGAAGAAGTCAGAGTATGACAATAAAGAAAATGTTCAAGAGAGAGAGAACAATCAACAATGTCAAATGAAGTAGATGATCATGTGTCTTAAGTGTTACTCTACTATAAAACAAGGAATTATTGTCCCTAAATTTTAATACATTTTCTGTAGAGTCCCCCAAAAATCCTGCATCTGCATTTCAACAAGAATGTAATTTAAATATTACTGATGTTCCCAAGAATTAGATTTTTCCACTAAGAAGCTTCTTCTCTGGTTTGCGTTAGTGGAGCACCCATTGATTTAAGAAATATGCTGTATTAGTCCACTTTCACACTGCTGATAAAGACACCTGAAACTGAAAAGAAAAAGAGGTTGAATTGTACTTACAGTTCCACATGGCTGGGGAGGACTCAGAATCATGGTGGGAAGTGAAAGGCATTTCTTACATGGTGGCAGAGAAAATGAGGAGGAAGCAACAGCAGAAACCCCTGATAAACCCATCAGATCTCATGAGACTTATTCATGATCACAAGAATATCATGGGAAAGACTGGCCCACATTATTCAGTTACGTCCCCCTGGGACCCCGCACAACACGTGGGAATTCTGGGAGATACAATTCAAGTTGATATTTGGGTAAGGACATAGCCAAACCATCTCATTCCACCCCTAGACCCACCAAATTTCATTTTCTTACATTTTGAAACCAATCATACCTTCCCAATAGTCCCCCAAAGTCTTAACTCATTTCAGCATTAACCCAAAAGTCCACAGTCAAAAGTCTGATCTGAAACAAGGCAAGTCCCTTCTGCCTATGAGCCTATAAAATCAAGACCATGCTAGTTGCTTCCTAGATACAATGGGGGTACAGGTATTGGGCAAATGCAGCCATTCCAAATGAGAGAAAATGGCCAAAATAAAGGGGTTACAGGGCCCATGCAAATTTGAAATCCATAGGACAGTCAAATTTTAATGCTCCAAAATGATCTCCTTTGACTCTAGGTCTCACATCCAGGTGACACTAATGCAAGAGGTGGGTTTCCACCATCTTGGGCAGCTCCGCCCCTGTTGCTTTGCAGGGTACAACCTCTCTCCTGGCTGCTTTCATGGGCTGACATTGACTGTCTGTGGTTTTTCCAGGTGCACTGTGCAAGCTGTCAGTGGATCTACCATTCTAGGGTATGGAGGACAGTGGCCATCTTCTCAAAGCTCCACTAAATAGTGGCCCAGTAGGAACACTGTGTGAGGGCTCCAGCCCCATATTTCCCTTCTGCACTGTCATAGTAGAGGTTCTCCATGAGGGCCCCACCCCTGCAGCAAACTTTTGTCTGGACATTCAGCCATTTCCGTATATCTTCTGAAATCTAGGCAGAGGTTACCAAACCTCAATTCTTGACTTTGGTGCACCTGCAAGCTCAACACCATGTGAAAGCTGCCAAGACCTGGGGCTTCCAGCCCCTGAAGCCACAGCCCAAGCTGTACATTGGCCCCTTTCAATCACTGCTGGAGCAGCCAGCACACAGGGCACCAAATCAGCTTTCATGCACACAGAACAAGGACCCTGGACCTGGCCCACAAAACAATTTTTTCCTCCTGGGCCTCTGGGCCTGTGATGGGAGGGGCTGCTGTGAAGGTCTCTGACATGGTCTGGAGATGTTTTCCCCATGGTCTTGGTGATTAACATGAGGCTTCTTGCTACTTATGCAAATTTCTGCAGCCTGCTTGAATTTCTCCCCAGAAAATGGGTTTTTCTTTTCTATTGCATAGTCAGGCTGCAAATTTTCCAAACTATTATGCTCTGTTTCCCTTAGAAAACTGAATGCCTTTAGCAGCACCCAAGTCACATCTTGAATGCTTTGCTACTTAGAAATTTCTTCTGCCAGATACCCTAAATTATCTTTCTTAAGTTCAAAGTTCCACAAATCTCTAGGGCAGGGTCAAAATGCTGACAGTCCTTCTGCTAAAACATAACAAGAGTTACATTTGCTCCAGTTCCTAACAAGTTCCTCATTTCCATCTGAGACCACTTCAGCCCGAACCTTATTGTTCACATCGCTATCTGCATTTTGCGCAAAGCCATTCAACAAGTCTCTAGGAAGCTCCAAACTTTTCCACATTTTCCTGTCTTCTTCTGAGGTTTCGAAACTGTTCCAACCTTTGCCTGTTACCCAGTTCCAAAGTCACTTCCACATTTTCGGGTATCACTTCAGCAACACCCCACTCTACTGGTACCAACTTACTTTATTAGTCCATTTTTGTGCTGCTGATTAGTCCCATATCCAAGACTGGGAAGAATAAGAGGTTTAATTGGACTTACAGTTCCACATGGCTGGGGAGGCCTGAGAATCATGGCGGGAGGTCAAAGGCACTTCTTACATGGCAGCAGCAAGAGAATCTGAAGAAGAAGCAAAAGAGGAAACCCTTGATAAATTCATCAGATCTCATGAGACTTATTCACAAGAATAGCATGGGAAAGACCGGCCCCCATGATTCATTTACCTCCTTCTGGGTTCCTCCCACAACACATGAGAATTTTGGAAGATACAATTCAAGTTGAGATTTGGGTGGGGGCACAACCAAACCATATCATATGGATAAAATAAACATTTTATAAATATAAAATAAAACTTTGAAACAAAAACAAATGAAATGTTAAAGAATCACTCCCTGTTTTCCTGTACCAGGTCACATTTCTTCTGAAAAGTATATGAAAATAACAAACAACTAAATATCAAAACCTTAGGCTTGTTTGCCAGAAACATACCAGGTTGGCATTAACACAGATGTGGTTTTAACCTGTTTTTGGTGGTCCCTCAATAACCTTGGAAAACAAGAACAACATATTCTTGAGGAACATGATGAACTCACACTTGTTTCACATTAAGCATTCCCTGAATCCAAAGGTTAGGCTGGCCAGTCTCAGAATCAATCTGATGCATAGAAAAACAATGCATCCTTGGGAACATTTAGCTCTTCCAAAGGCACCTAAATTTCTGCGTGTTCACATATTTACTTGCTTTTGAGTCTTCAAGTGATAATTATCTATGCCCTTACAGCTTCATTTTTCTAGTCCTCAAACATTTGAAAGTGACTACTCCATTGAAAATACATCTTGCCATTTTCAGAACAAGGTCACACACACCAAGCAAATAGCAAATCTCAGTTTTTCAGATGAGAATAATGGTGGAGATTTTCCAAAAACTTTTTTATATACTAGAAATTTTATTTGGCTTTTAAGCTTTCAGAAAAGTGTACATGTATTTTCCTAATTGTGCTTATCATGGACTTAAGCTAATGCTATGATGATCTCTTTCCCTGAAAACAAATGGCAGTCTCCTAACGCTGACATATTTTTTACTTTTTCACTATTGTTGAAGTTGCTTTCTCTCATTGTATATTCTTATTCACTTTACATTGCTTATGTTGACACTTTATCTGTCTATACTAGCCTTACTTACTCATGTCCCTTACAGCACAGGCTCATATTATTGTAATGTTATTCCCTAAAACAGCTTGTCCACTTTGGTGTTCTATTCTGCTATCAGGCCAAACTTTCTTCCTGGACTAATCAACTGAATAATACATGTTGATTGGATACACAGCAAATGTAAGCTATATTTATAATTTCAGATGCAGCATGGATGGTGGTTAAGTGACTGTGCCATCTATAACCTGGCTTTTATAATTATTCTAACTTATAAAGTCTTTGTTTTCTCACTGATAAAACAATTGAGTCACAATTGAGAATTTCCAGGTAGCTGGGGAATTGTATAAATCCAAATTCCTATAGTCATTCTCCAAAACTATGCCAATAAACAAAAAACAAATGAAGGAACCACAGATCTTTCATACTTCCAGCATTACAAATTTTAAATTTAAAGTAATTAAAATCAATAATAATAAAAATTACATTAAATTCAAATTCCCAGCATGTCTATTTATGAAACCTCTGTTGCAAGTATTTGCAGAGAGGCAAGGAGGTTCAGAAAAACCATACTAAATAGAGAACAAAAGTTGGAGATAAAATCATCGCAAAAAGAGAAAGTCTTCCTTATAAGCCAAAATACTGAAAAAAAAAAACAAAAACAAAACAAAACAAAACTATGAAAACAGAAAAAAGATTTAAAAACATACATGGGATTCAAAGAGGTGGTTTTGGAAAGGTGACAGACACTTCTGGGGAGATACAAGGCAAAAATGGAAGAGAAAAACACTGAAAACTGTGAGGTGAAGGGTAGAAGTAGCAACAGGAGAAATTTCAGAGAATCCCTTGAGACCAAAATAAACTAAAAATGTCACAGGAAACAACTGTATCCTCACTGACAGAAACAGAAAGTGTCATCAATTAAGACACTATGATCTTTTTATCTAAAGGAATGTGTTCTTGAACTATAATCTCATAAACAACCTCAAACCATAATAGTTACCCAAGAGATATAAAGATGCAAGAATTATTTATCATACAAAGCTACTAATAAGAAGAAAATAGAAAACAAGATAATTAAAACATTCTGCTGATAAGTGCTCTCCCTCGCAAAAGTATCACTGAAATAGAAGAAAACTTTATTACAACACTCTATCCTGAGATAAATAAGCTTCAAAAAATCAGAGATATGAAATTAAAATATCTTGAGTCAGAAATATAAAAATTAAAAACAAAAGTATACACAAACCAGGAAGGAATGTAATGAGAGGTGACTGAACTCAGGAAAGAAATGAAAGAAAAAGAAAACAAAAACATAAAAATGATACAAAATTATAAGATCCCCAAAGGAGAATACATTTTTAGAATTTAATGAAGCATTGAATAAAATCAGGGAAACAGTTAAAAAGAGAAAAATGAAATAGTAAAATAAGTAAAAGAGAAAGCACAAGGACAAGGAGAAAGACACAAAAGAAAAAGCAGGAGACATTTTAAAAATTCAACAGGTGTATAAAACAAAAGAAAACCACTGAGCAGAGACAATATTTAAAACTACAATCCAATAAACTTTCCAGAAATGAAAGAAAACCTCAATCTACATATTGAGGGTTAACCAAGTTCCCAGGAAAATTTGCCTGAGCAATCAACTTAGTGACATATATTATTAAAAATATTAAACTTAAAAAAATCCTCAAGGCTTCTAGGCAATATTATATAACAGGATTTACAAGAGAAAAAGAATTATATTGGCATCAGACCTTCAAAACAACATTTAAGACAAGCAAAAATGAAGCAGTATTTTCAAAAAACTCAAGTATAAAAAGTGTGAGCCAATGCTTTTATACCCAAACAAACTGTCATTCAAGTACCAAGGATATAGAAAATTTTTAAATATTCAAGAACTGAGAGATTTCTCTGCCCATGAGCTCTCCTTGAAAAATTAGGTAGAGAATGACCTTCATTCGATCAAGAGATAATTGGAGAAACTCTGACAAAAAGGCTGTAGGTGAAGAAATTACATATTTCATTACAGATTTAAGATGAAAACAAAGATGGAGACAAAGTTGAAAGAATAATATATAAATGTTATGTTTTGGAAAAAATAATTACAGCTGAAGAAATGAGGGAAAGAGAAAGGATTAATTAGTTTATTGATTATTATATAGGCAATAGGTAGGCATCATTAAATATTGACACTAAATACCAAAAACCAATATGTTAAATATTAATGTAAGAAAATACAGTATAAATTAAATTATATGAAGTGTAATTACAAAGGTAACATCAGAAACAAAAATTTAAAACTTCGTAAATATAAAATATTTTTTAAAATGCAAAGAAAACATTATTTAAAGAAACACAGAAAATATAAAATAATACATATAGCGATTATAATATGGCAGTTAAATTAAAAAATATTAGTCATACCAATAAATGAGAATAGATTTAACTTACAGAGTTAATGAAAAATATCTCAATTTCGTTCACAAAGCAATACTCCCTTATATGTCGTGTATTACAGACCCACCTAAAATGAAGTGATTCAAATAGGCTGAAAATAAAGTAAAAATCAAAGTTATGCCAGTCAAATGGAAACAATAAGAAAACCAGGGTTATAATATTTATATCAGATAAGTCAAATTAGGAGCCAGAAAGCTCGAAAAGGAATCTGAAAAAGAAAGACACTTTTTAACGTGAAAACTACAATTCATAATAAATACATGATAGACTCTAATATTTATGTACAAAATAATATAGCAATCATCTTTGAAAGCAGAAACTATAAGAGCGTAAAGGAGACAGAAATGCTTATTGTAAGAGACTTTAAATACTAATTTCAGTAAAAGACCAAGCGGATCAAAAATAATTAAAGATATGGTTATTAATAACATAATCAATGAGGTATAGTTATTAGTATATATTGAAATTTATACACTGCTTTTGTTTGTTTTTGTTTGAGACAGGGTTTCACTCTGTCACCCAGGCTGCAGAGCAGTGGCTCAATCTCGGCTCACTACAGCCCTTACCTCCTGACCTCAAATGATCCTCCCCTTTCAGCCTCCTGAGTAGCTGGGATTACAGGTGCATACCACCACACCTGGCTCATTTGTTTTTTCTTGCAAACACAAAGTTGCACTGTGTTGCCCTCTAGTAAAAAAGAGCATAACTTTATCTTAAGACCTTAAGAAATAGTCACACAATCAATCGTAGATTGTAAAGAAAGCGTTGATAAGTTGCATAAAGTATAAAGTAGAATTGCTACAAACAGTACTTTCTGAATAAAATAAGAAAAAACTAAAAATTAACAACAAAAAGCCAACGTTTTCCACTTGGGTTTTTAAAAAAATTACTATTAAAATTTAAATTATATAATTTCATTAAAATCATGATATAAAAACTTTACAAGTTAAAAGCAAAAATAGGAGAAAAATTCAGAACCATGTATATTTATATCAATAAAAATAAAGGAATGAAAATAAATTAAAATGCAGATAATAATGCATATCCTGTAGGTTTTTGGAAAGTATTCAACAGCATAATGTATGTAAAATGCTGGGTATATGTTTGGCATGCTATAATACTGAATAAATGTTATTTGTCTAATGATGTTCTGCAATATTCTGAGCATGTCCATTGCAATGATTACTGAAAGACATTCTTATGCTCCCTCTAGTCTCTCTCATTCTTCTACATTACTGAAGACCAAAGCTATCCAATCAAAGTCCTTTCCCTGTATCATCTCTTACCTCCAAGTTATTTTCATCATATCTTTCTCTCTATATCCGGACTTCTGTGCCCCATTTCTGTAGATTTCAGAGGAACAGGTGCCCCTCCTCATGTCTGAGGCTAAATTCTTCACCTTCCTGCCTCATAATGAACTTTACTTAGGACTGTGATTCTGTTTTGATTCTTCAGCATCTTCTTCTCCAGTGGTTCCTTCATCTCAGTCTACAAATATGCTTTATCAAAAACAAAGCAAAACTTACTTCAACCTAGCTTGTTTCTCAAACTCTTTTTAAATCCCTTCTCATTTAGCAACTTCATAAAATAGTAGTTGATGTTCAATGCTTGTACTCTTGGTGGATTCACTCTTTAAACTCTTGCTTCCTCTTTTCTGTCCCCACCAATCTATTAAAACTATTTTCTATTGATACAAAATGTTTTACTTATGTATGGTGCACGTGTGAGTGATTTGTTACATGCACAGAATGTATAATAATCAAGCCAGGGTATGTGAGGTCTCTATCACCCTGAGTATTTACTGTTTCTATGTGTTAGTTACATTTCAAGTCCTCTCTTTTAGCTACTTTGAAATATAAAGTACAGTCTTGCTAAGTATAGTTATCTTACTCTGTTATTGAATACTGGGGCTTATTTGTTCTACCTGACTCTATGTTTGATAACTAACCTGCAAATCACCAACACAATTTATTCTTAAACTTGATTTTACTTGACATCTCAGTTCGAATTGACACAGCAAATATCTCTTCTTATTGAGAACTTCCCTTTATCTTTCATGTCATACTACCAACTTAGTTATTCTCTTCTTTCTCTGCTATCACTTTCACTGCCTCTTTTCTTCAAGATTTCCTTGTAATTCTCTCCTTCTCTCTTCTTTAATGCTGTTTTCAATTTCTGAGTATGCTCCTGACTCAATTCTTCATTATCTCTCACTTCTGCTCACTTACAAAATACTCCTAATTTTTTAAAATAAGTTTAACATCTGTCCTTTTCTTTGTGTTTCCATTGTCAACATTTTAGTACATGTCTGTACTATGACAACAGTCTCCTTACTTTTTTTCCATCTCGCATCAATCACAATTTTTTTCCTGTTAATACATTTTAATTATATTATTTTTCTGCTCATGAATCATTAATGGATTCTTACTGCTTCCAAAACATAAATTATAAATTCTATATTTTGGCATTTACAACACCTTATCATCTTGAACAAATTTAACTTTTGAAATTCTCATTACTCCATGAACACATGCTATGTTTCAACCCAATTAGACAGCTTGCCATTCTTCATAACAAGCCTGGTGCTTTCCTCTTTAATGTGTTTTTCCAGTTCTAACTTCTACCTAAGATCTCTCTTACACCACATGATACATGTAACAACTCCCTTTGCTACTTATTCTTGAAAACCTAGTCAAATGCCACCTTCTCCTCAAAATGACCTGATAACTTTAGACAAAGGAATTTTCCTCTTCTGGATTCTTAAGAGTTACTTCTTATTCCATATTTACTTTTTTACATACATTTCTTATGTTTTGATGGATCTGAAAGATCACCTGGCACACAGAAAGGTATTCCTTTTCATACAATCCTTTATATTAATATATCCATTAGGTCTTAGCACAATGGTGTACATAGCATAGACATTATGAAATACAGATTGAATAACTGACTGATGAGTGGGAGAAGTAAAGATACATGTAGGTGGGTGATAAGGAGTGTGAAACTGAAAGTGGTGGAAACATGAATTCAGCTTATGTTTATAAGTACAGTTGCAGAAATGAAAAGAATGACTCCTATATGTCCTAGATTCTCTGTCTTTCCACTTTTCAATGCTTGGCGCTCCTGACTATTGGCTCAGCCTTACCCCAATTTCTTGGACCAAGCCCAACTTGAAGCTAAGATAAATTTGTAAGTAAAACAAAACAACTTCAGGCTAAACTCCATTCTTGTTGATATTTCTTTTATTTTGCCATTTCTATTCCCATTAACCATCTGTAATCAACCACGGTAAAAGATAGTTAAATTTATGTAATCTGCCTTCAGGCATAAAAATGACTTGTTACTCCTTAGTTATTCACCAGCCTTGACAAATGTGCAGCCCAAAATACATCTTGAATAAATTATTCAAGTTTAATTAATTGAATAACTATTCAATATTGAGTAACAAATGCCAACAGCACATCAGCATAATCCATTAGTACATCAAAAATCATATCCACTATGAACAAGTAGGTTTTATCCCTAGGATGCAAGGTTGGTTCAACATATGCAAATCAATAAACATGATTCATCGCATAAACAGAAATAAAGACAAAATCACATGATCGTCTCAATACATGCAGAAAAGGCTTTTGATAAAATTCAATGTTGCTTCATGTTACGAACTCTCAACAAATCAGATATTGAAGGAACATTCCTCAAAATCATAAGAGCCACCTATGACAAATCCACAGCCAATATCATACTGAATGGGCACAAGCCAGATGCATTCCCTTTGAAGACCGACACAAGGATGGATGCCCTCTCTCATCACTCCCATTTAACAATGTCCTGGCCAGAGAAAGAAATAAAAGACATCCAAATAGAAAGAGAGGAAGTCAAATTGTCCCTGTTTTCAGATGACATCATTCTAAATATAGAAAACTGCAGCCTTGGCCCAAAAGCCAAAGTGATAAACAATTACAGCAAAGTGTCAGGATACAAAATCAATATGCAAAAATCACTAGCATTCCTATACACCAACAGTCAAGCTGAGAGCCAAATCAGGAATGCAATCCCATTCACAGTTGCCACAAAAAGAATAAAATACCCAGGAATATAGCTGACAAAGGAGGTGAAAGATCTCTACAACAGAAATTACAAAACACTAACCAAAGAAATCAGAAATGACACAAATGGAAAAAATCATTCCATGCTTATGGATATAAAGAATCAATATCTGGTTCATCTCCCTGGGGAGTGCTGGACAATCAGTGCTGGTCAGCTGGTGCAGCCCGACCAGCAAGAGCTGAAGCAGGGCAAGGCATCGCCTCACCTGGGAAGTGCAACGGGAAAGGGAATCCCTTTAGAAACTGAGACACACAACACCTGGAAAATCGGGTAATTCCCACCCTAATACTGTGCTTTACCAAGGGTCTTAGCAAACAGCACACCAGGAGATTATATCCCACACCTGGCCAGGAGGGTCCCACGCCCAGGGAGCCCCACTCATTGCTAGCACAGCAGTCTGAGATCTAACTGCATGGCAGTGGCAAAGCTGGGGGAGGGGCGCCCACCATTGCTGAGACTTAAGTACGTAAACAAAGCCTCCAGGAAGCTCGAACTGGGTGGAGCCCACTGCAGCTCAAGGAAGCCTGCCTGTCTTTGTAGACTCCACCTCTGGGGACAGGGCATAGCAAACAAAAAGCAGCAGACACCTCTGCAAATGTTAATGACTCTGTCTGACAGCTTTGAAGAGAGCAGTGGATCTCGCAGCATGGAGGTTGAGATCTGAAAATGGACAGACTGCCTGCTCAAGTGGGTCCCTGACCTCTGAGTAGCCTAACTGGGGGACATCCCCCACTAGGCGCAGACCAACACCTCACACCTCACACAGCAGGATACACCCCTAAGATTAAGCTTCAAGAGCAAGAATCAGACAGCAGCACTTGCTGTTCAGCAATATTCTATCTTCTGCAGCCTCCGCTGTTGATACCCAGGCAAACAGGGTCTGAAGTGGACCTCAAGCAATCTCCAACAGACTTATAGCTGAGGGTCCTGACTGATAGAAGGAAAACTAACAAATAGAAAGGACACCCACACCAAAACCCCATCAGTACATCACCTTCATCAAAGACCAAAGGCAGATAAAACCACAAAGATGGGGAAAAAGCAGTGCAGAATAGCTGGCAATTCAAAAAATCAGAGAGCATCTCCCCCTCCAAAGGAATGCAGCTCATCGCCAGCAAGTGATCAAAGTTGGATGGAGAATGACTTTGACGAGTTGAGAGGAGAAGGCTTCAGTCAATCAAACTTCTCAGAGCTAAAGGAGGAACTACACACCCAGTTCAAAGAAACTAAACATCTTGAAAAAAGAGTGGAAGAATGGATAACTAGAATAATCAATGCAGAGAAGGCCATAAACAAACTGACAGAGATAAACACCATGACACAAGAAATATGCTACAAATGCACAAGCTTCAGT
This sequence comes from Piliocolobus tephrosceles, assembly GCF_002776525.5. Lineage (NCBI taxonomy): Eukaryota > Metazoa > Chordata > Mammalia > Primates > Cercopithecidae > Piliocolobus > Piliocolobus tephrosceles. The sequence continues at coordinate 141,457,270 of NC_045436.1, read as the reverse complement.
AACCAACTTGATCAACTGGAAGAAAGAGTATCAATGATTGAAGATCAAATGAATGAAATGAAACAAGAAGACAAGTCTACAGAAAAAAAAAAGGAAAAAGAAATGAACAAAGCCTCCAACAAATATGGGATTATGTGAAAAGACCAAATCTACGTCTGATTGGTGTGCCTGAAACTGAGGGGGAACATGGAACCAACTTGGAAAACACTCTTCAGGATGTCATCCAGGAGAACTTCCCCAATCTAGTAAGATAGGCCAACATTCAAATTCAGGAAATACAGAGAGTGCCACAAAGATACTTCTCGAGAAGAGCAACTCCAAGACACATAATTGCCAGATTCACCAAAGTTGAAATGAAGGAAAAAATCTTAAGGGCAGCCAGAGAGAAAGATCGTGTTACCCACAAAGGGAAGCCCATCAGACTAACAGCAGATCTCTGGGCAGAAACTCTACAAGCTGTTTGGGTGAGGGAGAAGGGACAAAATGGAGGAAGGTGAACAAGTTGGAGCAGTACCTGTTGTTTTCGGGTTCTTCATCACCAACTTACCCCCAGGCGGGAAAATGCAGCCCGCCCCTGAGAAGATGAAAATCAACCGAGCATGTGTCAGGTGACGTCAATCCGAAGAGATCGAAACTTACCCGGCCATGCCTATGGAGACGCCCCATCATGCCCTTATCCCGCCCACTGCCCTCCCCCTTCCAGTACCAATGCATAAAAGTCTGCTGCCGGCAGGAGCCCGCGTGATTTCTTCGGCCCCCGCATTCGTGGACCTGTGAACCTCACCCGAGAGTGCCGGCGTGACTTCCCTGGCCCCCACACCTGAGGACCAGAGAACCTCGCCCGAGAGGCAGGTTAAAGCAGCAGCAATAAAAGGCTGTTGCTTTCTTATGTACTTTGGCCTCGTGTTTAATTACTTAGCTCTCCTAAATTAAGTTACATTAAATTAAATTAAGATAGGTGGTGCCAAAATTAAGACACAAGCCAGAAGAGAGTGGGGGCCCATATTCAACATTCTTAAAGAAAAGAATTTTAAACCCAGAATTTCATATCCAGCTAAACTAAGTTTCATAAGTGAAGGATAAATAAAATCCTTTACAGATAAGCAAATGCTTAGAGATTTTGTTACCACCGGACCTGCCTTACAAGAGACCCTGAAGGAAGCACTAAACATGGAAAGGAACAACCGGTACCAACCATTGCAAAAACGTGCCAAAATGTAAAGACCATTGAGGCTAGGAAGAAACTGCATCAACTAATGAGCAAAATAACCAGCTAATATCAATATGACAAGATCAAGTTCACACATAACAATATTAATCTTAAATGTAAATGGACTAAATGGTCCAATTAAAAGACACAGCCTGGCAAATTGGATAGAGACAAGACCCATCAGTGTGCTGTATTCAGGAGACCCATCTCACATGCAGAGACACACATAGGCTCAAAATAAAGGGATGGAGGAAGATCTACCAAGCAAATGGAGAACAAAACAAAACAAAAAGCAGGAGCTGCATTCCTAGTCTCTGATAAAACAGACTTTAAACCATCAAAGATCAAAAGAGACAAAGAAGGCCATTACATAATGGTAAAGGGATCAATTCAACAGGAAGAGCTACCTATCCTAAATATATATGCGCCCAATACAGGAGCACCCAGATACATAAAGCAAGTCCTTAGAGACTTACAAAGAGACTTAGACTCCCATACAATAATAATGGGAGACTTCAACTCCCCACTGCCAACATTAGACAGATCAATGAGACAGAAAGTTAACAAGGATATCCAGGAATTGAACTCAGCTCTGCAGCAAGCAGACCTAATAGACATCTACAGAACTCTCCACCCCAAATCAACAGAATATAGACTCTTCTCAGCACCACATCCCACTTATTCCAAAATTGATCACATAATTGGAAGTAAAGCACTCCTCAGCAAATGTACAAGAACAGAAATTATAACAAACTGTCTCTCAGACCACAGTGCAATCAAACTAGAGCTCAGGACTAAGAAACTCAATCAAAACCACTCAACTACATGGAAACTGAACAACCTGCTCCTGAATGACTACTGGGGTATGTAATGAAATGAAGGCAGAAATAAAGATGTTCTTTGAAACCAATGAGAGCAAAGATACAACATACCAGAATCTCTGGGACACATTGAAAGCAGTGTGTAGAGGGAAATTTATAGCGCTAAATGCCCACAAGAGAAAGAAGGAAAGATCTAAAATTGACACTCTAACATCACAATTAAAAGAACTAGAGAGGCAAGAGCAAACACATTCAAAAGCTAGCAGAAGGCAAGAAATAACTAAGATCAGAGCAGAACTGAAGGAGATAGAGACACAAAAAACCCTCCAAAAAATCAATGAATCCAGGAGTTGGTTTTCTGAAAAGATCAACAAAATTGATAGACCACTAGCAAGACTAATAAAGAAGAAAAGAGAGAAGAATCAAATAGATGCAATAAAAAATGATAAAGGGGATATCATCACTGACCCCACAGAAATACAAACTACCATCAGAGAATACTATAAACACCTCTACGCAAATCAACTAGAAAATCTAGAAGAAATGGATAATTTCCTGGACACTTACACTCTCCCAAGACTAAACCAGGAAGAAACTGAATCTCTGAAGAGACCAATAGCAGGCTCTGAAATTGAGGCAATAATTAATAGCCTACCAACCAAAAGAAGTCCAGGACCAGGCGGATTCACAGCCGAATTCTACTGGAGGTACAAGGAGGAGCTGGTACCATTCCTTCTGAAACTATTTCAATCAATAGAAAAAGAGGGAATCCTCCCTCACTCCTTTTATGAGGCCAACATCATCCTAATATCAAAGCCTGGCAGAGACACAACAAAAAAAAAGAGAATGTTGGACCAATATCCCTGATGAACACTGATGCAAAAATCCTCAATAAAATACTGGCAAACTGAATCCAGCAGCACATCAAAAAGCTTATCAACCATGATCAAGTGGGCTTCATCCCTGGGATGCAAGGCTGGTTCAACTTATGCAAATCAATAAAGGTAATCCAGCATATAAACAGAACCAAAGACAAGAACCACATGATTACCTCAATTGATGCAGAAAAGGTCTTTGACAAAATTCAACAGCCCTTTATGCTAAAAACTCTCAATAAATTCGGTATTGATGGAACATATCTCAAAATAGTAAGAGCTATTTATGACAAACCCATAGCCAATATCATGCTGAATGGGCAAAAACTGGAAGCATTCCCTTTGAAAACTGGCACAAGACAGGGATGCCCTCTCTCACCACTCCTATTCAACATGATGTTGGAAGTTCTGGCTAGGGCAATCAAGCAAGAGAAAGAAATCAAGCGTATTCAGTTAGGAAAAGAAGAAGTCAAATTGTCCTTGTTTGCAAATGATATGATTGTATATTTAGAAAACCCCATCATCTCAGCCCAAAATCTTCTTAAGCTGATAAGCAACTTCAGCAAAGTCTCAGGATACAAAATCAATGTGCAAAAATCACAAGCATTCTTATACACCAGTAACAGACAAAAGACACATGTACACGTATGTTTATTGTGGCACTATTCACAATAGTAAAGACTTGGAATCAACCCAAATGTCTATCAATGACAGACTGGATTAAGAAAACGTGTCATATATACACCATGGAATACTATGCAGCCATAAAAAAGGATGAGTTCGTGTCCTTTGTAGGGACATGGATGTAGCTGGAAACCATCATTCTCAGCAAACTATTGCAAGAACAGAAAACCACACACTGCATGTTCTCACTCATAGGTGGGAATTGAACAATGAGATCACTTGGAATCTGGAAGGGGAACATAACACACAGGGGCCTAATATGGGGAGTCGGGAGGGATGGCATTGGGAGTTATACCTGATGTAAATGACGAGTTGATGGGTGCTGACGAGTTGATGGGTGCAGCACACCATCATGGCACAAGTATACATATGTAACAAACCTGCACATTGTGCACATGTACCCTAGAACTTAAAGTATAATAATAATAATAATAATAATAATAAAAGAAAACCCCCACAGTTGGGCACTTAGGTTGTTTCTAGTCTTTTTAAAATATAAATTGTGCTCTGAAAAAAAAAAAAAATCAATATCCTTAAAATACCATACTGCCCAAAGCAATTTATAGATTCAATGCTATTCCCCTCAAACTACGAATGACATTCTTCATAGAAATAGAAAAAAAACTATTTCAAAAATCATATGGAACTACAAAAGCGCCCGATTAGCCAAGGAAATCTTAAGCAAAAAGAACAAAGGAGGACCAAGATGCACAACTTCAAACTATACTACAGTAATCAAAACAGTATGGTAGTGGTACAAAACAGACACACAGACCAGTGGAACAGAATAAAGAGCCCAGAGATAAGGCTGTGCATCTACAGCCATCTGATTTTTGACAAATCTGATAAAAACAAGCAGTAAGGAAAGAACTCCCTGTTCAATAAATGGGGCTGTGATAACTGGCTAGCCATATGCAGAAGATTGAAATTAGACCTTTTTCTTACACCATACACAAAAGTTAACTCAAGATGGATTAAAGTCTTAAATGTAAAACCAAAAACTATAAAAATTACAGAAGACAGCCTGGGCAATACCATTCTGGACATGGGAATGGGCAAAAATTTCATGATAAAGATGCCAAAAGCAATCGCAGCAAAAGCAAAAATTGACAAATGAGATCTAATTAAACTAAACAGCTTCTGCACAGCAAAGGGAACTATTAACAGAGTAAACAGACAGCTTACAGAATGGAAGAAAATATTTGCAAACTATGCATCTGACGAAGATCTAATATCCAACATCTGTAAACATCTTAAACAAATGTACAGGAAAAAAAAGAAAACAAACCTCATTACAAAGTGGGCAAAGGATATGAGCAGAAACGTTTCAAAAGAAGGCATACATACAGTCAATATGCATATGAAAAAAGGTCAATATCACTGATCATTAGAGAAATGCAAATGCAAATGAAAACCTATTATTTAATGAATATTACTTAAGTAAAAAAGATAAAAAATAAAAAACAGATGCTGGTGAGGTTGCAGAGAAAAGGAACACTTATACACCATTGTTGGGAGTGTAAATTAGTTCCACCATTGTAAAAAGCAGTGTGGTGATTCCTCAAAGACCTAAAAACGGAACTACCATTTGACCCAGCAATCCCATTACTGGGTATATACCCAAAGGAATATAAATCATTGTGTCATAAAGGCACATGCATGTGTATGTTCTTTGCAGCATGATTACAATAGCAAAGACATGGAATTAACCTAAAAGACCATCAATGACAGACTGGATAAAGAAAATGTGGTACATATACACCATGGAATACTATGCATTCATTAAAAAGAATGAGGTCATGTCCTTTGCAGGAACATGGGTGGAGCTGGAGATCACTATCCTTAACAAAGCAACACAGGAACAGAAAAACAAATGCTGCATGTTCTTACTTTTAAGTGGGAACTAAATGATGAGAATGCAGAGACACAAAGAAGGGAACAACAGACACTGTGACTGATATGGTTTGCCTCTGTTTCCCCACCCAAATCATCTCAAGTTGTAATCCCCATGTGTTGAGGGTAGGGACCTGGTGGAAAGTGATTGAACAATGTGGGGCAGACTTCCTCCTTGCTGTTGTCATGATAGTGAGTGAGTTCTCACAAGATCTGGTTGTTTGAAATGTGTGACACCTGTTGTGGGAGTGTACATTAGTTTAACCATTGTGGAAGACAATGTGGTGATTCCTCAAGGATCTAGAACCAGAAATACCATTTGACTCAACAATCCCATCACTGGGTATATGCCCAAAGGATTATAAATCATTCTACTATAAAGACACATGTGCACATATCATATGTTTATTGCAGCACTATTCACAATAGCAAAGACTTGGAACCAACCCAAATGCCCATCAGTGATAGACTGGATAAAGAAAATGTGGCACATATATACCATGGAATACTATGCAGCCATAAAAAATGAGTTCGTGTCCTTTGCAGGGACATGGATGAAGCTGGAAGCCATTATTCTCAGCAAACTAACACAGGAACAAAAAACCAAACACTGCATGTTCTCACTCATGAGTGGGAGCTGAACAATGAGAATATATGGGCACAGGGAGGGGAACATCACACATCTGGGCCTGTTGGAGGATGGGGGCCAAGGGGAGGGATAGCATTAGAAGAAATACCTAATGTAAATGATGGGTTGATGGGTGCAGTAAACCACCATGGCACATGCATATCTATGTAACAAACCTGCATGTTTGGCACATGTATCCCAGAACTTGAAGTATAATAATAACAATAATAAAAGAAAGTGTTTGGCACTTCCCCCTTCACTAGTGCTGTCTCCTGTTCCACCATGGGAAGATGTGCCTTGCTTCCCCTTCTCCTTCTGTCATGATTGTAAGTTTCCTGAGGCCTCCCAGTTACGCTTCCTGCTAAGCCTACAGAACTGTGAGTCAATTAAACTTCTTCTCTTCATAAATTACCAAGTCTCCAGTAGTAGTTCTTTATAGTAGTGTGAAAACAGATAATACAGTTGCCTACTTGAGGGTGGAAGTAGGGAGGAGGGAGAGGAATAGAAAGAATAACTATTGAGTACTATGCTTAGTATCTGGGTGACAGAATAATCTGTATATCAAACTCTTGTGACATGAGTTTACCTATAGAACAAACCTGCATATGTACCCCTGAACCTAAAATAAAAGTTTACAAATTAAATAAAAAAGAATAATTGTATAAACTGTGTTAAAATATTAACAAGAAAAATGACCATCAATGGTCATTTTGACAAATGATCAAAGTGACACAAAAACTGAACCAGATGACTTCAGTTCTCTTCTATGATCCTTGATATAATATTTCAATAAAGTGTGCATCTTGAAGGCTATTTCGTTACTCAGTTGTTAAACTTGTCTTTCAAAAAAATAGGGCAAAATATCCAGAGCTGAAGTGGAGACAGAACGAGGAGTAATGAGGTAATATAAGATCTGGCACCTTCAGAGAAAGAGCAGAGTTTACTCTTGATAACCCTGCCTAAAAGACAAAATACCTTAAGAGAAAACAGTTAAGGATGATTGGCAGACATTCTATTTAAAGAGAGATCATATCTCACAGTCTGCAAACACCATCACATTTAGAATGATGGCGACAGAGCCTTTATCACGATGAAACAGGAGAGATGGAGTAAATAGAATCACGGCTGAGAGATATCATGCGCGCTTTCTTTTCGGATTGTTAAATTATTCCACAATGAGGAAAAAAAGTATCCTAAAATCAGCAGAAAGACAGTAGGATGGACGAAAACAGCCTCTGTATTCTCCTGTTCAGCAGCGTTAACTACATCCTTCTAGTTGCACAGAACAATATTGTCTTCTTTGGATATACCTTTTGCATACTCCCATGATAATTATTATAAGTATTTACATTAACTTAATAACCCATTTATTGACAACTCTTTTGATATCTTGCAGTTTTGCTTACACATCTTTAAAAAGTAGATTTGTTTTCTTTCCTTTTTTTCATCAACTATCAAAAATTTAGTAGGAATCAGGAAAATTTCCTTAAGAATTCTAAATATGTCTTACATGCACTTTTCAGTCACTGCTCACACTTAGTAATTTTTGAGCATGGTAACCTTTGATTTCAAAAGAACAATGGCAAAGTAGTTAGAAACAATAGAATCTATGTCAAAGAAACCAAATGCAATCACTAATCATCTCCTTCTACTTTACCTCTGTCCTGTCCCTAGTGCTTCTATTTACAGCTGTGCAGGATGTTCACTGCAAGAAGGTATCTTCAAGAGGTAAGTAGGGGCTGCAATATATGTCAGGCTCCATTTGCCAAGCTATATGCCCTAATATGGTGCTGCATTCATTCAACATGTACATTTTTGAATTCTCATAAAAATACTCTGCAGGCTCACAGCAGCTTTGCTTGCCTGTTTCTATCAGGGCATAGATAGAAATATTTACCTAATGCTAGACAGTGATCTATCCCATATGAAAGGAAAAGTCCCTGTGGAAAACTGTTAATGATTACCAAATATCCCTTTCTCCTTCTTCCCAAGAAAATCTGATATTGTTCACGATGGCAACATACCCACCTAAAAACTTTCAGCTCTTAGAATCCTGTACAGCTAGGAGTGTACTTGCTAGATGATTTTGGCCATGAGATATAAGCTGAGACTTTCCGGGAAAGCTTTGCTCTTTCTGGTACAGGTGCCAGTCCTTCCCGCTTTCTTGCCTTTGGTTTGTTTGTTTGCAAAGTGGACAGTATGCTGAGAATGCCTCAGCCATTTTGTGATTAAATGACAACATCAAGAAAAACTCCCATTAAAGAAGGCACATCAGAAAGGTAAAAGAATCCAGGACATTAACAGCATCATAAAGAAGATAATTCAAAGACAAACTTCCCACTGTTTGTTACGTGTAAAAAATAAACCAATTTTGTGAAGCCACCGTGTACTGGTTACTGTCCCGTGCAGCAGGAAGCACTCTTAACCGATGTGTCCACCTTTTCTACACCTTGCAAAAGATGTGTAAAAAAGCTTTGGCTAGATTTCAAGTCCAAATTATTTGTTGTATGTTATATTTATCCAGTTCTAAAGTTTTATGGTTAATTGCCAAGAACCTAACGTATTGGCTGTATCTCATAAGTTAGGTATGTGTTAAATAGTGCAGATACATTGCTAAAAACAAATTATGAATTTTCCCAAAGTCTTGGTAAGAGTCCAAGGAACAGGAAAGAGCAGTTCATATTAAGCTGAGCTCTGCTGTTTCCTCTGTTTAATATGCTCAATATATACAATTTTTAACAGATCCTGGCACATTGTGGGTAAATATTGAATAATGAGTAAAATTGTGGTAATATATCAATGGTTTTGAACAATTTCCGAAACAATAATTTATGCTCTAGATAAAAGTACACTGGATAAATGATAGATTCTGATGTTGCATTTCCTGAAATAGGACGTTGTTGTATTTTAGAGGGCAAAGTTTTTGCTCCTTTAAAATTGGAAAATATTGCTGTGAGTTTACTTACAACAAAGTTTACTATAAGTCTACATACTCATTTTCATGAAATAAGAGTTTTTGTGTACATCATTTTAAAAAGGGAGTTCTAGACAGAAGGTGCAAATGAAAGATACTTGGACCCTGAATACTGGTACTTCATGTAAGAAGATAATTAATCACTTGGCAAACGTGCTTTGTGCCTTATTTCCTTATTAGAGTGTAAACTCTAAGGGTAGCGTTGTTCACCCTTCATAACATTATCCACTAGAATATTGCCATTCCCAAGTTTTTAAACTTTTCCTGTCTATTTTTTTCCAGACATGATGCCACTAAAGACTAAAAAACAAATAAAATAAGGCTTAGTGTCTCTCCTGAAAGTGCTCATGGGCTTGTGGTAGAAATAGTTCTATTTTTATCCCAAAGTGACAAAAATCTAGTAATTGAGGTAGATAAAAATTACTTTGCAGTTGAAATATATGAGTAAAGTCTACTGAAAATAAAAGAAGCAGATAAACATACTACTAGAAAGATAATTTAAGATATGTCTTTAAGTCTTTGATAAAACAAGTAAGCAAAGATAACTCACGAAACAATAGATATCTGAATAGATGATTGTTCAAATAGTTCTATAAAGGAAAAGTTTATATTACATAAAGAATATTATTTTCAAAACTGCTTATAAAAATTTCAAACATTGACCCTGCATTAGGCTATAAAGAAAATGTCAAGTAATTCCCTAAAGTGAAATGCAAAGCACATCTCTGATGACAGTGTAATTAATCTACAAATAAGAATATATATTAACTACTAAAATGCAACCACTTAGAAATGTCTTTTCTTAAAATAATGTTGGCGCTAAGAGGAATATAATACCTCAATTTCTAAGTATTTAGATAATAATTATAAGAATATTAAACATGGAAACACATGGATTGTGACTAACATTACACTAATGGGAAAAATACAGCATTTTAAACATTCACTAATAAATCAAAGGGAATGAATATTTTTAAAAAGTAAACATTAAATGTATAAGTTAGCATAAGATTGTAGAATTTAAAAATATAATTTTTCTGGTTAAAATAAAACATGGAATATTTTTATCTAGTTTGGATTCCTGGCAAAGAAGTAAGACAAAGATTCCTGCCCCTAGACCCATGGATAATTTTTTTTATGTTCCTATAATATAAAATGCCTTCTTTTAAGCTAATGAGGAAACTGAAACAAATCAAACACCTTCAAAAAACATTAATCAGTCAAAAAATGTATCCATAAGACTAGATTTAACTACATGCTTACTTACTGTAATAAGAGGAAAACCTGTGTGTGTGTGTATGTGTGATTTCCCACCATTCAATACAGAGTGATAACTCATGTTTTCAACATATTATCACTATTTTTAAAATTTTTAAAAAACAGATATATAATAGTTGTACATATTTGGGAGACACATTTGATATTTTATTTATTTATTTATTTATTTTGGAGGTACATATGATGATTTAATATATTCATATAATTTGTAAAAATCAAATCAGTGTAATTGGGATATCCATCACTTTGTCTTCTTAATGTTAGAAACCTTCAAATCACTCTTTTCTAGCTATTTTAAAATATATAACAGATTACTATAAATTACAGTCATCCTACTGATCTATAAAATACTAGGTCTTATTTCTTCTATCAAACTGCATATTTGTACCCATTAATCAACCTCTCTTCATCCCCACCCCTACCTTTCTAGGCCTCTGGTGACTGACGATCTACTCACTAGTTTCATGAGATCCACTTTATAAACTCCCACCTGTGAGTGGGAGCATGTGACATTTGCTTTTCTGTGCTTGGCTTATTTCACTTACGATAGGGACATCCAGTTTAATCCACGCTGCTGCAAATGACAGGATTTCATTCTTTTTATAGCTGAATAATATTCCACTATGTATATATATCACATTTTCTTTATCCATTTATTCACTGATAGGTACTTAGTTTGATTCCATGTTTTGACTATTGCGAAAGGTGCTGCAATAAACATTGGAGTGCAGACTTGTCTTTGATATACTGACTTCCTTCCTTTTGAATATACACTCAGTAGTGGAATTGCTGGGTCAATATGGTATATTCACTTTTAGTTTTTTTAAAAACCTCCCTATAGTTTTCCATAGCAACTGTAATAATTTATTTTCCCACCAACATTGTGTGACACCCTTTTCTTCACATCCTCACCATCGTATTGTGGTTTTATTTGCATTTCTCTGATGATTAAGAATGTTGAACATTTATTCATATAGCTGTTGGCCATTTGTATGTCTTCTTTTAAGCAATGTCTATTCAGGTATTCTTCCCATTTTAAATTGGATTTTTTTTTTTTTTTTTTTTTTTTTTTTTTTTTTTTTTTTTTTTTTTTGCTATTGAGTTGTATAGATTTGTTTTATACTCTGGTTATTAATCTCTTCCAGATGAATAGTTTGCGAGTATTTTCTCCCACTCTGCAGATTGTCTCTTCACTGCATTGATTGTTTCCTTTTCTGTGAAGTAGCTTCTTAGCTTGATGCAATCCCATTAATCTATTTTTGTCTTGTTCTCTGTGCTTTTCAGGTCTTACTAAAAAATTATTTGCCCAGATCAATATCCTAGATGGTCTCCCCAATGTTTTCTTCTAGTAGTTTTATAGACGAATTAAACTTTTTTAAATTTTAAAGATGACTACTATTCATCATCGTTTTTCTTTTAGAAAAGGATTAATAGGACATTTTTAAAGAAAAGTGCTTCTGTGACTCCCAGAAACATAGGTATAATGTGGAATTTAGTTATACCTTATCAAAAACAAGAGAATAAACCTAGGGAAGCATAAGTGAAGAGTTCAAATAACAAAAGTGAACTAATAACTTGGAAGACTAAAAAGAAAAATATTTGATGTAGTGGTTTTGGGGGAAGAAAAAGAACAAAGCTAGAAAGGTAGGAAGTAGTGTTGAGAGAGTACTCCAAAAAATATTAATAAATATGAAAAGATCAAGAGAGAAAAAAAATTATCTTATAAATAGATGCCAAGAAAGCATAGATAATAATTCAATACTTTTTTCTATTTTTTAAAATGTAGAAATAAAATATTGTCTTAAACTTATTTTTAAGATATATTTCAGGTGAACACTTAGCACCATGTTTAAGGGTAATACCTAGAAGCTTGTCTATTAAAGTTAGGAATAAAACATTTTTTTCCCTTACTATTAGTATTATTTAATATTATTCTGAAGAAATTATTCAAAGCAATTGAATTTCAGAATCTGCCTCAGAATATTCCTCCTCACTCCAAATACTTGTCACAATTCTCAGTGTTATCAGTATTCTTCTCATATGCAATGACTTTTCTGTTCACTTTACAGACTTTTGGATTACCAGCACTAAACCACTTCCAAAACCTCAATCTTTTATACTGCACCCTCTGAACAATTCCTGTGAGACTTCCCACTTCCGGCAGCTCAAGTACATCCCTTGCAGTTATAAAGAGACTAGCCAAGTTTTCTGTAAAGCACTAATACACTAGGTTAGTGGACTTAGAATTATTATGTTATTCTAAGTTATAGTTCCGTTGTTTTCATTTTTGTCACTTCTACCAGTCAGTGAACCACTTTTGACCCATTCATCTATTGCAACACAACAGAAATGATGAACCTTGCAAACTTAATAAATGTACATATTAATATGCAAATACTGTGAAAACAATTTGCTAGGAATTGTACCTCTTAATTTAATGTAAGCTGAGACAAGTGATCAACACAGTCCTTAGTATATGCAAAAACCTTGAGAACATTAATTTTTATTAAGAACATAATAAGGGTTCTATGAAAATCACAACTAATTTTAGAATTCAAGTTTGTAATATATATGCAAGCAAATTAATTCTATTTATTTTTCTTCTGCTAATGCTAATCTGCCCATGGAACAATCAGAGGCCCGAAGAACAGCAATTGTGGAACACTGGTATAGTTCCACTGACATGGAAATATATCATACATAATTTCCTTTTCAAAATGTTATAAAATAGCTTGCTTATTTATGTATACTGTGTATATTAATATTAGTATAGTATATATATTTATACATCATGTATATGGATATAAAATTATATAAATATATGAAAAATATTGTGAACATATTTATATATACAGAAAGAAAAAGAGAGAGAGAGAGAGGTACGTCTGGAAGAATTATCACAAAATGATACAAGTAAATATTTCTGAGTGATAACATGTTGATTTTTAACTTTTTCCCCATACTGTAAACTTCAAGGGACTATATACTCTATCTTTTTATGTCTGCAATAAATATTTGTTAAAAGGATAGTCCAATAAATATATAATGGAATTGGATTTTTTAACACTTTCATTTATGAGCAAATTGGTAATCCTAATCACTGTCAGACCTGTTATCCTAGATGCCAGTGATGATCTGGTAAAAAATTAAGTTGTTTATTTGTACTAGGTGTTTCTTATCTCCAAAAAATGGCTGCCATTCAATTCCTGTCTTTTGTAAACTCACATTCTGCCTAACTCAAATGGTGGAGTCTAATTTCCTTCTCCTTGGATCAGGCCAGATTCTATTGCCTGGCTAATAAAATTGTGTGACAATGGTGTTTGGGAACTTCTGAGGCTTATCTGGGTGAGGAAAAATTTTCCTTCTACCCTCCTAGGTTTGATAACTGAATCTAAGACATAAAATAACAACAGGCAGATTAACAGGAGAAAAGGTATACTAATTTGTTAATTTTTAATATTATGTGCATGGGGACATTTCACACAAAAAAGTGAATACACCTAAGTGGTGGTAAGATTCAGGAGTTCATATATTGTTTCAATAGAGCAAGGGAGGGGAGGATTTAGGCAACTTAGGGGAAAGTAGGCTCTTAGAAGCATACATGGGAGCTACGATAGTTTGTGACAAAATACATGGCTGTGCGCTGACTTCTAGTCTAAAAGTCAATTTTCTCTGTTTTCTGACACTCCTGGGGAAAGGACTTATAACAGTTGAGTTCCTTGTGAAGATCTGTCTTTAGGCAGATAAAGGAAGTTCAGAGAAATCCCTCTATTCATTTGGTGTTTTTTGAGAGCCTTCAGTTCAAAATAATCAATGCACCCAAGTTGCATATATTGGGATGACATGTCCCAAATTTCTCCACCAAGTTCACTCTTCCGCCTCATGGACTGCTCCTTTTGAGGACTTTCCCTTTTGGAAAGTGTTATGCTTGGAGAAGCCCACAGCATAATGCTGTGAAAAGTCCAAACTTTAAGAGGATCCCACATGTGGAAGCTCTGGTCTTGAGCTCCCAATTGACAGACAGCATGACTGCCAGCCTCATGAGTGAGTCATTTTGTAAATCTCATAGTCAAGTCCTCAGATCCAAGTCCTACCATGTGAGAGACCATAAGTGAGAACTGCTGAAGTAGGCCTAGTCCTCCCACAGAATTGTGCATGATAATAATATTTTATTTTAGGCCATTGTGTTTTGAGGTTTATTTTTATACCCCAACTGGAAGATACTCCATATTCTTACAAATTGAAAAAATTACTATATTTAAAGGATTCTGGAATATACTTCCTAATCAAGTATTTTTCTCAAAGCCCTCATATATGTCTGCTGAAATTTATCTTTTTAAATTAAAACTTAATGCCTCTGACACCTATACAAAATAGTACCTTAAATTCACTTTACGCTAGTGTAAATTAGTTTACAGGACTTTCAGGCAATGATATTTTCAAGTTCTAATTAAAAGGACAGTAGAATAAAGTGGAGTAAGCCAGAGGGTCATTCTGAAGAAGTTCGGGAATAAAAGTGCAAAAGGACACTGTGCCAACCTGGGCTTGGAAGAGAGGGATGAGAAGGAATGTGTGTGTATGTGTTGGGGAAAAACAGACCCCAAATTAAATTATTACTAGGATGACCCTTTACCTCCATATTCAACTTGAAGAGTTATAATGTTTTCTATTATGGCTCTGACACGTAAATAGGTGATCTTCTGTCTTCTCCCACCCACCAAGGAGTCCAAAAGGTCCTCATTTATTCATTTATTCATATAAAAATACTTATCAAACACCTTCTCTGTCTAATGTGCTAAGCTTGGGAGTAAGGATACAGCAGTAAACAAGATAGACAACTGAAATTCCTAGGGTGTATAAATGAGATATCCTAACATTGATTTAGAGAACTAAAATCAACAGTAGGGTGCTGATGCCATTCATGCATTGATTGAAGAAGAATGAGTGAGCCATTGCAGCATAATCAGGACAAAAATTTCAATAACACTATCAAAGGCCTATTGAGGTATGTCTTTCTCAGTCTTGGTGCTAGAGTTTGCCCACTGAAGCAACACTGCTTCTGGGTACTTCACTGGAACAATTACTAGCAGGACATTATCCCTCATTGATTCCTCCCTGGGGACAAAGATCCAGAATTTTTATATTTTTTTTCCTTGAGACAGAGTTTTGCTCTTTCACCCAGGCTGGAGTACAGTGGTGTCATCTTGGCTCACTGCAACCTGCGCCTTCCAGTTTTAAGCAATTCTCTTGCCTCAGCCCCCCGAGTAGCTGGGATTACAGGCATCCAACACCACAGGTGACTAATTTTTGATTTTTAGTAGAGATGGGGTTTCATCATGTTGGCCAGGCTGGTCTCAAACTCCCGACCTCATAATCCACTCACCTTGGCCTCCTAAAGTGCTGGGATTACAGGCATGAGCCACTGAGCCTGGCCAGATCCAGAATTTTTATACCCACCATCCATAACTATGTGACCACCATCTTTGATCTGGCCCAGGAATTCTCTGAATCTCCCATTCAGCATGCTCTAGTACTCTCCTCAATTCCCCGTCATCCTTCCTGGTCTCTTGTGCTTTACCCCATCTTCCTTAAGCTCTTACAAATCAGAGCTGTATTCAGCTCCTTTTCTTTTAAAACAAAAATCATTTTTAAAATGCCATCGGAAACAATCTGCACACCCTACCAACATAAAATTTTCCTTTTCATTGAGTTCTAGTCTGAATTCTTTTTCACAGAGTAGAAAAAAATTGTAATACAAGTTGAGTACTTTATTTATATACTCTGGTTAATTTTTTTTCCCTGGGGATCTTTACATTTTGTAAAACACAAAGTTAAATAATTCTAGAAGAGTAAAGCAATCACATAAAATCCAGATGGAAGAGTGCTATAATAAAATATTGGAAGCACTCTTACTCTTTTTGAAGTAAATACAATTATTTTCTCCCTTTGCCCACAACTGTGGCTAGCCCACAGAAGAGGAAATGGGAGAATTATTATAACTTAGATTATACAGTCAATAGAGTTAAAATATTGTCACTGAAAAACCTCCCAATCCATTTAAGTAAGGAAATAAAATACAAGTTTTGGCTATAGCTGCAAAGATAAAAGAACCAATGGAGTTAGTGTTAACTGACTTAAGAAGATAACAAATCTAACCTTAAAGATGGGAAACTATAAAAATGTATGAACTGATTTTTGTCTGAATATTTGCAGACAGTAAGAACAAAGAGAAGAAATAGACCCCAGCACTTCTATATGAATCATTTGTATAAATCTTCATTACTAGACAAATTCACAATGACAGTATAATACAAAAAATTTATTTATGTATAATTTTTATTGAGTTTAGTGTATACTTCCATAGGATTACAAGAATAAGGACCAAATGCTACTCAAAGAAGACCCTTATAATAACAAAATAATTAAAGTATTTCAAAAAATAGCAACTGAGGCTGTACCGAAAATGATTGGAAATAAAAGCACTGGCCAACATTCTGGTGGATTCCGATTTTTAAGTACCAGAGAGAATTTTCCCTTTCACAGTGTTACTCAGAGAAAATGATTTTATCTGTAAAGAGGCCCACAGAAAACTGAAATTCTAAAACAGCTAAGGTTCTATTCCAGTACACTGGATACAAGAAGAGGAGAGCAAAGGAAAGCGGGGGTGGGGGAAAACAGAGCCTGGCAAAAGACAAAATGGGATGACTTTGACGAGACGAAAGAAGAAGGCTTCAGTCCATCAAACTTCTCAGAGTTAAAGGAGGAATTACGTACCCAGCGCAAAGAAACTAAAATTCTTGAAAAAAGAGTGGAAGAATTGATAACTAGAATAATTAATGCAGAGAAGGCCATAAACGAACTGACAGAGATGAAAACCATGACATGAGAAATATGTGACAAATGCACAAGCTTCAGTAACCGACTCGATCAACTGGAAGAAAGAGTATCAGCAATTGAGGATCAAATAAATGAAATGAAGCGAAAAGAGAAATCTAAAGAAAAAAGAAGAAAAAGAAATGAACAAAGCCTGTAAGAAGCATGGGATTATGTAAAAAGACCAAATCTACGTTTGATTGGGGTGCCTGAAAGTGAGGGGGGAAATGGAACCAAGTTGGAAAACATTCTTCAGGATATTATCCAGGAGAACTTCCCCAACCTAGTAGGGGAGGCCAACATTTAAATTCAGGAAATACAGAGAGTGCCACAAAGATACTTCTCGAGAAGAGCAACTCCAAGACACATAATTGCCAGATTCACCAAAGTTGAAATGAAGGAAAAAATCTTAAGGGCAGCCAGAGAGAAAGATCGGGTTACCCACAAAGGGAAGCCCATCAGACTAACAGCAGATCTCTCGGCAGAAATTCTACAAGCCAGAAGAGAGTGGGGGCCCACATTCAACATTCTTAAAGAAAAGGATTTTAAACCCAGAATTTCATATCCAGCCAAACTAAGTTTCATAAGTGAAGGATAAATAAAATCCTTTACAGATAAGCAAATACTTAGAGATTTTGTTACCATCGGGCCTGCCTTACAAGAGACCCTGAAGGAAGCACTAAACATGGAAAGGAACAACCAGTACCAGCCATTGCAAAAACATGCCAAAATGTAAAGACCATTGAGGCTAGGAAGAAACTGCATCAACTAACGAGCAAAATAACCCGTTAATATCATAATGGCAGGATCAAAGTCATACATAACAATATTAACCTTAAAAGTAAATGGACTAAATGGTCCAATTAAAACACACAGCCTGGCAAATTGGATAGAGACAAGACCCATCAGTTTGCTGTATTCAGGAGATCCATCTCACATGCAGAGACATACATAGGCTCAAAATAAAGGGATGGAGGAATATCTACCAAGCAAATGGAGAACAAAAAAAAAAAAAGCAGGGGTTGCAATCCTAGGCTCTGATAAAACAGACTTTAAACCATCAAAATTCAAAAGGGACAAAGAAGGCCATTACATAATGGTAAAGGGATCAATTCAACAGGAAGAGCTACCTATCCTAAATATGTATGCGCCCAATACAGGAGCACCCAGATACATAAAGCAAGTCCTTAGAGACTTACAAAGAGACTTAGACTCCCATACAATAATAATGGGAGACTTCAACTCCCCACTGTCAACATTAGACAGATCAATGAGACAGAAAGTTAACAAGGATATCCAGGAATTGAACTCAGCTCTGCAGCAAGCAGACTTAATAGACATCTACAGAACTCTCCACCCCAAATCAACAGAATATACACTCTTCTCAGCACCACATCCCACTTATTCCAAAATTGACCACATAATTGGAAGTAAAGCACTCCTCAGCAAATGTACAAGAACAGAAATTATAACAAACTATCTCTCAGACCACAGTGCAATCAAACTAGAGCTCAGGACTAAGAAACTCAATCAAAACTGCTCAACTACATGGAAACTGAACAACCTGCTCCTGAATGACTACTGGGGTATGTAATGAAATAAAGGCAGAAATAAAGATGTTCTTTGAAACCAATGAGAGCAAAGATACAACATGCCAGAATCTCTGGGACACATTGAAAGCAGTGTGTAGAGGGAAATTTATAGCGCTAAATGCCCACAAGAGAAAGAAGGAAAGATCTAAAATTGACACTCTAACATCACAATTAAAAGAACTAGAGAGGCAAGAGCAAACACATTCAAAAGCCAGCAGAAGGCAAGAAATAACTAAGATCAGAGCAGAACTGAAGGAGATAGAGACACAAAAAACCCTCCAAAAAATCAATGAATCCAGGAGTTGGTTTTCTGAAAAGATCAACAAAATTGATAGACCACTAGCAAGACTAATAAAGAAGAAAAGGGAGAAGAATCAAATAGACGCAATAAAAAATGATAAAGGGGATATCATCACTGACCCCACAGAAATACAAACTACCATCAGAGAATACTATAAACACCTCTACGCAAATCAACTAGAAAATCTAGAAGAAATGGATAATTTCCTGGACACTTACACTCTCCCAAGACTAAACCAGGAAGAAGCTGTATCCCTGAATAGACCAATAGCAGGCTCTGAAATTGAGGCAATAATTAATAGCCTACCAACCAAAAGAAGTCCAGGACCAGACGGATTCACAGCTGAATTCTACCAGAGGTACAAGGAGGAGCTGGTACCATTCCTTCTGAAACTATTCCAATCAATAGAAAAAGAGGGAATCCTCCCTAACTCATTTTATGAGGCCAACATCATCCTGATACCAAAGCCTGGCAGAGACACAACAAAAAAAGAGAATTTTAGACCAATATCCCTGATGAACATTGATGCAAAAATCCTCAATAAAATACTGGCAAACCGGATCCAGCAGCACATCAAAAAGCTTATCGACTATGATCAAGTGGGCTTCTTCCCTGGGATGCAGGGTTGGTTCAACATACACAAATCAATAAACATAATCCAGCATACAAACAGAACCAAGGACAAAAACCACATGATTATCTCAATAAATGCAGAAAAGGTCTTTGACAAAATTCAACAGCCCTTCATGCTAAAAACTCAAAATAAATTCGGTATTGATGGAACGTATCTCAAAATAATAAGAGCTATTTATGACAAACTCACAGCCAATATCATACTGAATGGGCAAAAATTGGAAAAATTCCCTTTGAAAACTGGCACAAGACAGGGATGCCCTCTCTCACCACTCCTATTCAACATGATGTTGGAAGTTCTGGCTAGGGCAATCAGGCAAGAGAAAGAAATCAAGGGTATTCAGTTAGGAAAAGAAGAAGTCAAATTGTCCCTGTTTGCAGATGACATGATTGTATATTTAGAAAACCCCATCGTCTCAGCCCAAAATCTCCTTAAGCTGATAAGCAACTTCAGCAAAGTCTCAGGATACAAAAATCAATGTGCAAAAATCACAAGCATTCTTATACACCAGTAACAGACAAACAGAGAGCCAAATCATGAATGAACTTCCATTCACAATTGCTTCAAAGAGAATAACATACCTAGGAATCCAACTTACAAGGGATGTAAAGGACCTCTTCAAGGAGAACTACAAACCACTGCTCAGTGAAATTAAAGAGGACACAAACAAATGGAAGAACATACCATGCTCATGGATAGGAAGAATCAATATCGTGAAAATGGCCATACTGCCCAAGGTTATTTATAGATTCAATGCCATCCCCATCAAGCTAACAATGAGTTTCTTCACCGAATTGGAAAAAACTGCTTTAAAGTTCATATGGAACCAAGAAAGAGCCCACATTGCCAAGACAATCCTAAGTCAAAAGAACAAAGCTGGAGGCATCACGCTACCTGACTTCAAACTATACTACAAGGCTACAGTAACCAAAACAGCATGTTTGGTACTAGTACCAAAACAGAGATATAGACCAATGGAACAGAACAGAGTCCTCAGAAATAATACCACACATCTACAGTCATCTGATCTTTGACAAACCTGACAAAAACAAGAAATGGGGAAGGAATTCCCTATTTAATAAATGGTGCTGGGAAAATTGGCTAGCCATAAGTAGAAAGGTGAAACTGGATCCTTTCCTTACTCCTTATACAAAAATTAATTCAAGATGGATTAGAGACTTAAATGTTATACCTAATACTATAAAAATCCTAGAAGAAAACCTAGGTAATACCATTCAGGACATAGGCATGGGCAAGGACTTCATGTCTAAAACACCAAAAGCAATGGCAACAAAAGCCAAAATTGACAAATGGGATACAACTAATCTAAAGAGCTTCTGCACCGCAAAATAAACTACCATCAGAGTAAACAGGCAACCTACAGAATGGGAGAAAATTTTTGCAATCTACTCATCTGACAAATGGCTAATATCCAGAACCTACAAAGAACTCAAACATATTTACAAGAAAAAAACAAACAACCCCATCAAAAAGTGGGGAAAGGATATGAACAGACATTTCTCAAAAGAAGACATTCATACAGCCAACAGACACATGAAAAAATGCTCATCATCACTGGCCATCAGAGAAACGCAAATCAAAACCACAATGAGATACCATCTCACACCAGTTAGAATGGCAATCATTAAAAAGTCAGGAAACAATAGGTGCTGGAGAGGATGTGAAGAAATAGGAACACTTTTACACTGTTGGTGGGATTGTAAACTAGTTCAACCATTATGGAAAACAGTATGGCGATTCCTCAAGGATCTAGAACTAGAAGCATCATTTGACCCAGCCATCCCATTACTGGGTATATACCCAAAGGATTATAAATCATGCTGCTGTGAAGACACATGCACACGTATGTTTATTGCAGCACTATTCACAATAGCAAAGACTTGGAATCAACCCAAATGTCCATCAGTGACAGACTGGATTAAGAAAATGTGGCACACATACACCATGGAATAGTATGCAGCCATAAAAAAGGATGAGTTTGTGTCCTTTGTAGGGACATGGATGCAGGTGGAAACCATCATTCTCAGCAAACTATTGCAAGAACAGAAAACCAGACACCGCTTGTTCTCACTCATAGGTGGGAACTGAACAATTAGATCACTTGGACTCGGGAAGGGGAACATCACACACCGGGGTCTATCATGGGGAGGGGAAAGGGGGAAGAGGGATTGCATCAGGAGTTATACCTGATGTAAATGACGAGTTGATGGGTGCTGACAAGTTGATGGGTGCAGCACACCAACATGGCACAAGTATACATATGTAACAAACCTACACGTTGTGCACATGTACCCTAGAACTTAAAGTATAATCATAAAAATAAAATTAAAAAGCAGAGTCACATGAGCCACGCTACTCATCTTCCCTGTTCACTGACAGCAGCAGGATCTTGACAAGCCTTTACAAATCCCTCTACCTAAATCTAGAATATTCTTCCATCCCTCACCCCAGCTCCAGTCCCAACCACCTCCATCTCCATCATTTACATATCAAACACTCACTGTTCTTCAAGGTTAAGTTGTAGCATAGCCTCCTGAGCAAGCCTAGCCTGTCCCCCAGCCCCTGAATGCAGAACTGAAGTAGAATAAAGTAACTTTCTATTAACTCATTTTCCTGCTAGTTAACTTACTGCATTATGCTGTCTGGTGCCTTCAGTGAAAGGTGATGTTTTATTCTTCTTTCTCACTGAGTACTGTGCTGGGCATTTACTATGCCCTAAAAACATTTTTTCACCAAAGTGACGGAATTGGTTCTTCCTAGTCAGTTTGACAATCTCTGAAGCTCTATTAATTTGGACAAAAAGGAGAGAAAGAGAAGATATTGGACATATGTTACGGATTGAACTGTGTGGTCCTAGAGATGATAATGATGACAATAATAACAAATAATACAAAAGCAGTTAAGACTAGTTATGGTTCTAGTATAAATGATCAACCCCTCCACTTTCTAAGATACAGTAAAACTCTCAGCTAGGAGTCCCTGAGGGGATCTCTGTTCTGGGTCTGGACCAGATCTTCTGCTATTTTTATACCCCCTTCCCACCTTTTTTTCTAAACCACCCACTAACCTTGTTCTGTTCTCAAATTGGTTCATGTCAGGTTAATTATTTCTTTTTATAAGAGCTTCTATACAAATCTTAGAACATTTCAGTCTCTTCTGTAATTTATTCAAGCTGACATTAATGTAGAAATGTTTTCAGCTGTATTCCTAAAGCCCCAACACAGATTTGTAGGTTGCTAAATTTTCCATAGATGCAATTATTTTCCAATTCCATCACTTCCAAATATGCCTGATCAGCTAGCTGCCTGAGAATATCCAGAGATACTTTATCTTGTTACTACTGAAGACCACTCTGGTAATTAGGAGAAGAAAAATAACCTCTAAGTTAACTAAGACCTTTCTTCCAATACTAACAGGGAAAAAAACCCTGTTTTTATATAGCATTTTAACATTCAAATGACCCATGCTTATTAATGTTCCATGCACTTTTGTGTATTAACTACTTATACATAGAAATTTTTGACACCCACATAGTGCACAAAGTTCACTTACAATGAATCTTACAGTTTCCACCTATTCAGATATATGTATAACATTTATTTAATATTGGATTATATTTTAACATAAGTTGGGTAATTTGTAGATGTCAGCTAAAATAGGAACCAATTCACATCTTGCTTGAGACTTCCCTAAGCTTTTTCAAATCACTAAGGGCTTAAAAATCATTTTTTTTAACATAGACAATAGTAGCAGCACTTAAAATAGCAATTACTGTCCACTCCTACCACAACTGTTTATGTGGATATTCACAAGTTATTGCTTTCAATGCACTTAAGGCAATAGTTAGAAGGAAGCATATTCATATTGTTACATTCTAAAAGACAAAGAGAAATGGGAAAGTATATGTGCAAGAATATTCTAGAACAAGAAGTAGAAAGATAATTTATAAGCAACTAAAGGAAGAGAAAGTTTAGAATTTTAGAGATAAGATTTTTAAAAATTTTTTCAGCATTAGAATAGGAAATACAAATTTTTTATCAATGGGGGAATCTATTAGCTAGGTTTATGGTTTTTTAAAAAATGAACTCAAAATTATTCATCCAATGAAAATAAGTCCAATATATTGAGTTCACATGCAAAACCACATTTAAGCACAAATAATGCTGCGTAAATACAGCACCCATAAAAATGGAGGAAGGTTTTCTAAAATTATGTTCATAATGTTTTCTCTTATAAACATAATAGATGCTTATTATAGAAAATGTGAAGATTATACAGAAAGTCACTAAATAAAAAACACTCCTCAAAGTGAGTTACTTTCTTATGTTTTCATTTGTCTTTTTCTTTGCATATTTTTCAATATCTGAGATAATACTAACATTTTTAAAATGTGTGCGGCTTTTTACAATTTGATATTATACTTAAGTATTTTCTTTGTTATTGATTTATTTGTAAGGATTTGAGACCCAATTAAAAGTGGCTTAAGCAAGTAAAGGTAAATTTAGGCCTATATGAATATAAAGGTTACTGAAAAGGCCAGGAATAAGCCTGTTTGGGCTCATGTGCTCAAGTGAATTAATTGCAAATCCATGTTTTTCCACCTCTTACCAACACTTTCCCTTGTGTTGATTTCATTCTCAGTCAGTTTTTCCCACAACATGGCAAAAAATCCCTAGGCGCTCCAGGGTTACCTTGCATTCAGAAATCCCACGGAAACTTTCTCCCTCTTCAGCAGTATTCCCAGGAAGGGGTTTCATTGGGATTCTTCACTCTACCCAGAGGGATATAGCATTGATTACTCAGCGAATTACTTGGGAAATTTAGGAGTCATTGGTATAAAGCTGAATCTGATGATCTGATGGTTACAGGGCTGGATGAGATTTTTACCTAGAAAGCAAACATTTGTACAGAGGAAGGGTCCAAAGAATGTGGCTTGTATCATACCACCAGACTTGTAAGTAAATAAATATTTGACATACAAAAATATCCATGAGTTCTCTTTCATGTAAACTCCGTAGTCTCAATTAAGTTTCAGAAAGCACATGGACTAAAATCAAACAAACAAACAAACAAAAGAGCAAAGAACAAAAAACTATGTATTCTAACATATATGAAGGTTAGGCCCAAGATAACAGTTTCAGAAGAAAGTATTTCAATGGGGTTAAAACACCACTGAAAAATCAATATCATAGAATCTAATTAAAATAGTACAAGTATGTTAAACAAAAGCCTATATTGAACATTAAAGAAAGAATAAATTGTTCTCTACATAATCACTCTAAAATCCTTCCTGGCCAAACAATGGAATCTGACAGCCTGGTCAAACAATGGAAACCAACAGCCTGCTCAACGTCAAAGTCAGGTTCAATAATATATAGGAAGCCATGATATAAGAGAAACTGTCATCAAAGATTAACATGCATTTTTACACTTGACGTAAAACTGCCACTTCTGAAGACTTTCAATGTCTTTTGAAAATTTTATCAACAAGATCAAACTGCACAACACCAGAATTTTGAAAGTAATTTATGCTCTCTGACAATTTGCAAAGAACTTGGCATGACAGAAAATAAAATATGAATGGCTTTACTGTTATGTTCAGCTCATGTTCTAAGGAATAATTTGTAGTATTTCCTTTGGAATTTGTAAAATAATGTAAAATAACCTCTATTAGAAGTTTTATACAATATATCATTAAAAAAAATTTTTTTTCCAAGATGGCTGATTTGAGATGTTGGATGCCAGTTCTCAGAAAGAAGATCAAAGTTACAGGTCATGACCCAAGTGGAAAGCTGAGGGAAGATAGCCAACATGTGTTGGGACTGGGGTGCAGAAAAGGAAAGCAGCAAGAGTCTTGTAGAAATTGACCCCTAAGGAGTTTGGAGTCCTGCAGCAATAGTAGGTAGAAATGATTCTTTGCTCTTCTCACTCCTGCAACAAACTGCTGACTGCTAAATTGTCAAGGCACCACTCTGCTCTTGAAATCCTGTGCAATTGCTATAGGTGGAAATTTGAGAACTTCCTGGGACACAACACCAGGTGGCCAGCTCATGCAGGTGTGCCTGCACTCCTTTCAGGCCCAAACTGTGATGGCAGCTACCATACTGGTTGTATGCCTGTTGTGGGCCACTACCCTACCCAAGGATCAAGCCCTTGTATTGCCTCATCACCAGAGCCCCCACAAACATACCCCAGGACTCGCTCTGACTTTGGCATCCACAGAAGACTAGTGGGACCCTAGGGAGCTGTGGGATCCCCAGAGATCTAGCCACTGGTGAGGGGCACCTCCAGTGGAGTGGGGTGCAAGGCCTGCCAAAGTGCCCTTTGGGACAAAGAAAGTGCAGGTGTGGTGCCCATCTCTCTAGAGGGAGGCACTAGTGGCTGGGAATGAATGTGAAGATGGGGTCATCTCCACTCCCCTGTCCACTGTTGCAGATATAGCAGAGGCTTTCTCCACTGGAGGCTAGAGCAAATGCATCTGGGGATAGCCTTTCCAGCACAATTCACGGCAGCTGAAACCTTGCTTAAAGTGTGCATATGATGCACACATGTGTACAAAGGACAGGGCCCACCAATAACCCCCGCCAACCCCCCCCACACACATAGTGGCATTATCCAGGTAACTGAGCTCATAGAAGCCACAGAGTTGTCTGCCCTGGACTGGGGGAAGAGGCTCTGTCCTAAGGCCATTTCAGTGGTAGCCACCAGAGGGGCATTTTTACAGGCCTCAATCATACTGTGGCTGAAACACAAAGGACAGTATCTGTATCTATAGGAACTGAAGGTCATGAACCCTGTGTCAGAGGCCTGATAGGGAAGCACGTCGTATTTTTGCCTGCCCAGGAAAAAGAGCTGGTGCAGTCCCCACCTCACTCCCCGAAGACCTCAGTGCATCCCAACATGAACTCCCCCTGCCACCCACACAAGCCGCAGGGGCAGATGCTTCCGGTTGATATTCCAGAGGCTATCCAAGGACAAGCTAGCTCTTACTCTGAAGTGCCACCTACTGAACTAGAGGCAAAACTGCTCACCAAATAAAAAACCTGCTGTCAGAAGAGCACATGCTAGTATACAAGATAAACAGCCTGAGACCTCTGCACTTTCTGCCTCACAGAAGATAGTGTATTTGACTCATAGGGTTAATATATTGCTACAATAAGAGGCATATGAGAAAGTCACCACACAAAAGTTATGCATAATCAAGTAACCCATACAGAGCCTTGGCCATCCAAAAGCGCACAGAAACAAAGCCAAACAACTTATCACAACATATACTACATTCATAGAGTCAAGGGAGAAAAGACTAGAAAGTGAAAAAGTTCTATCTAAATGATAGCAAATTCAAAAATAAGAAGTGACAGCTTCTTCAAATGAGAAGAAATCAATGCAAGAACTCTGGCAGTAAAAATGGATAGAGTGTTTCGACACTCTCAAAGGATTGCACTTAGCCCTCTAGCAGTGAATCTGAAAATCCTGAAATTACAGGTAAATAATTCAAAATATGGATTGTAAGGAAGCACAGTTAGATTCAAGAGAAAGCTAAAAATCAACAGAATGAAACCAAAAAACAATTCAGATTACAAAAGATAAGACAGATACATTGTTTTAAAAAATCAGAATTTCTGAAAACAACAAATTCACTGGAGGAATTTCAAAATACAGTTGAAAGCTTTAACAATAAATTAAACCAAGCAGAAGACAGAATTTCAGAGCTTGAAGACCAGTCTTCTAAAGTCAGATAAATTTTTTTTAACAAAGTAAACAAAGTCTTTGAGAAATATGGGATAATGTAAAGCAACTAAACCATGACATGTAGTCATTCCTACAAGAGAAAAATAAAACTAGGAAATTTGGAAAAAGTATTTGAGAAGAAATATCCCAAGGACAAAAAACCAGACACTGCATGTTCTCACTCATAGGTGGGAATCGAACAATGAGAACACTTGGGTGCAGGGTGGGGAACATCACACACTGGGGCCTGTCGTGGGGTGGGGGGAGGGGAGAGGGATAGCATGAGGAGATATGCCTAATGTAAATGATGAGTTAATGAGTGCAGCACACCAACATGGCACATGTATACATGTGTAACAAACCTGCACATTGTGCACATGTACTTAAGTATAATAATAAAAAAAAGAAGTTGGAAGAGAGTGAAAACAAATGGAACTCTCTCTGTAGAGAAGATAGTAGGAGGTCAGCCATGGATAAATATGACACTTTGAAGGAATGTATATTTAGATCTAGAACATGTCCACATTTGCATGTAACAGTATTTAACTTCTTCATTAAAACAAAGATAAAATTTTTAAAAAGCATTATAAAGCATTATATGTGTTTTTGTCTGTATGTGTATATATATGTATGTATACAACATTATAAAGTATAATGCTTTAAACAAAGTATATGTACATGTCATTGTGTGTGTACTTATATATAAACACAGACATATATATACACATATACATGTACACACACATACACACACTCTGTTCACTTGATATTCTAAACAACTGAACCCATATTCATGAATTAAACTAGAAAAATACTCAAAAGTATTCATTTTAAGGAAACGTACACCTGACAAAAACAAGAAAATTGAAAATTAGTCATACACAAACTGAGACCTTTTCTTCACACCAAAGCAGATCAGCGTTTCAGTGTCTGTCTAATGAATGCTCCTTTTGAGAATCCATTTAGGAAGTTTGTCAAGTATGTTTCTCAAGCTCATCATATTGAAATGCTTGGTGTAGTTTTGTTTCTGTTAAAATCACTTGGCTATTGAGGCTTACTGTTGAGATTTACAGCAAGAAGTTGATCCAGATCATCTGTCTCTGAAAATAAACATGGGTTTGTCAAGTTCCATTGCTAATTCATACAAACACAGTCTTCTAGCAAAGAGAACAAGACACCATTAAAAAGAAAGCTACATTATACAAAATGTGGTAAAACTGAAAATTGCCTCTATTCTGAAATTTGAGCAGTATCGGAGCTTAAAATAGTGGCTTTGGGGCATAGTGAACAGTTTCATATCAATTAGGACATTTTCCAAAATTTGTATGCCAAAAGCCTCTCAGTCCATCGTAAAACAGGTAGAATAAAAAGCACTGAACAAAGAGTCTGCTTTAAGGTTTTTAGTTGTAAGCTTCACATATATGCTGAGATTAGGCCTCGTTTCTACCTGTGCTTCATCTAGAACTAAAACTTTGGTAAATATGTAAACCACTCGAAGTACACTTTTTATCAGCACTATTGGATATCAATGACCTTTTGAAGCTAGGAGAATCCTTTGACAGAGAGGCATTGTTGGCGTTGACACGAAATTGAGGGAAAGGAGTCATTCTGTATCATTCCTGATGCAACACCACGTATGGCCAATCTGAATCTGACATTTGTAATAGCCATAAAAGAAGCCTTCACTATTGAAAGGCAGCTCGCAGATTAAGGAAGCAGTCTCTTATGTAAGTACTATTTGTAATTCACAGACAGAGAGGTCTTGCCAACAAGGTCAGCAGGACATAGGAAATGTATTCTCTAAAATGTGTATTGATCAATACAGACACTTCAGCTCTCATTCAGGTTTCAGAAGATTCCACTAACATTTAGTTTGCAAACTCATGGGTATAGGCAGAACTTCTTCAGGAGAAAGCAACACCATGTCAGAGTGTGTTATTCAGAAAGCATCTTCAAACACTGGAGAATGCCTCAAACACTGGAGAATGTGATTGTTTGCAGGACTCTGGGGCTCAAGACTTGATCATTTTCAGAGAAAATAAAGGATGTCTTGGGATAATGAGGGATTTAAAATAATGTTTATATATTATAATAAAGTGGAGGTTAATAGTCAATTTTTAAACCTATTTTTAAAAATAATTTTTGTCAAAGTTGTTGAGACAAACTTTTCAAATAATCTCAACAATCAAGTTATTGATATTGTTGTGAGCTGCGATGTAGATTCAGTTCCCATGAAGAAATATTTATTCATTATTGGTAAAGAAAAACCAGAACTAGATAGTGAAGTGGTAAAAACAGGTACAGATTTTACTCAGGAACTGCTGTAATAATGGCAAAGAGACATCAGCTGGGCTCAATTTCTAATACAAGAACAAGTGGAGATTTATAGCCAAGAAACAGGAAGAAGGTGAGTGGAGGAAAAACCATTCAGAGGCAGCATCGGGGGTAAGGAAGAATTCTTGCTCAACCAACTTGACTGGACTCTTGCTGAAGGCAAGCCAGGATGATCAGACATCACCTGGGGAATGCTGGAGGTTGAAGAATTTGATCAGATATCAAGGGTGCTTAGATATGGGGAGTGGGGTCTGGCTACACTGACCTAGCAGGATTTTTGCTAAAACTGGGCAAAGGTTGGGGATTAGTTGAAAAGGTGGCTAAGAGAACCTGATTAAAGTTTTGTCAAAGACACAGTTTCAGTCAATACATATCAAAGGCATCACAAAAAACAACTGCAGTAAGAAGTAAGAAGAAAGGTAACTGATGATGGCTGTCCCAAAGAATCTTACATTCAAGCAAAGGAGATATGATACTTAGCCAAATATAAGCATTATATCCTAGCCAAGACTAAGAAAACCATTCAAATCATGTTGACATTAATGATCCAAATCTCAAACTCCATGGTTCAATGACAGATGTCAGCCTGACCTTTCCAGTATTACTCTCCTACCATCTCTGTGTCTCCAGTGAAGCTGGTTCCTTCCCTTGTTCTGCATCAGTTCATGCAGCTACAGGCCTTCAGCATCAAGTCTTTTACTAAATGGTCTTCAGCAGTTCTGAGAGCACATGATCTTCCTCATGCCACTAGGACTGTTACTACCTACCTTGAGAGAGGTGTGAAAATAATATTATACTATTTCTTACTGCTTACTCTAAGCATGGAAGAGTCTACTCTTACGGCCTCACAGGAGAGCTTAGTTTAGCATGTCATGAAACTTTAAGGAAGGCTTATACTAGATGTAGATATTCTCAAGCTCCTAAGTTCAGTATTCACAAGGCACTTCCAAGCTTGGTTAAAAGGCTGACTCCATGTGGCAGGAGGCAGTGCCCAAGGCACACTCACAAGTACTAATACTTTTTGTGAAATGTCAGGTCTGACCTCTCACATTCATGCTTCCCACTGGAAAGCCTGCCTTCCAGTTCTCATTTCTTCTTCTACATTAAACTTCTTCCCAGCAAAATTTACAGAGGGAATGTTTGCTCTATTCGGGGGAAATACCATCATTGTATTATACCATCATTAATTATAACCCATCCTTTATCAACTGGATAATCACTTTGGAACACAATGGTCCAGTGTCTCTTGTTTCACTATTCACTATAAGTAGAATATCAGTAGTTAATCAAAATTGAGCTACCCAAAACCCAAGTCTTCTTATTTTATCTTATTTTTCCAACTCTTTAATTTTTAAAACTTCAAATCTACAGAAAAGTTGTTGGAAAATAGTACAATGACACCCATATACTCTACATCCAGATTTATCTAACATTTTTGCCACATTTTCTCTATCCATAGACAATTTTTTTGGTTTGTTTTCTTTAACCATTTAAGAGTTAATTACAGGTAGCAAAATACTTCCTCTCTAAACATTTTGGCATATTCCTGCTCAGAACAAGGGCATTCTCCAACATACCCATAATGCAATTATCACACTTGGGAAATTTTACAGTTTGTATTCTATCTTGCCAATGGTTTCAATACCAATCTCCGTAATTATTTTGAAAGACTTTATCCATGATTCCACATTGCATTTAAGTCATGTCTGTTTAGTCTCCATCCTTTTCTGTGTGTTTGTGTATCTCTCTGGACACTGGCATTTGAGAATGCCACAGTTATTTTTACAGTCTTTCCTCCAGGATGAGGACTGGCTCAGGCCTACATGTCCTCCCTGTGTCTCTAAGCATCTCAGCTTCTTATCTTTGTAAGAGACTGCTTATCACATATGCACACAAACAAACATCTTTATATGATCATGCAAGACCTTATACACAAAGTACACTCAATACACACACAGGGAAAAATAGAAAATTATCCCATTCCCAAACTAAGTCAAAGAAACAGAAAGCAAAAAGAAAAAATAAATAAAAACCACCAAGGCACAACATTGACACATCCAAAACAATTACATCACAGAAACAATTTTCCAATTAAAAGAGTTGCATAGACATTACCTGTTTCCTTAGTTTTTCACAAGAATAATAGGTAGATACTGCCTGTACAATTACATAGATAAACTATTCACACCAATTATCTATCTTTTTAAACTTAAAGATAATTCATCACAAAAGATTGTTGAGAGGCTTTTGAGAGGCAGAAAATGTTAGTGACTTTCATTTTTTTCCCAGTGATTACTCAAAATTTTGTAAATCTTCAGGTCAAATTCCAGCCAGGGTACTCCATTAGAAAAATTTAAATAAGACAGGTATAATAAATAATCTAGAGGAAAGAGAGTAAAAAACTTAGGGATGAAAAATAGCATAAGACTCGCTATAAGAACCCAAGTAACAGAAGACTTACTCAAATAAGGGAAGTTATTGGTACATAGAACATGAAACCCCATGGAAGAGAAATTCCAGGATTATTAATTTAGTAGCTCAAAGTCATTATCAACAACCCAGCTTTGTCCATCTTGTCTCATTGTAATCACCTCATCAGTTGGCTTCTTGGTTGTAAGATGGCTATAACTACTGGCATAAAATATTCCTATGCCAGTAAAGGGAGACAGAAAAAGTGACTATCTTTTTGTTGTGTTTAAAACTAAGAAGGATTTTTCAGAATCTCTCAGGCATCCCTCATATCTCATTGGTCATAAGTGGGTAATAAGCCCAAACCAAAATCAGTCATTGGCAAGGTGATAGGACCTGATAATTGGTTTAGATCCATAAGAATTTACCAAGGCATGTGGGCCAAAGGATGCTCTTAATCCATTTAGGCTGCTACAACAAAATGTCATAAACTGGGTGGTAACAAATAACAGAAATTTATTTCTCACAGTTCTGGAATTGGAAAGTCCAAGATCAAGGCACCAGCAGATTTGGTGTCTGGAAAGAACCTGCGTCCTGGTTTAAAAATGGTCATCTTTTCTCTGTGTCCTCATATGGCAGAAAAGGAGGCAAACTATCTGGAGTATCTTTTATGAGGACACTAATCCCGTTTATGAGTGCTCCACTCTCACGACCTAAGCACCTGACAAAAGTCCCACCTCCAAATACTATCACATTCTGCATTAGGATTTAACATCTGCATAACATTTAACAAACATTCAAGCTATAGTAGATGAATATAAAACCAGAATAAAATTTTGACTCTGCATGGAGGTAAAAGGTCAGGAGTAAGTTTTGGGTGAGCAAGTATCAGTTTTACCTATATCTGCTCTACATATTAATGTCCTAGACCTCATATCTTTCTAAGAATGTGACTGAATATAGGAATTTTTCAATTTTTTTTTTTTTTTTTTTTTGAGACAGAGTCTCACTCTGATGCCTAGGGTGGAGTGCAGTACCATGATCTCAGCTCACTGCAACCTCCACCTCCTGGGTTCAAGCAATTCTCCTGCCTCAGCCTCCTGAGTAGTTGGGACTACAGGCATGTGCCACCACACCCGGCTAAGTTTTGTATTTTTAGTAGACAGGAGGTTTCACCGTGTTGGTCAAGCTGGTCTCAAACTCCTGACCTCAAGTGATCCTCTTGCCTAGGCCTCCCAAAGTACTGGGGTTACAGGTATGAGTCATCGCACCCGCCTTTAGCACATTTTCTAATCTACTTTTGGAAGACACAGAAATTCGCAAAGGAAGCTAATGTCTTTCCAAATGCATCCAGCATTTACCTATCAACCAGGCAGAGAGAAACTTACATTGTGCTATAAAGTTAAAGAGATGGAACATCAAAAAAGTACCATTTGTCCTGGTTTTTACATACATCTGGCAAGTTGTGTTAGTTGCTCTAGTTTTAATGCCCAGTGGCGAAGAGAGAAAATATACCAGACTTTGTAGACACGCAAGCACTAGAGTCACACTTTTATTGACAATAGCGTAACTGGGGCTGGGTCATCCAGGCTTGTAAGAACTAATGGTTACAGTGAAAGTGCTATGTAGTGGTATGCTACTACTGAGCATCTGTTCCCAGCTTTGCTTCGGTGGTATCACATTGAAATCAACCAAATCAACCATAATGAGCATATTAACCCCATAAAGATATTCAAATGCTACAGCCCAGAAAATAAAGCAGTCAAAAATGAAGTGGTTTGCTGTTAAATGTTTAACAACCATCTCTCTGAAGGCAGAGAGGAACCCTGATGCTAGAGACTGAACAGTATTAGACTGTTCAGGGTGCTGTAACAAACTACCATAGACTATATAGCTTACAAAAACCAGAATTTTATTTGTTAGATTCCGGAGGCTGGAAAGTCCAAAATCAAGTGGCCAGAAGATTTGGGGTGATAGCCTGATTCCTTACTCATGGATATCTTCTCTTTGTACTTTCACATGGCAAAAGGCACAAGGGAGCTCTCTTTCTTTCATAACGGCATGAATCCCATTCGTGACAGCTCTGCCCTCATGACTTAACCTCCCAAAGGCCCCACCTCCTAATATCATCACATGAAGAATTAGGATTTCAGCATATGAATTCTAAAGTGATGCAAACTTTCCATCTATAGATTCAAGGCAATCCTCTGCCCCAGAGAGCTGGTTGTTAAACATTTACCTAAATACTCAAAAAATTTACATTACCCATCATTACTACAATTACAAAAGTGAGGGTTTCCTGGGATGTTATAGCACAATGTAAATAAACAATTTATGTAATAGACTCATAAACCTGCAGTCCTAGAACCTTCAAACAGGGCTTGGTCAATACTGCTAAGAATATAGAGGCAAATACAGTCAAGATAATTTATAGCTAATTCTTTTAGTTTGCAGTTTCTGTTTTCCTTAGAATTATTCAGACTCCATGTAGATCATTTTTCTAGAAATCCAGGTTTGGTGCTCAATTATGAGACATCAGTTTGAGACAGGGAATTTGGTTTAGTTTAATGGGCTTGCTTAAGGCACTTGTAAGGGATATAACAGACAATATGTAAGGGATATTCATTTTCTTAAACATGTCTGGCATTAGCTAATATGTTGTTTTTCTCGTTAATCCCTGTTAATACATCTAGTGCTTCTGAGTTTTGGTTTTGACATCTGTAATATGCAAAGGTTGAATTCACTCAGTGGTTACCAGTGCCTCACACTCCTCTGGCCTGTAGAACATTGGCCTCTTCTTTCTATCTCCATTTCATTGTATTCCTTTGAACCAAAACTCAGATCCTCAGAACCAAAATCGATTTATTGCTGTAGCTAGTGATGAAATCATGACCTTATTTCCCAAAGATGTTTCAGAAATATTCATAAGGGATACATAAGATTCTAGGTATATCACTTTTCTTTCAGCTGTCCAAACACACCAGGAGCCTTTCAGCATCCAGGCCTGTGTCTGTTGTTTTCTCTCCCTGGAAATGCCCTTCTTCAAATAGCCATCTCCTCCTATCCTTCAGGTCTGCATTAGTTTTCTGGGACTTCCATAAAAAATACTACAGATTGTGTGGCTTCAACAATGGAAGTTTATTTCCTCACAATCAAGTGAAAGATCAAGGTGACAGTAGGTTTGGTTTCTGGTGAGGCTTCTCTGTTCAGCTTCTAGACCACTCCTTCTCGCTGTGTCCTCAGCTGGCCTTTTCACCTTGTGTGTCCTCCAGGAGACACAGGGTTCTGATGTCTCTTCCTCTTTTTATAAAACGAATGGTCCAATTGGATTAGGGTAACACCCACCCTTCTGCCCTCATTTAACCTTAATTACCTCCTTATCTCCAAATACAGTGACACTGGGGGTTAAGGCTTCAACATATGAATTTGGGAGAACACAGTTTAGTCAGTAACAAGGTCCCTACTTTCAGCAAGTGCTACTCTGCACCTTCCTCTCTAAATTTAATCTCTCCTGTTTTTCTCTCATAACTCTATGTTAATTTCCTTAATCATCTGTATGTGTATATGCACACACATATGTAATATTTTGTACAATTTATTTACTTGGAGCCTTTTTCTGCCATTAGACTGTAAATATCATAAGGGTGAGAACAAAGCCTACCGTATTTACTATTACATGCTCAGCAATTGGCATGGAGACTGGCATACAGTGGGCAGTCAATACATACTGTGGTTTGCTCACTATTTATTTAATAAATAAGCACTTTAAAAATCAAGATGCAAAAGAAGAATGATTCCTTGCACTCCCTGAACTCATCTGTGTACTGGCAGTAATACAGGCACTTTTCAAGCATTATCTTATTTATTCTTTACAGCAACACAAGTTATTGCTGTTTTATTTTCCACTTGGTAGTGATAATCATTGTCTGCATTCATAATCCACAAAAATGGAATTAAAGGGTCAAAAGGTATGAGCATTTTGAAGCTCTCAGAGCATATCATTAAATTGATTTCCACAGAAGCTTGCAATAATTACTGCATGTCTACTTCATCATACCCTCATAAGGATTAATATTTTTATCTATGCTAGTTTTAGAGGTGAAAATGGTAGAGCATTACTATTTTAATTCATTAGATTATTTGATAACCAAAGAGTCTGAAGCCAAAGCCCTTTCCTGCTATTCCTACTTATGTCTTGTCTCCCATGCCTATACATTCTGCTTCTTCATGGGAAGTCGCCAGGAAGCCTGTAAGAATTCTTGGTTTTCTCAGCACCATTACAGAAAATCTTAATGATGGTGAAGATCTTAATTAAAATTGCTCAAGAAATTTATTTTTTTTTAGTTGACAACTTCTCTGATAAAATCCTCCAATAACTTCTGATTATCTTCATGATTAAGCCCAAACTCTTCTTTACCATATCTAAGTCATTACATTTTCTGGCCACCACCTCATTTCCATGGTCATCTCTCCCTCCTCTATTTCATATTTTATAGTCAAACAACACAGAACTGCCCACGGTTTTTGCACACATAGTCCTTGTCATTTCTTTTTCTTGGCCGAAGATCTCTCCTCTCCTCTGGCTGTATTACCTTTCCCCTCTTTTCTCCTTCTTCTCCTCAGCTTCACATCCTCTGACAAGCTTCCATCTCTATTCAGCATTATTTAACATATTTTCATGCTATGATTTTTTTCTGTGTCACAATATCAACTTCTCTGTAAATACTTACCCATTGACTGGATTGGGTAACCTTCCTCTGCTTCCCAATAGCTCCCTGTGTTAACTGGTGAATTATAATGATATGTCTATTTATCTCTCCTGAATAAGACAAGAACTCCTTGAAGGCATAGACCAGATCTCCTTCATCTTGTATTCTTAGGAACTAACACAGTTCCAGTGATTATTACATAGTACCAGATATGCAGTAAACATGTTTAAATGAATCAATGACTGAGAGAATGAATTATTAACCTTGAGGAGGAAATGCAACATTTTTCCCTGTAAAGTGGATGAAAAAGAAGAAATATTATTAGGTTGGTGCAAAAGTAATTGCGGTTTTTGCCATTAGAAGTAACAGATTCAGTAAAGATTCTATCAGAACAAAAGAAACATCTCTAGATATTTGATATGGAAGAGATTTAACTCAGCATATTAGAACCCAGGGAAACAAAGATCACAGCATTGAGCATAAGCAGACACTGACTCCTCAGTGTTCCACTTTTCCCCTAGAAATGCAACTGGGCAAGAACTAGGTGGATGCAGCTCAGACAGTGAGCATAATATCACTACTGAGGAGCCCCAAACGAATGCTTCTGCCTCTTTATGAATTTGTGAGCCAAATGGAGGAACTCCAAAAATTATGACAGTGAAAAAGATCTGACCTAACTGACCCCATCTTGCTTCTAACCTCCCAAGCTGTCCTTGTTCATTACTGGGCATAGGCCAACTAACTTTCAGAAGAATTTATAGTTTAACTTTGAAACAAAAATAATAACAGCTCTTTTCTGAAGCAAACTCCTTTCTTGTCTGGGGTCCAGGCTGCCTTTGTAATACAAACAAATTAGCCATAAGATTACAAATTATGGCTTAGGAGTCATAAAGCCACAGACCACAAGGTTCTGAACCTCCCCAGTTGCTCCTAGGAATAACATCACTATTGTAAAACCTAAGATTGATGCTTGAAATATTTTTCAGACCCTGCATTCTGATACACCAGCTGGTGCCACCCAGATTGGCAATCTGGCTTAACCAGTTCTGTGATCCAACCCAGGAACAGAAGACAGCAAGAACACACTTGGACCTCCTATGATTTCATCTATGACTCAACTAATCAGCACTCCCTACTCCCTGTCCCCTACCCACCAAATTATCCTTTAAAAACCCCAGTCTCCAAATTTTCAGGGAGACTTATTTGAATGATCAAACTCTGGTCTCTCATTCAGTGGGCTCTGTGTGAATTGAACCCTTTCTCTATTACAATTCCCCTGTCTTGATAAATTGGCTTTATCTGGGCAGCAGGCAAGGAAAACCTATTGGGGAGTCATAGGGGAAGTAATAGGAGTTGGCAGGTATGGAGTCAAAATGGAGAGAAATGCCTTAGGCAAGTCCTCTACTGAGGTCTGGGAGGAGGTTCCTGGAAAGTGATGAAGACCCCTTGGGCCTAATAAAAATGCCTCCATGAAAGAGCATGGCTAGTCCTGGGGTGCCTGATTCCTTGGCTGCAGTTCCCTCCAGAAAACTACAATGGACTGGCAGTGCAACAAGTCTGGTGTGGGGAGGGTGACTTCCCCCTGGGAAGCCTCTCCACCCTTGCTGTGGTTTAGCCTGAAAGATCACACATAGAATTTGGGAGCTGAGCTGGACTCCTTACAGGGAACTGCTAGCATACAAGAGTTAAATTATATGGGTATTGTAGAAAAATGCCAGCATAATCTCAGCTGCCTGTAGCATCAAATTGGAAGGCTGGCAGGAAAACACCCAGAAGGTGGAAAAACCTCACATTTGCCTTCTGCCAAAACCCATGTGTGTGGCCACTGCTGCTTATGAGGAATGATGGTTTCTGCTTCTTTTTGGCCTACCCCATATTGCATAAAAGATGTATTGAAATCTTACCCGAAATCCAGCTAGTGGAATTTAAGTAAATATAATCCCCATGGTTCTAGCTCATGTGATATAAAGTAACAGGCAAAAAATGGGAAAAAAATCTGAGTTGCCCATAAATAAACCAGCACAGTACAGAAGACAATGTATGGGGATAAAGAAGAAGAAATATTTTTGCCAGACAAACTAAATACCATCTAAAATGCAGGAAGCAAACTTGGAAGTTGTGGAATTGGAAATGAGATAGCTAGGAATAGTTCAAATGATTACTTTAAAACTGTGAACAAGTAATTCACAAAAACAATTGATGCTAAGAAACTTATAAAGTGAAAAGCTTAATCTTACTAGTAATCACAGAGATAAAACACACATATATCCGATTTTTACTCACTTAAAGAATTTTAAGTGCTATCAGTGCTACTTTGGTCACTGATCATGTATGGTCTCACATTTGGTGATATAAGCTACTCAGTGTGCCAAGTACAGGATAAAACAATTGTTCTTGTTTCCACTGTCATTGGAATCTGTTGTTCTCAATATTTTCAAAATTGATTTGTCAAAGTGCATCAAGAACCTTAAGCCGTTATTTTCTTTAGCTCCCGAATTCTATCTTTCAAAATGCATTCTAAATAAAAAGTTAGAGTTGCTGGTCAGTAATAATCTAAATAACCACTAGTAAGGGAAAGTTGAAGATTAATAATACAGTGTCTAAAAAAAGGAATAATATGGAACCATGAAAAATTAGATGCTGGAAATCAATTCTGTGACATTACTCTAAGTGAATTTTATAATATTAAGGGATATTTTATAAGATAACATGCACATTATTCCTGTTATATGTGTAAAAATAAGATTGGGAGGAAAAGCACCAAAAAGCTGATCCCCAGTTTTCTGTGTGATGGTATTATGGGTGCCTTTTTTCTCTACACTGTTTTTGTTTGTTTGTCTGCTTTTATGAGTTCTATAATAAATATGTTTTACTTATTGAGTTGCTTTGAAAATTCATTTGACATTTTGGCTTATAAATATGAAATCAAACTCATCTGTACGGTTGCGTGATTCAACAGTTGTCCAGCAGCTCCCATCAGACCAAGCAGGGAATTAGGAAACCAAGAGTTTGTTTCAATTTAAGCTGTGTGACGTTTAGCAAAACAAGTTGGCAGAAGGGCAAAAGGCTTAGGAAGTTGAGAGTGTGACACCATGTTATCTGCCCTGGATAGAAACAAAAATTGTATCTGTTAGGATGCGAGACGAACACTGAAGTAAAATGAAGGAATTGAGGGACTGAGAATCCTAATGCAATTTTTCTTTCGAGGTGAAACAACTCTAGGAAACAGAAAAGTCCAGAGTGTAGCTGGGGTATCGAATGCTGCAGTCATGGAGATTCTTGGAAGACGTGATGCAGGACACACAGTCTACATGGTCCTGCACGTCCTTTGGGATTACTCCAACATTTGAGGAAAGAGCAGGACACAATAAGGATCCTAAGTCCTCAATGGATGCAGAGGGGTGCCCTGGAGCAGGTGGTGGCCCGGCCTGAGCAGCACACAGGAAGTGACATGAAGAGATGAGAATTTCAGCATTGTCTCTACACTTGAAGTTCTCAGGATGTCTTTCTTTTAAAATAAATGTTTAAAAATTTGATTTTTAATATTTTTAATTATATTCACTTCCTCAGAAACGTGTTCTGATATAACCAATTTTCCTGTGGTACCTTTATGATTCCTTAGCTTCTGAAGGGGAAGAGGTTACAGTATCAGTTAATTTACTTCCCAGCTATCATTGCAGTGATTAATGACTGGCCGTATGGAGAATCTGCTTTTAATTTTTTTTCTCATTAAAATCGTACAAGAAATGTTGACAGTACCAATTGCTTCTGAACAGACATTTCAGGTTCAGGAATAGTTGAGAACCATTCTGTGGATGGTTGCTCCAGTGAATAGTTTTCAAATTATATGAAATTGGTTTTTTGTTAAAAGTGCAAAAGTTGTCCTAAAAATGTATTAATTTTATTAAATTGTTTAGAGACTTAGAATTCTCTTACGACTGAGCCAGCTAGCATCTTGGGAAAGGACAGAAGACAAGACTACCCTCACTGCCTACTGTGTACACTGGGCTAGTGTGAAATAATTCTCTATCATTGTGATACTCTATCCATCCTCAAGGCAGTAAAATTGAAGCAGGGGCTTCAGCAAAGTCAAATGGGCCTAGAAGTAGTTGTGATGTCAAGGGAGAGGGTTCAAGGGAGAGACAGTAATTCTAGTCAGAGTTCCTATCAGCATTATTTTCTCAAGGTAGACATTATCTGCACAAGATGTCTTCTTCACTGATGTTTTTAGCACCTCCGTTTCCAGCTCCTCTATGTGGAGTCTCATTTCAGCAGAGGAGCCTGAACTTCTTAGAAAGTAGTTCAAGACTTCAAGAGCCAGGAAGCAGAAGCAGCCAGTCTGCCTAAAGGTCGGACTCAGAAGTTTCACAATGTCATTTTCAACTATTCTATTAGTCAAATTAGGTACAAGCAGTCGAGAGTCAAGAAGGGGAGACGGCCATGAGTACAGAGAGGAAAGGAATTGACGGCACTGGCCATTTTTCCTGAGACATCCTATGGGAAGTGCAGAGAGTTATAAGGGGTATGGGAAAGAAGCTGTAGCAGATTGAGAAAGAGATTAGAAAATGACTTGAATAAAAAGGTCATATGATAGAAATAAGCACTACTTTTGGCATCACCCTTCTTTCACTGAGTGTCCAATATACATCCTTTCCAATGCTTGATGGTGAAGATATAAAAATGATTCAATATGGGCAATGCTATAAGCTTGCTTGTGTTCCCTGTACCCCGAAATTTATTAAGTTGAAATTCTAACCCTCAGTAACTGAGAATGTGACTTCATTTGGAGATAGGGTTTTTAAAGAGGATAATTGTGGCTCACGCCTGTAATCCCAGTACTTTGGGTGGCTGAAATGGGTGGATCACTTGAGGTCAGGGGTTCGAGACCAGCCTGGCAAATATGGTGAAACCCCGTCTCTACTAAAAATACAAAAATTAAGCAGGCGCAGTGGCAGGTACCTGTAATCCCAACTACTTGGGAGGCTGAAGCACGAGAATTGCTTGAACCTAGGAAGTGGAGGTTGCAGTGAGTTGAGATCATGCTGCTGCACTCCAGGCCTGGCTAGCTCAAGACTCTGTCTCAAATAATAATAAAAATAAAATAAAATAAAGAGGTAAATAAAGTAAAATGATGTCATATGGGCAGATGCATTGCAAGAAGGGGGCCATCCGCAAGCCAGATAGAGAGGCCACAGAAGACAGCAAACCTGCTGACACCTTGATTTTAGACTTCCATCCTCTAGACTTGTGAGACAGTAAATTTCCATTGTTGAAGCCACCCAGTCTGTTGTACTTTGTTATGGAGGTCCCAGCAAGCTGACTGAATAGAGTATACTCAAGACACTTAAACTGCATGGATGATGTAGACAAATAAGTAGATTTTTCAATACAGTGTGATAATACCTCCAATAGGGGTAGACACAGGATGCCATGGGAACATAGAAAAAGGACATCATCTTCTCTTACTTTAGATTCTTCTTTAAAATAATGTATCATTGCTTTTTCTGATGATGAAATGAGACATTTTACATAAAGCCCTGAAATAATAGGTGTCTATTATATATTGGTTCTTTAGCTCCTTCCTTCAAACCTATTACATACATATATAATATTTTTTTCTCCTTCTACCCATGGAAAGAAAAAAAAAAGTAGAAAGCCAGAGTGGAAGCATATGAAAAACACACCACTGACCCTGGGGACTGTATGCGCACCCAACAGTGAGGCAGAAGCCTCATTTTGGCAGCTCTGGGTCACTTAGGAGTTTTCCACAACAAAAGGGCTACTAATTCTGAAGCCTTATGAAGCTGTGTGTTGGAACCAGGATGGTGGTTCTGAAGACATTTTAAAATATTCTGGATGAGTTCATTCTTCTCAAGTTAAGAGGAATTTTCTCGAGATTAGTTCAAGTTGTGACTGAAAGCAAAAATTAGTAAATAGACCTTCTCATTATTTAAAAATAATAATTCATGAAAATATCATGTTTAAGCCAATACTAATGGCTATTTAAAGGATTTATTTTATCCAAGTTTATGAATGATGAGAGGTTTTTTAAAAAGAATTTTGATGAAAGGAATTTAACTTGGGAAATCTTGCTGGAAGTTGATTTCTAAGATTAAGTCAGTATTAATGCATATGATTCATCAGGGAGGAGTTATTTACATTTTTGATTTATCATTTTAATTAAGCAATGCTCAGTGATGATCCAGGGCAGATACATAGGGTAAAGGTTATAGGTATGCGAAGCATTAGGCCAGGCTCTATGATTTACCGCAGAGGGACAAGTCCAGGGTCAGATCCAAATAGATAGGAAATAAATGCTTTTGTAGTCAGTGTTGACAAAAATAATGCTAGGAATAAAAATGTCCTTGCTCATTCTATATGTTTTTTTTGGATTTCCTCCAATAAACTCCCTTGGCAAATAAAGAATATTAAACACAGAAACGAAATGGCACATTGGGGCCTCTCTAAAAAATCGCATTCTAAGCAAATCCCAGAAATTTGAAAGCATTCTGTAAAAGTTCCTCTAATATGCCTTTGACACAAGAACAACCTTGCTTATACTTGTTGGACTGGCTTCTCTCACCCCTGTCAGTTCAATAAATGATTCCTTTGGGGGAAGTTCAGAATAGTTGCTTATCTATAAGTCCCACGCTTTTTATTAAATAGGGATGAATTCCCAGTGTTCACATTTTAAAATGCAAGACAGATTGCAGTACCTATAGATGATGATTCCACTGGCAACAGGCAGCAACTGAGGATTTGTGTGCCCTGTCACTGGGTCTGTGGGATCCCTCGGACTGCTCTGCCATTGGCTGGTATTCATTGTCATTCCTGCTGCTCTGGCCCTGGATTCTGCCTCAGTGAAATACTCAACACGTTCTTCCTCACATGCTGCTTTCCTTCCAGCAAGGCTCATCTCTGAACCACATTATACACCAGCAAATAGCATCTTCAATCTGTCTCACAAGATTTGCAGCTGGGACAAATAATACACAAGTTCTTAATTCCCAGAGTCTGGAAATTATACTCTAGTTACTAAAAATCTCTCCTCAAATTACAGTCAGTTTCAAGTGACATGTCTATGTTGTTCTGTGTGATAAAAATACCTCTACAGTGACAGTTTAGGTGCTAAGTGTTCTGCTTGTGAGTGCTACATACAATATAATGGTTGTGTCTTCTCAGATAACGTAACGAATAATGTGTATTTCGACCTTCTCTATTATGATAACCTAATATGCCCTCCAAAGGTTTGGTGATGCCAGGAGAGGAAATGTTCATTAGTCTACCAGTACCTTAGGAGTTCTTGTACGCAAACAACAGAAGTTGGCTCTAGTTAACATAAAAAGAAATAGGATTTATAAGAAGGGTATAGGCTAGAT
Organism: Piliocolobus tephrosceles; assembly: GCF_002776525.5. NCBI lineage: Eukaryota > Metazoa > Chordata > Mammalia > Primates > Cercopithecidae > Piliocolobus > Piliocolobus tephrosceles. The sequence goes on along the minus strand of NC_045436.1, from coordinate 141,412,924 downwards.
CATGAAATCAACCGTAAAGTAAGAGGTCAGAGCTTGCTAAAAGTGCATGATCTTATGAGAGACTGGGTAGAGAAGACAGCCCAAGTCTTCAAGTTCAACTCGTTCTACAGATACGGACCCAGCTACATATGCATAGTTACTACCACTGCCAGAATCTGCCCTTCAGCTTTCATGAATATTTCTAACTGCTCCTCTGCCCGTCTATCATTTTATCAGGATTCCAGGTGCTGAACAAAAGGACCAAATTGGCTGATCCTATTTCATATGTCACTAGCTGCCAGAGATCAGAGAGAGGGAATAACTCCCTGCTTTAGGATATGGAAAATGCCTTCAATATAAAATATTCAGATGCTTGGCAGCCAAATAATGAAACTTCAACAAAGGACCTTCTCTCAAATTCATAAAATTGTATTAATATTTCTAGTAATACTTAACAAAAAGTTTAGCTGACCTTGACATGATCTCCCTCACCAGTTGCACCACCATGCCAAAATATTTGTTTTCCATTAAGTCTGTATGTCAGTTAAGGTCATCATATTTCACCCATTATTTTATTCATGATATTACAGAAAAGCAAATAGACTTTCCTAAAATCTTATCCCTGAGGATCTATTACAGCTGTGGCAAGTTTCCACTTACTGAGTAATTACTATATGCAGGGCACTGGGCTAGGTAATTTATATGCAGCATCTTATTTAGTCCTCACAAGGCCCTTTCAAACTCTGCATTACTCACTTCATTTTCCATGAAAAGAATATGAAATTCAAAAATCTACGTAATGGTCTCAAATACAGCAAACTGTTTACAGGCAGAGCCAGGATGATAACCTAGGATTTACTGATTTCTCCTTCCTTCCTGCTTTACTTCTTTCCTTTTTTCTTCTATGTCAAAGTCTCTGTTCAAGATATTTTCACCAGTCTGTATGGCTAATCAGCAGTGTAAAAGACTATGAATCCTACCTCACACACAAAAAAGTCAATTTTTTTCTGAACATATGTATTTGGTCACCATCGTCAAGGATTCTCTGTGACATAGACTGGTTGGTTTTTAAATTTAAAAAAAATTATTCGATACTTTTACTCAAATATGAAAATCTATTTAGAAAGCTATAGACTCTTGACTGTGTCAGAGAAACAGAATAGAAACTATAATGCTCTGAGAACAAGAGGAGCAGGAGCTTGTCAATGTGGGTTTACAGTTGGCATCCCTCACTTGGAGTCAGAGCAGAGTAGAAAAGCATCTGTCATCAAATGTGACAAAGGCCACTGCCCTAGTTAAACTGTTGTGAACTGGGGCACTTGAGTCTGAGTAATTCAGGACTTTTATTTTCAGCCCATGTCCCCAATCATTCCTGTTGAAATGAAGGCCATCTCTTGCCACTAAATGTGCCGTTTGCCCTTAGTAATAATCTGCAACTTTCATCCAAACAGTAAAGACAGAAAAATGGAAAATGTTACATTCTCAGATAAAGGAAAAAAAGATATATTTTTCGTTGTGCACTCCAAATGTGTTTTCTTACACTTTCTCATTTGTTCTGTAACAGATTTTACTGACTGCAGATACATTTCACAAAGTATATAATAAATTTAAAAGGAAAATATCTTCATTCCACACAAATCCATACAATGTATACACCTCTTGGAATTGGGGGAGAGAATGATATTTTGTGAAATTTTTTACATAAATGCTAACTAGATCTAAATGTGCATCATTCATTTCAATTACAGTTCAGAAATGAATCCAGGAGCCATACAGGTACCACTATAATCCACTTAGACATTCTGGATTCTTCTATCTTATTACAGTATTATTTTTGCCTTGTAGGTAAAGCCCATTGGCCCTATCTAGTATTGGACAAGATGAAAAAGAAAAGATAAACCCTAGTAGAATGAACAGTAGACACGTTGCTGCTTACTTACAGACAGTGTTATGCAGTGATTATGGGCTCTGGAATCAAGCTTCCTTTATTCAAATCCTAGTCATTGGCTGTGTAACCTTTGCCAAGTGATTTAGCCTCCCTGTAACTCAGTAGCCTCACCTATTAAATGGAGGTGATGATAAGTGTACTTCATACAATTACAGTGAGGATTAAACATGAGTTAATAAATGTAAAGCACCCAGGCCAGCCCATGGTAAATCCTCAGTAAATATCAAAATTGTGAAAACTTACTGTGTTTATTTTCTCCTGTCATGATTCTTCCAAAACATTTGTTAGTTACCAAGCATTCAATTACAGAGATGAACAATAATCTACTTAACAATTGTCATAAAGTTTTAGATTTTTTTTCCAATTCTTCACAGTTATATTATATATTTGCCTAATGTTTCAGATTAACCTTAGAATCAATTTGTCAACTTTCTAAAAAAATGCCTCTTGGATTTTAACTGAGATTATATTAAACATACACATTCATTTGGGGGAGATTCACTTATGAAGTCCAGTCTTCTCATCCAGGGATATAGTTTATCTTTCTGTAAATTTAAGTCTGCTTAAAATAAACCTCTAATGTTTTATAATTATTTTCATATAAATCATCTGTATTTCTTTGTACATTAATTCTTTGGTGTTTCACAACTCTGTCATTAGGAACTATTAAATATAATTTACTCTTATTTCTTGCTGTTATGGAATATTTAGTAGTTTCTTTATGTCACTTTTAAATATAGAGGTTATAATTTTTCACAGTAAAAAATATCAAACCTTTTCTGTGTATGACTGTTTTTATACACAGAAAAACATCAACTTACATGCTGAATTTAGAGTAATTTTTAGTTTTATCTTTTTAAAAGTAAAAGCACTTTCCAAAGAGGAAAAAAAATTAGGTCCATAAGGCCAGGCGCGGTGGCTCATGCCTTGTAAGCCCAGAATTTTGGGAGGCCGAGGAAGGTGGATCACGAGGTCAGGAGATCGAGACCATCCTGGCTAATATGGTGAAACCTTGTCTCTACTAAAAATACAAAAAAAATCAGCCGGGTGTGGTGGTGGGTGCCTGTAGTCCCAGCTACTTGGGAGGTTGAGGCAGGAGAATGGTGTGAACCAGGGAGGCGGAGCTTGCAGTGAGCCGAGATCACACCGCTGCACTCCAGCCTGGGCGACAGAGTGGGACTCTGTCTCAAAAAAAAAAAAAAAAAAAAAAATTAGGTCCGTAATATAAGTATACTTCTAAGCAAAGGGCAAAGGGGTGATTTTACAGAGAAATCATTACAATAAATGGCATTCTTGCTTCACCATGAAGGATCTCAGCTCAAATAGAAAGACCAAGAACTTAAGAAAATTCTGTGCTAATTAATATGTCTATTAATGGGTTATTAGACCATAACAGTCTAACGTTTACTACAATCCTGCCTTCTTTTCCACATACTCCTACCTTAGAATTCTTCTCATACTTCTTTAATTATTTCATATTAATTGATTCCTTATTGCTTATTTTTGTCCACTGCTAATGTATTTCCATTAGGGCTGCAATCTTCAGCTGTCTTGTTCACCACAGTGACCAATGTCCAATCACAGTCTCATTCGTTTATGTATTCATTAATTGAATAAACAAATATTAGTCTCCTATTCCTTATCAGAAACTGTTGCATATAGACAAGGTCTTTGACCTCAGAGTGTTTATTTTCTGTGGAGTTGGGGGAGGATAGAAAGCAAATAACCAAATAAATAACATAATTTCAAGTAATTATAACAGCTACTGCATAGGGTGGACTGAGCAAATCTGGGTGGATGTACTGTTGGAAAAAAAAAAAAGCCAGTGAAGTCTTCTCTGAGTTGGTAACATATGAACGGAGAAGTGTAACATGAAAGATCTGAGGGGAAAATGTTGCAAGAAGACTGAATTTCTATAAAGATCCTGAGGTGGATAAACTTGGTGGTTTGAGAAGCAGCAATAAAACCAGTGACCAAGAGAGAGAATGGAAGGAGATGATGTCACAAAGTTAAGACACAGTGAGATTGTGCAGGCAAGGCTTTCTTGTGTCACACTTTTCAAACTTAGTTGTGCATGTAAATCATCTGGAATCTGGTTAAAATGCACACTGATTCAGGAAGTCTGGGCCAGGGCCTGTGATTCTGAATTCCTAATAAGCTTCCAAGGGATGCTAATGCTGTTGTTCTGGGGACCACTCTGAAAAGGAATCTTCTGAGTTATAAAAAGGAGGTTGAGTTTTATTGTAAATATGGATAAAAGCCATGAAAGGGCCGTTGGATGACATAATTGCTTTTCATTTTCAAAGGATCACACCAGTGTGTAGAAAAGCCTGTGGAGGTGAAAGCATGGAAGCAGGAAGCCAGTTAGGAAACTACTTCCGTGAGGCAACAGAGGAGGGTGGTTTGGAGTAGTCTGAGCAATGAAGGAGCCCACGGCACATGGTGACGTTTGGGACATGTTTTGATTACATAGTCAAAATAATTGATAGACTAGATGTCGGATGTGAAAGTCAGAGTAATCAAGACTGTCTACTCTTAAATGGACCAGTGAGTGATTTGTGGTTCTTGTTATAAAGATGAGAAAATATGGAAGAGGGCCAGGTAGGACAGGATAGAAGTCAAGGGTTTTGTTTCAGATATGCTATTATTGAGAATATCATATTAACGATCAAATAGAAATATTAAGTATAAGTTGTGTACATATGTTAAGAACTTAGAGAAGTGTATTGAATGTAGATGGAAATTTAGGGGTCATTCAATTTTGAAGTTATCCAATAAAATGAGCTCATCTAGCAAGGGAGAATTAGAGACGATATTTAAGTCTGAGAAGAAGAGGAAAGGTCAGCCAAGGAGACTGAAAAGAAGCTACTTGTGAGGTAGAAAAATAATTCAAGAACATGTGACACTCTAGAATTTCAAGAACATGTGACACTCTAGAATTTAAGTGAAGAAGTGCTTCAGCATATTGGCTAATGGAGATTGAGTAATCAAATAAGTACCTGCCAGGGTTCAAACGAAATGAAACTGAGCATTGACCACTGAATGCTGCAAGACGTGGGCATTGTTGCTAACTTGACAAAGGTGGTCTTGGTAAATAGGGTGATAAATTATTGCCTAGAATGTAGGAAAGCAAGAATGGGAAATGATAAAGTAGAAGCAGAGACAATAGAAAACTCCTTCAAGAATTTTTGCAATAAAAAGGAGCAGAGAATGAGCCATAACTGGAGAAAGATGTTAAATCAAAGGAGTTTTATTTTAAGATAAGAGTTACTGAAACGTGTTCATGTGCTGACATAAATGATAGGTGATGAGAAAATATGGATTATGCAGGTGGAGGGGCTGGCTGTGGAGAGAAGAGAGAGATGAGAGGAAAATAAGAGTATACATGGGTAAAGGTGCATGTAAGTTGAGAGAGAAGAAAGTGGGAAGATAAGCACTTTTCTTCTAGATGATTCTGTTTTGCAATAAAATAAGAATAAACAAACAGTAGAACATGAGGAAGGAGTGTTGGGGATTTGAGCGGTGAAGAATTTGTGTGATATATTCATCTCAGATAGCATGGAGGTAAATTTAAGAGAATGTAGTGGGATTCAAGGGTAGTACTGAGGGACCATTTAAGGCATGGTAATACAATAAATATGAAGTGGGATTTCTTCTAGTAACATTCACCTACTTAGGGAGAAAAGGCAAGATTGCTGAGGATACATGCAAGAAAGAAATTACAGTAATGAGCCATGGCATCTAAACTAAGTAAGAAGGAAGTGAGGGCTTGAAAAAGCGGTGAGTCAATGCATTATTTAAATGAGACTGAAGAATAGTTATTAAAGTAAGTGAATTGAAAAGCAAGAGGTTCTTTGATTCTTTAGGTAAGTAAAACCCTGTATAACATACCCCTGAACTCTCCAAAGGTGCAGAACATTGGAACTTTAGCCACATGCACACAGCTTGAGTTGTCATGAAAGTTTCTGAAAAGGCTTACTAGAGATTTCCTTTTAGTACACATATGATTTTATTTACTTATGTTTCTCAGAAATACATCTATTGAGAAAGGCAGGGTTGATCAGTACAGCAACTGTATCCCTTTTTATTTTAAGTATTTTGAAATGTTTTAATGCACCAAACTCAAAAGCAAAACATCATTCAAACCAACGGGTTATTAGAGCACCACCCTTAAGTGCTGCTTTGTCTCTCTGCTTACTACTCTTTCAAAAGCAATAAAACAAAAATCATATCATCAAATTTGAATGTTAATTTATATCCAAAATAATCTGGACAGCAAGCAAATAGAGTTTTGAAATGCTGTCTCAAACATTCTTTAGAAAATTGTTAGGAGGGCAAAAAGTCCATAAAGTAAGGCACAAGGGTAGGCAACAAGAAGCTGCTGTCCTTCCATGTGCAAGGCTGCAATGAAGATCTTGGAAGCTGAGAGACTGCACCAGCCAATGATGATCAGGGATGATACGGTTCCAAAGGTGCCCCTGCGGCAAAGACAAAGAGATGATTGCCTGTGCCAGTAGAAAAGAGATTACTGAGTTAAAGTTGCCTCTGAAATATCCTTGGTACAATATTCATAACAACTTTTTCCAGTGGTAAAATGAAAATCATGAAATATACGAACAAAAGCCCTTGGCCAGTTAGGCATTTTTTAGTCAAGTTCATTACAGAGGCTAAATATTTTATATTTCTGTTAAATCCGAATTAGAAAAAACAGTAGAAGTCACCTGCAGTCACTCTCCTCTCATCTGTCAATATTCAAATCCTAACTCATAAAATTCTCTTAAATACAGCATTGAGAGCCTTCACATCCTTATAGCTATAGATTTCCTTTCCCCTACTTGTCTCAAAAATTGGCCAATGGCATGGGAGAAGGATAGACAGAGTTACATTCCAGTGGGGTGCCTAATTCCTGCTACTTCCAGATCTGCTTCTCAAGTTTTTGTCGGACATCACAAAAAGCCTGACACAGCTCAAGTAAGGAGCACATGAGACGGGAAAGCACGTATGTGTGTGGCTTCCCACTTCATCCTTGAAGCTCCATTTTGTATATTTTTAGAATGTTGAAATAGATTTGTTCAACTGGTATCTTCAAAAAGTAACTGCGGAGGCAAGTGAGCAAATAAGATAGTTAAGTCTGGTCACTTGGAGTATAATAAGGCAGGAAAGGTGATCAAGAGTGAATTTCCTTTCTTATGTGCTAAACAGAATGCATTATTTAGAAAAATAAGACATGAGAGCTGGGAGAAATCTCAGGAGATGTCTACTGCCCAGTTTTAAAGCAATAAAGTGATGACAAAAATTGCATGGTGAAGTGGACAATAGGTCAAGATCTCTCCTATCATAGTACTCTTTTCACCACCAAACTAAACTGCCTTACTTGATCTTGGTTTGACTCTGAAGTTGGGAATTGTGTTTATTATTTGTGAAAATGACAGAAATATCTACTTCTAATAATTGAACGAAAGCAAAACAAGTGAAAAGCTCTATAGTATAGCTTCTAATGCCTCAGACTATTAATAAACCAAACATATTTTTAAAACACCAAATAAGTACTACATTTATTGATTTAAGTAATACCTATTAGGGATAATTTCTAGAGTTGTTTAATGTACTGTATTCTTAGCAATGGTCTTGAGTTGCACATACTAATTGCCTAAATTAAGGAAGAAAAAAAATATTGACTGAGCATGTATGTTATAAAATTCTCCAACATTAATATCCTCATCAGGGTTCCTGGGAATTCTACCCGGCAAGGAGCCCAGCTGAGAAAGAATAGTTGTTTTCAGCCCAGAAGGCAGAGTGAAAAGCTGAAGCAATTTATCAGTGTTCACCAGGCACTTACTCTTCCAAAATCAAACAAGTGAATTTCCTGTAGTTGTTATTTTACACATGACGATAGTTCACATTGAAAAATGTGACAACTTAAAAAGTGCCAGTTTTTTTCTTTTCTTTTCTTTCTTTACTTTTTTTAGATGGAGTTTTGCTCTTGTTGCCCAGGCTAGAGTGCAATGGGACGATCTTGGCTCACTGCAACCTCCGCCTCTGGGTTCAAACGATTCTCCTGCCTCAGCCTCCCAAGTAGATGGGATTATAGGCCTGCGCCACCATGCCTGGCTAATTTTGTATTTTTAGTAGAGACGGGGTTTCTCCATGTTGGTTAGGCTGGTCTCGAACTCCCAACCTCAGATGATTCACCCACCTTGGCCTCCCAAAGTGCTGGGATTACAGGCACAAGCCACCGTGCTCAGCCAAAAAGTGCCAGTTTTAAAGATAACTTGGATTAATTTATTTTTTTAAGTAACCGAAGTAACAACAGCACCTGGGCCAAAACTGACCTACTTTTCTGAATCTATGTGTAGCTTTTAATAGCCATGGTTTTCCCAGTTCCACTACCAAAACAATCAGAAAGGGCTTAGCTTTTACATGACTGTGGCAAACCTTGGCTATGATTGTGCATGTGAGGTCAATGAGAGCACACTGACACTTACTGCAATGAAAAGAACATGGCGCAGCCAGACAGGATGACCAGGGGGAGCAGGCAGTAACCCAGCACGCTGGCCACACAGCCGTATGACACTCCTGAAGAGCTCATCAGGTTCAGTAAGGCATGAATCACAAGGCAGCCAATGGCACTCATGCCATACACATAACCAAATTGAACTTTTCCTGCCTGAAACGACGTGGGAAAAAAAAAAAAAAAACAAACCAGTTTGAACACACAATGGACACCAAGAGGAAATCTGAATATCACGAAGCAGAGAGCATCTTAGAGTCAGTTCAGTGCCGTTCCCTGTCTTTGTAGGACTGTCATCAGGAGACTGGCAGTTCTGGGAAAAACATGGCCAAAGGTTTGAATTCAGATTCTGACAACAAACACTTCTGACTAGAGTTAGGACAGAATAAGCATGCTACAAAGAAGACAGAATATTTCTAGACTTATTTTTTATTATAAATTGTCTATTAAAAGTACAAGGCATAAGTAAGACTATATTTTGTCCACATACTTATTAAATAATTATGTGATTGAATAGAGGAATAAAAAATCCAATTTTAGTCTTGGGGATTTATAAGGCATATTAGTAAAATTAGCAAACATCTACAGGATTTATCATGTTGGATCCCATTCTAAGTGTGCCACATATATTTATTTAATCCACATAACCACCTTATGAAATAGGTATCATAATTACACCAACTTTACACATGAGGGCACTGAGGTGCAGAGAGGATAAGTAACTTACCCAAGGTAATATAATGCTAAGCAATGGAGGTTGGCTTTGAGCATAGGTATTTCAGCTCTAAAATGTAGGTCCTGAACATCAACAGGAGCTCTTACAAGTCCTAAATAAGTCCCAAAATAATGGCACATATTTAACCCTATTTAATTTAGCACTTAGTTGACCACAGAATCCTTTTATGTTTCATGATACCTATTGCCAGGTTGAGTAACCATGCCTTATGAAAAAGTGATTTATATAAACTAACTGGTAATGAATCATAAAAGGTGTACTGTCAAAGGAAGTTAGTAGTGTTCAGAGCACACCACCAGTCTTCTGAGGAAAACTCATAAAAACAGCCATTGCTCACAAAGCCAGTATTTTGTGAGTACAAGCCCCAGTAAATGCATTCAGAGAAAATCACAGTGTACTACTACTTCAAAAGAGGATATTTTAATGTTTGCTTTCTGAGAATACCAAAACTACAGTTAAAAATTCATTAATTTTTTATATTTACATTATGCTGATCATAACTTCTAGATAAAAGTTGAATAGGCTGTCTCTGGTTTTCATGGGAATTAGACAAAAACAGTGAAGGATCTGATAAGTTGATTCAGGAGAGAAAGAGCTTTTTAGCTGCCACTTTTCCTTCTCCATGCTATTATCTATGAAGTCTTATAGAGATATTTATTTTACAATTAATCAGGGTAATGGAGAATGTCATAGCTATTTTAATGTTCAAAAGTGTTCACCTATTCTGAATTCTTCTTCCTCTGCAGTTGGAGCGTTGATCACTACGAAGTCCTTTCGTAAATATTCCTGACTTTTGCTGGCAGAATTGTCTCCAGCATTAGCCACTGATAAATTCTTATGATATCTTCTGTATTCTTGTGGCCATTTAATGAAATAATGCTAACGATGGACATGCTAGCAGAAACACATCAGCTATCTACTGCTTTATTGGGTGAGTTTGCTCCACTTGCAAAATAAAGACAATTTCACATCATTGTCATGCATTAGAGAAACCATCTACTTAATATTTTACTTGGATGGGATAAATATGAGGTAGGGCTAGTCTTAATGGTATAGGACAACTCTCTTACAGCCAAAGGACACCTAACTGCACCTTCCTGTCCTGAAAAGGCAGTTCTACAAATGGAGTGGGGCAAATAGGGAGTAGATGAAGCTAATTTGGTAGTAAAGTTGTATGTTTTCACGTCAGTTACGAACTTCTCTCATCGTGTCTTTCTTTTGTAGTTTGTCCAATTTAAGTTGTAATTCCATTTAGCCTAAATCACTGCCATTTTAAAGAATTGTTTCAAATTCTAACAAGGGCTTATAATCGAAATAGAAAATAAATGTTCCATTTTTTTAACTCAAAATTTTTAAGGATCCTCCCTATACCATCCTCATTACCACATCTTGATTTAAAATACTTAGTGTTCTTCTGATTGCACTTTTATATTGGCCATGCATGTTGCTTTTTCAGACCACACTCTTGGCCCTACCAGAAAAGTTAAATGGAGCAAAAGCTTTAAACCATTTGTCTTCTTGGTGTTGGAAATGAAAATAATTTGGGGGAAAAGAATAAGTAAAACTAAATTTGTGCTAAGCGCTTGAAGCTGTTTTCTTTGGTGTGTCTCTTTTTGCCTAAAAAAAGTCCACTGAAAGAATGGTGTCTTATGTCAGCATGAATCTCAAAGAAGGAAGCATATGTGACTATGACTCTTATGACTCCAGAGATGATAAACAGATTTGGATATTGATTCTGGATTTAGTTTTGCTTTCTCCAGCAAAATTCCTGTATCAGCCAGTAAAATCACTTTTACATTTTAATTCTACATATCCAGGAAAGAATTAACCTATAATCAAATGAATTCTGCATTAAATCATACTTCAATTAATATTCAATTGGAGTTTTGGGGGAGTCCTTTTTGCTCTATATCAGAATCAATTTGAAAGTTATATCTAATGGTAAAATTTCAAGTGATAAGATTTGCATAAAGACATTCAGAAAACACATATTTTCACATATTCTATACAATTTTAGAACTAAATAGAACCTGAAGAGCTACTTAAATAAACTCCTTTTGCCTTGAAGAAAATGAAATGAAAGCCTAGAAATATGAAGCCGAAGGTTAAAGATTACAGCAAGTGGCAAAGCTAGGGTAGATCCAATTTTCTCGCTTCCAGTTAAGAATTTTTGCCTCTACTGCTTTGTATTTAAAATATAAGAAGGGATATGTAAATAACTCTAACTAACATTATGCATCCAAAAGAAATCATAATGGAATTGATGCTGTTCTTTAAGGGATGGTAACAGTGATGTTTTGCTACAGAACAGCTGTTTTATTACAAATGACTTGAAAAAGAAAGATGAGTTAATATATTAAATTGATTGTTTCTGACTATTTGATTAATTGACATGGCCTTATTTAGCAGTTAATCTAAGATTATCAAATTACTGTGACAAAGACAGAAGAAGGGAGGTTAGAGATTAAATTAAAACTCTAGTTGGTATAGTGTTTGATTTACAGAGTATTTGCACTAGGTGTAGTAAAAAGAAATAAGATGTTATCACTAAATACTATTGTATTGGATTAATATGATGTTATTATTGGCCAAATTACCTGCAGAAACTAGATTGCTATCAGTATTTTGATTGATTATATATAATAATTGAAAAGCAGAATTTTATTTAGTTGCAAATGCATTTTACAACTACTTTTGAAAATTGTATATCCATTGGAAGAAATTATTATTATGGAACATGAAGAGCAGGAAAATGGGGAAAAGGGCTAAATAGTTATTGTTAAGAGCTTTTCCTATAATGTTTAATTTCTCATATTATTTCTTCTGCCTAGTTTATCTCTTTGTGTCTTAATGAAACTACATTTTTCAGACTGCCTTGACCATCTTTATCATTCTCTGTTTTTATTGTATTGCCATCTCCTCCTTGGTATAAAGTCAGAGACATTTTCTCATTTCTTTCTTATTCCCTTTTTTTTTTTTTAATGAAACATTTTCCTAAACTATGAGCTAGAATGTCTTTTAAACTTTACTTAGGTCACTTTTTGAGTGACCCTTAATACCATTACTTCCAGATATAAAGAATGAAAGCATACATAAGACATATGGTGAAGTCGGGGAACAAATGTCTTCATAAAATGTGGAAAACTAACATTGTAGAGGAAATATGTAGGCTGAGTAAACAAATCATAGGTTGTCATTGCAAATTAACTTTTTCCTAGTAGCCTAACCCAAAACAAGGAGATCAGTCTCATACCTCTTAAGATGTTAGAAATAGTCTGGAGATTTATCACAGCAAAGAAAATGGTGACCAAAGAGAAGCGACTTGTTCAGTGTCACAATAGAACTCTCACAAAAAACAAAAAATAAAATGTAGGCCTTATATCTCCCAAAACTGTTTTCCTCCCATTATTCCAGATTTACAGTCTTTTCTTAATAACAAAAAAGACATAAGTGATCTCCTACTTTGATCTCCTTCTTGATTTTTGAAATTCTATTTAAATTTATACTTTTTAGCTGTTGCAAAGCATAGTGGTAGCATATTTTTGTCACTATGGTTAAATTATTCTCTCTCACTTAACAAAATTCTCTATGTAAAGTGACACAGTTTCTCTTATATTTATACGTATTGCTTCAAAACCAGCACTGGCAAGGACAAGCATTAAAATCTGGTGCTTACTGTGACACATTACCAGAAGCAAGGTGGCTCCCAGGGCTAGGCAAAAAAGAATGGGTCCAGTGAGGTCCGTTTCATTCATAATACTGCCATCTGCTGCCTTCATTGGGTTTAACACTGTCCAAGTTTTTTGCCATACGTGATCAAAATGGATTCCAAGTTCTGTAAAAAGGAAAAAAAGATAGATCATATGATAATATAAATATAGAAAAATAAAAATAAGTTACACTCTTTAAACGTTAACATATCTGATTAACTTACTTAGCATTTTAATCTGATTGTTCTATCATACCTTCTAAAGTTCTATGTTCTGTATTACACAAAAACTCAAGTTCTATGTAACATATAAATCTTTAAAAAACAAACCAAAAAGTAATTTGGTTTCCAAAGAATGACTTAAAAGAAATGTGTTAGAGAAATATTTCCATCAAGGAAAACATTCCCTGATTTATGCAGCAAATACAAGCTTTAAATCTAATTAAAAATTGGGAAATTGGCAATATACAGTAAAAAATAAAATTGTAGCTAGCAGATCAAAAATTTCATCCTATTGTCCATCTAGATAGTTCTTTTTCCTGTATTTTCTTTTTTTTTTTTTTAATTTCTTTTTTGAGATAGGGTTTCCCTCTGTCATCCAGGCCGGAGTGCAGTGGCATGATCCCAGCTCCTCCGCTCAGCCTCTTGTGTAACTGAGACTCATGTCTCAGTTATGGCAAGCACCACCACACTTGGCTAATTTTTTTTTTTTTTTTTCATAGTGATGAGGTTTCACTACATTGCCCTGGCTGGTCTCGAACTCCTGGGCTCAAGGGACCCTCCTGCCTTGGCCTCCCAAACTGCTGGGATTACAGCCCTGAGCCACCGCACCTGACCCTTTTCCTGTATTTTCAATTGCTGACACTTCTGAAATCCCGTCATATCGGCCATGGCATAATTTTTAAATTAGTAGTACTATACTAAACTAATGAGACTGAGTCCAAGTCTGGGGTTTTACTTCCACTATGCCTAATGAGAAGAGCAATTTTATGCTAAATGAATGAAACTACACAGAGGGGAAAAGGGATTTTTCTGCAAGTAAAAGTGATCATGATGTGCATGCATATTTTTGTAAGGTCAATGTACTGTAAAGCTGAGTCTATGTATTCAAAGATTAAATTCTTGAGACAAGTTAACCTTTCTCTTTTATACATGGTAGTATTCAAATAAAGTATCCAAAATCAGTGAAGTTCAGTGTTCATGAGTCCAAACCCATTTAGAAATTTCTAATTGTTTTTCTCCAATTCCCATTTTTCAAAGACTTCTGACTGCTGCCTCACAGATCCTTCTGCTAGAATCTGCTTCTCTCATTACTATAAAGCAAATACCTAGCCATTTGACATACCCTGAACATAGAAATAAGTATTGATACCACATTGGTTTATTTTCCTACCACTCCTGTAGAGATCAACTAAGATGTATCTAGGGTACAGAAAGAGAACATTCAAAGAGAAGAGTATGACTTGACTATTTAGGGACCAGCAATCAAATTGGTTATCCTCCTTCTATAATTTCAGAATGTCAGTAAGGGTGACGTGGAGGCTAGGAAGAATGAAAGCTAAAATTTACTGAGCATTTGCTATGGACTTCACAAGATTTACATAAATTGGTCTTATAAATGCACAATCAATTGCTATTATTTTATCCCTATTTTATGCATTGGATATATAAGGCTTTGAGAGATTAATCTGTCCGAAGACACAAAGCAGTAATAGAAAACCTAGGTTTCAACGCTGCGCAATCTGACTCAAGAAGGCACGTGTTTAACCATAGAGTTGTGGTCGGGTCAATGTTCATCTAATCTTATAATGTTTTTTTTTTTTTTTTTTTTTTTTTTTTTAAATGAGCCCAATTCTTCCATGTGAAGGACTGTCTTCCTGAATGTATTTGTATTTGGCATGTAACTACCCTTCCAAGCTTTAGTAACTTTCTTTGGTCAGATACAGGGGTATAGCTCAACTTATTTTACAGAGGGACGTATCACCTAAATACCTTGCAAAGCTGACTCTCTGTACACAGACTACAAGATAGACTTTTAATAAATCCCATGACACAGAGGACCCTTGTTCTAACAACTCAGAAATTTTCAGAGGGTCAGCTAGACACTGGTCTAAACCAAGAAATAAAGTTTTATTCATTTCATGTCCAGAATGACATCTGTTATTTTAAGCTTTAAAAAATTGAATAGTTAAATTAATAGCAAATAATTTACATTTCCGCTTCCTTGTTTCATCCTTTATTTCCACAGTGCATTTGTATATTTATTAATGAACATACACTTTGAAGAATATGAGCAGTTCACCAAGCTTAAAGGAGGTTAGAATGTCTAATGTAATTTTTGAAAGGGAAGACTTTAAAAATTGAGACATGTTATATATTTAAAATTAATTAATTTTAAATTAATTTCACCTGAAGCTTATGTTCTCAAACTTTATTTTTTAATTTTGGCATTTATGCTAAAAATACATTTTCAGTATTTACCAAAATAAAGTGGTATTTAATTCCAAATACCTTTTCCTCAAAAAATATAATTATTTTGGAAGAAATTCAGATGAAAAATGCTTTATGCAACATCATTACTGATGTCAACCATTTATTTAATGGCATAACTCCTGCACATATTTTAACATCAAGCCATGAGACATTAAATTAACTTAAGCCCATATAAATATTTTCATAATGAAAAATGTTTTATGTGCTTTCTACTAAAGTATCTCTATAATATTGTGTTTTTTATTTATTATAAGGTATGTGAGTGATTATAACTATTTATTAATTATAGATACTCTAACATCTTATTGTACAAAATAAAAGATAAAACTGCTGTAAAATTTGAATGCAAAATTTATTGTTTTGCTGTCATCTAGTGGTAGTAAAGCATATGATACATATGCTATAAAAGTGAATTAAGATCTCTATTTTCTATGCAAATTGTGGCACTGCCCTTTCATATAGAAGCGTCAAGCTATGCTATAAATACAACATACCAAATATCAGTAATTCTTCTTATCTGACAGGCTTGAATTTACTATTATTCTTGAAAATGCATTTAACATATTGATTTTACATTAAGAGCAAAATTTATCATTCTTACATAAAATCAAACAAATATTTTAGACAACAAAATATTTAAGAAATAAAGAAGGACTCTTTTGAAACAACATGCTTTCTGTGCAAGGAATGTTCATTATTACAGCTTGATAATTTTATAAGCCATTCTGATGGATGGTCAATAAAAACTGGTAAATGTTATTTAATGCACTATCCAAGAAATTGTATCTTTTTTTTTTATATCTGAAAAAGACATATCCCGGCCTTTTTCATATCTTTAGACAAAAGAGGCTTGAGGCTTTCACAAGTCACTCAGCTTGAAGAACACATTGGATCCAAAATCCAGATATTTCATAGATTCAAAACACAAAATTATATTAGGTACTCTATCTTCTAATACTGGGGGTCCCAAACTCAGGGCCATGGACTCATACCAACTTGCTCATGCCCTGTTAGGAACCGGGCCACACAGCAGGAGGTGGAGGTGAGCAGTGGGCAAGCAAGTATTACCACCTGAGCTCCGCCTCCCGCCAGATCAGCTTGTTAGTTTCTCATAGGAGCATGAACCTATTGTAAACTTGCATGCAAAGGATCTAGGCTGCACACTTGTTATGAGAATCTAACTAATGCCTGATGATCTGAAGTGGAACAGTTTCATCCCAAAACCATCTCCCCAAACTGTCTGTGGAAAAATTGTCTTCTACAAAACTGTTCCCTGGTGCCAAAAAGGTTGGGGACTGCTGTTCTAATACACTATATATTTTGGGGAAATTAACTCTGAGCTGTATAAAATGGAAATAAAAATCGATTACATATTTTCTATTCAAACTGAAAGACATGTTAGATGAGGATGTATAGAGAGTGGTAAATTCATGCAACAATAGAGACATTTCAGATAGTAGAAAAGATTATTTTCAATAAATGCTGCAGAAAAAAATAGTTAAGCAGTACAGAAAAAAATTAAATCTTACTTCACATATTAAGCTTAAACAACTATTAAATAATAATTTCAATATAAAACAAAAAACACAAAAGGATAATTTTAAAATGTGAGCATCTATAAGGAGATAGAGGCAGTACCTAGAGTTGGAGAAATAGATTTTAAACAAACAACAATTGGAAAGAAATGTTACTAGGAAACATATTCTGGGTTTAAAAAATTAATATCACACTTTTAATATGTCCCAATGACCCATAAACAAATTAGATGGCAAACACAAGCTAGGAAAAATGTTTAAAATACATATTGTAGACAATAATTAATATAATTACTATATAAAATGCCTAAAAAATAAACAAGGAAAGAAAACTCTTTAGATTCTATAGAAATCTGAACCAAAAAAGCCATGAAAAATAAAAAGTCAATACACATATGAGAAATGTCAAAATTTTTTTAGTAACCCAGAGGTACAAAGTATTCCGTTTTCCTTTTTTCCTATGAAATTGACAAAGATGTGTCATATTCTACTCTGGAAGTTGAGTAGAACACCATTTTTGACATCAGTTGACAGTGTCAGTATCTTTAACCCAGCAATCCCCCACATCCTAAGGACAGACTCTATAAAGGTCAAAGATGGCAAAGCATTACTTGCTATAAGGAATAACCTTTAAGGTGTGTTTAAATTATGGTTATGTTATATAATAGAACTCTATGAAACCATTATAAATTGTTTTCAAATAATATTTAATGACTTTAAAGAATGCTTGCATAGAAGTGCTCGTGACAGCCTGGGCACAGTGACTTATGCCCGTAATCCTAGCACTTTGGGAGGCTGAGGCAGGCGGATCACCTGAGGTCAGGAGTTCGAGATTAGCTTTGACAACATGGCAAAACTCTGTTTCTGCTAAAAACACAAAAATTAGCTGTGCACGGTGGTGTGCACCTGTAGTTTCAGCTACTCAGGAGGCTGAAGGAGGAGGATCGCTTAAACCCAGGAGACAGAGGTTGCAGTGAGTCGAGATTGGGCCACTGCACTCCAGCCTGGGCAACAGAGTGAGACTCCATCTCCAAAAAAAAAAAAAAAAAAATGCTCGTGACATAAAGTAAATAAAAAGAATGCAATACTTAAGTACTCGAACGTATATATATTCATTGAAAAAATAGTATTTTAAAGTATGCATGTATATTCATGCATAGTACATATACATAGGCATTCATAGGAAAACAGAATAAAGATTAGAAGAAAATACATCAAATTGTTAATGATAGTCATGTCTTTGAGACAAGATTTGAAGTAATTTTTATATTTTTATTATGCTTCTCTGTTTTCCCAATTCTGAAGATAATTAGGCAGAGATATTGGCAAAGCCAAGGAAAATGTTTAACTGGAATAACTTGTAACTTTTAAGTGTTTATTACTTGTAGAGGCAAAACAGAATGAACTGGTTAAAGATAACTGATCCAGAAACTTGATTGGTTTCCAAAGAGCCAATAGATTGATTATATAAATCTCTGTTCTGTTCTGAACAGTTTAAATCTTTCACGGTTTTACATTTTTAAGGAAAAGAAAGAAGAATGTGGTTGGTTGTGTTCATGTGAGGCAAACATCTTTACATCTTATGATGTAAAATACTGGAAATTTTAATCTATTCCTTTTCACTTGACTACATGCAAAGGTCTTGGAGCAATTAACCAGTGACTATTTCTGCTTGGTTCTCAAATTTAAATCCACTTGTGTTTTAGTGTCTTAACACCTATGTTTCTAGCACTGTATTAATCTTGTTTAAGACCAAAAACAGCACATACAGACTGGCTACACATGAAAAAAAAAAAAAAAAAAAAAAAATCAATGGATGGAGCAACTCCAAAATCCCCTAAGGACCTTCAGCTCTAAGAATCTCTGGATTACCTTCCCACCAGGAGTGTTATTTACTGGATTTATATACTTCCTCACCTACTCATGCCAAGTGAGATGAAAGGGCTTGCATGAGTCAGGAAAGAAAAATACTGGCTTGTCTCCATGTCAACCATGACAACAAAAATATTAATTTGAGAAACTATCCACTTTGCTCCCACGAAAACATAGCAGAAAATAAAATATGCTGTTATGAAGTGCTTCATTAACTGGGTGGGAAGGGTGGTCACTTTGATGTAACTACTCTGCCAAAAGATGTCTTCATTTTTTTTTATTCTTGGCCAAGGAGTTCAAATTTAAGAAACAGTGAAGGAGCATTTAATAAGTACGGCAATGTCACAGAATATCCCATATCTACACCCAATTTCCCCTATGCAAACATGCAACAAACTTCCAACAGTTTAAGGGTTTTGGTTCAGCAAACTTGTTATATGTGAAACAATCACATATAAAACACTGTACACTGCAGCCTGACAGCACACATTAAGTGCTAATTATTGCTATTATTCTTCTAGCTGTACACACACTAATAACACTTCCTTAACTTATCTTCTAGCAAAGGAGGCTCTTCATCAAAACTGTCAAGGTAAGGAGATTGTGAATAATAATCTGAGTTGGATGCTGGCTGAAAAAATTGTCCTGCGTAACCTGGTGGCATGAGCATCTCTGATGGAACAAAAGAGGCAGGCTGAGGCTGCTCACCAGCTTGTTGTCTAGAAAAAGAAAAATACAAACATTTTTAGGTCTAAGAAAAAGGTATCATGACAAATAAAGTAGGAAAATTACAATTTTACTTATATGAATTCACGTAGTTTTTATGAGTATTTACTCATGAAAGAAACAACTTACTTAAAATTTAACTTTAGTCCAAAAATGTAAAATAACTGGTCATCTAAAGGCTTCTGGAAAAATAATCCATATCAATAAACATTAATTGAGCATGTATAACATGCTGAATGCTTCCCCTAATCTTTTCTCAATGAAAACTCTGTAAGGTAAAAGCTGTATTTCTAATCCCATTTTACAGAAAAAGACACAGAACTTCATTGAGACTAAATGACTTGTCCAGTAATACAAAATAACATTGCAGGTGCTGGCCTCTGGCGTGAAGCTTTCTGAGCAGTGATCTGCTCATCACACACTGCTGCTTTTTTACTTATCTTCAGGGACACTCTCCAGCAATGAAGCCCCTCCAAATATGTGGAAGCAGCAAGGAAAAATTATAATTTTAATAGTATAGTCAACTGATAGGAAAAATAAATACATATATTAATCATTGTGCATAAGGAAATATACTTCATTCTGGCCATTCCCAGACAGTCATTACCAACAGAATTGTCTCTGAGTTCCTAGCTAAATGTATTATCTAGTTGGCTTTAGTGTCTCTTTATTTGTACAAATTTATGGGGTACATATAAAGTTTTGTTACATGCATAGATTGTGTAGTAGTCAAGTTAGAGCTTTTAGGGTATCCATAACCCAAATAACATTCATTATAGGCATTAACTAATTTCTCATCACTCCTCTCCTACAACTTCACCCTTCCACGTATCAACTGCCAATGATTCTACTCTCTACCTCCATGTGTACATATTTTTAGCACCTTTATGAGTAAGAACACGTGATATTTGATTTTCTGTGCCTGGCTTATTTCACTTAAGATAGTGACTTCCATTTCCATGTATATTGTTGTAAATGACATGATTTTATTCTTTTCATGGCTGAATGGTATTCCATTGTATATATACCACATTTTCTTTATTAATTCATCCACTGGTGGATACTAGGTTAATTTCATGTCTTTGCTATTGTGAATAGTGCTTCAATAAACATATGAGTGCAGGTACCTTTTTGATATATTGACTTCTTTTCCTTTGGATATATACCCAGTAGTGGGATTGCTTGATAAAATAGTCATTCTATTTTTAGTTCTTTGAGATATCTTCATACTGTTTTCCATAGAGGCTAATAATTTACATTCCCATCAACAGTGTATAAGAGTTCCCTTTTCTCTACATCCCCATCAACATCTGTTACTTTTTGTCATTTTAATAAGAGCCATTCTGACTGGGGGAAGATGATATCTCACTGTTGTTTTAATTTTCATTTCGCTGATGATTAGTGATGTTGAACATTGTTTCATATAATTGTTGGCCACTTGTATGTCTTCTTTTGAAAAATGTCTATTCATATTCTTGCCTACTTTTTTCTTTTTTTAAAATTTTGTATTTCCATAGGTTTTGGGGAAATAGGTGGTGTTCGGTTACATGAATAAGTTATTTAATGGTGATCTGTGAAATTTTGGTGCACCCATCACCTGAGTAGTATAAATTAAACCCAATTTGTAGTCTTTGATTCCTCACACCCCTCCTACCCTTTCCCACGAGTCCCCAAAGCCCACTGTATTATTCTTATGTCTTTGCATTCTCATAGCTTAGCTCCTACTTATAGAGAGAACAAACAATGTTTGGTTTTCCATTCCTGAGTTACTTCATTTTGAATAATACTCTCCACTTCCATATAGGTTGCTGAAAATGCCATTAATTCATTTCTTTTTACGGCTGAATAGTATTCCAAACTGACTAATATACAGAATCTACAAGGAACTCAAACAAATTAGCAAGAAAAAAAAAAGCAAACTATCCCATCAAAAAGTAGGCTAAGGACATAAACAGACAATTCTCAAAGGAAGATATATAAATGACCAACAAACATATGAAAAAATACTCAAAGTCACTAATAATCAGGGAAATGCAAATCAAAACCATGATGCAATACCACCTTACTCCTTGCCCACTTTTTAATGGGATTGTGTCAGGGATGTTTGGCTGTTGAGTTTCAGGGTTTTTTGTTGTTGTTGTTGTTGTTGTTGTTGTTTGTTTTTGGCCATTTGTTGGCTAGGCCATTTGTTGGCTATTTTTATTGCTGATTCAATCTTGCCACTCATTATTGGCTGGGGGCCAAAGCCAGATGGAGCTGGACTAGGCAAGCTTGCACTCAGGCCCGCTAGTCATGAGTGCATGCACCAGCCATGACAGGTGAGGGCAAAACAGTCCATCAAAAAGTGGGCTAAGGACATACACACAATTCTCAAAAGAAGATATCCAAATGACCAACAAACATAGGAAAAAATGCTCAACATCACTAATCATCAGGGAAATGCAAATCAAAACCATGATGCAATACCACCTTACTCCTTGCCCACTTTTTAATGGGATTGTTTCAGGGTTTTTGGCTGTTGAGTTCAGTTCCTTATATGTCTGGTTTTTAGTCCCCTGTCAAATGAATATTTTCCAAGCACTTTCTCCCATTCTACTGGCTGTCTGTTCACTCTGTTGATTATTTCCTTTGCTGTGCAGAAATTTTTAATTAAATCCCATTTGTCTATTTTTGTTTTTGTTTCCTATGCTTTTGAGGTCTTAGTCATAAATTCTTTGCCTAGATTAAGGTCCAAAAGTTTTCCATATGTTTTATTCAAGCATTTTTATAGTTTTATGTCTAAGTCTTTAATCCATCTTGAGTTTATTTTTGTATATGGTGGGAGATAGAGGTCCAGTTTAATTCTTCTGCAAATGGCAATCCAATTGTCCCAGCACCATTTATTGAAAAGGGTGTCTTTTTTCCAACTTATGTTGTTGTCAGCATTGTCAACGATTAGTTAGCTGTAGATATGTGACCTTATTTATGTGCTTTCTATTATTTTCCATTGATGTATATGTCTATTTTTATAGCAGTATACCATGGTGTTCTGGTTACTATAGCCTTGTAATATAATTTCAAGTCAGGTAATGAGATGCCTCTAGGTTTGTTCATTTTTCTCAGAATTGCTTTGGCTATTTGGGCTTTCTTTCTCGTTCTGTATGAATTTTAGGATAGTTTTTTTCTAATTCTGTTAAAAAAAGATGCTGGTATTTTGATAGTGATTGCATTGAATCTATAGATTGCTTTGGGCAGTATGGTCATTTAAACAATATTAATTCTTTCAATCCATGAGCATGAGATGTTTTTCCATTTGTTTGTGTCATGCACAATATTTTTTCATCAGTGTTTTGTCATTTTCCTTGTAGTTATCTTTCACCTCCTTGGCTAATAAATGTATTCCTAAATTTTGTTTGTAATTATTGTAAACGAAATTGCCTTCTTGATTTCTTTCCCAGCTAGACAGTTATTGCTGTATAGAAATGCTACTGATTTTGTATGTTGATTTCTACAGCTTTACTGAATTCATTTATTAACTCTAAAAGGTTTTGGTGAATTCTTTAGGTTTTTCTAGAAATAAGATCATATCATCCAATTTCCAATTTGGATGGCTTTTTGTCTCTCTTGCCTGATTTCTCTAGATAGGATTTCCATTACTATGTTGAACAGGAATGGTGAGAGTGAGCATTTTGTCTTGTTTCAGTTCTTAGAGAAAATGCTTTCAACTTTTCACATTCAGCATGATGTTATCTGTGGGTGTGTCCTAAATAGAGTTTATTATTTTGAGGTACATTCCTTATATTCCTAGTTTGTTGGGGGATTTTATTATGAAAGGATGTTGAATTTTCCCTTGAGATAATCATATGGTTTTTGTCCTGGGCTCTGTTTATGTGATTTATCACATTTATTGCTTTACATGTATTAAATCATCCTTTCATCCCTTGTATAAAACCTACTAAATCATGACATATTTTTTTTTTTTTGATGTGCTGTTGCATTTGATTTGCTAGTATTTTGTTGAGGATATTTGCATCTATGTTCATCAGAACTATTGGTCGAGTTTTTGTTGTTGTTGTGTCCTTGTCTGGTTTTGGTATCAGGTGTTACTGGCCTTGTAGAATGACTTAGAGAAAATTCCCTCCACCTGAATTTTTGGGAACCGTTTCTGGAGGATTAGTATTAGTTCTTTTTTTGTACATTTGGTAGAATTCAGCTGTGAATTCATCTGGTCCAGGCCTTTTCTTTGTTGAGAGACTTTTTATGGCTGATTCAATTTTGTCACTTATTATTGGTTGAGGGCCAAAGCCTGATGGAGCTAGACTGGGCAAGCTTACACTCAGGCTCCCCAGTCATGAGTGTGTGCACCAGCCATGACAGGTGGGGGAGAAACAGTCCTCAGGCCTCAGGTAGAATTCTTGGGTAAACTGTAGTCACCACTGCACTGAGGTCCTGCCACGAGAAGGGTGGGACCAGTCCCAGTGGCCATAGCCTTGGCCAGTAAGAGACTTGCTTCCTTCTTACAGCCCCCAGTCCGGACAGGGTTCACTCCCCTGTCTCAGGTGTCATAGCCATCCCAACTGTTCGGTTAGACCCCATGCCCCTCAGTTCATGCTCATGGCCCATAGGAGTCCCCACTTAGCTCAACACTAAGGCTTCATGGCAACTCTCATCCTGCTTAAGTAGGAGCAGTACCTGCTTCCCGCACTGGTGGCTGCAGCCCATGCCACACTAGCTTCTTAGTCTTGGTTGTTAGGGCCAGCCCCTAGTTCACACCCCAGTTCTGCAAAGAGCAGCCCAAGTTTCCCTAATGCCTAGGACTGAATTCTCAGAACTTCACACAGTCTGTTAAGGGCTAAGATCTAGAATGGTGTCTTGCTATAGCTGCCTGGGTTTCAGAAACAGCATGGAACCCAAGGCATGCTCCCTCTCTAAAGCAGTTCCTTCTTACAGTTTCCTGTTTGCTTTCTAAGTTAGACTTAGGGCTTGAGAGGGTCAAGGTGCTCTCCCATAGCCTGGATTGTGCAATTCCCCAGCAGAAGAGTGGACTGCGTAAAGATTCTCACTCACCCTCTCCTGTACTGGGGAGTCATTCCTGGTTCTTGGCTGGTCTTGGCCATGTACGCTGCCTATTTTCCTTACCCTTCCTAGCTTTTGGTGTTTTCTGTCACTTTCCTGTTGAATTCCAGTGTTCTGCCTTGGATAATATATTAGAAGCGTGATTGCCCACACACTGTTTTGCTGCTTCTAAGTGGATAAAGCATGCTTGAAATGCTTCAAGTCAGCCATCTTGAACAAAAAAAGAGTCCCTCTTTTAAAATGCACAATTTAATTTTGCCAAACCAAAATACCTCTTTGACATGTTTTTGCTGTTTACTTTTATTCATTTTAAATTGTTTTTACCTTAAAGAATGGAAAGAAACATAGAGCTGTCCAGTAACATGTTTTAAGTTTCTTTCACAAAAGCCTTTGGAATAAACTAAATATACAGTCCAAGGTTCTGAACTTGGTAACTCCTTGTGATTTCTTTATGATAAAATATTTACAAAATGGCCTTTAGTACTTTCCTTCGAATATTAATCTTAATATGAAATCTAAGAATAACATATTCGACCTCCTTTATGTGAGTTAGCCTGACGAAGAGAATAACTTATTTAGGAAAAGAAAGCCACATATATAGAGGGGGGAATACACACTTAATCATTTACTAACTCAAATCTATACTCATTAAGAGCAAGAGCCTGGTGTAATACTATTTGAACCTGCCAGAATGTATGGTGATTACCTGCTATTATTTTTCAGTTAGCCATGTGTAATATTCCTAATGTATTTTCGAGTAAAATAGGCACACCATCAAAAATACTGGTAGAAACAAATTAGAATAGGAATCTGAATGGCTTTTTTCTTGATAAAAATCCCCCAATACCTATTTTTTTAATGTAAGCCTTTCCAGAAAAATGAAAGGGACACATAAAGATGTCTAAATGGACCAATGTCTAAGTAAAACTATGTCGCTGCCGTACTTGTCTGGCCTCACCATAACTTATATCAGGTGTTACTAATCAGGCTTGAGTAAACATAACTTTCACAGTTATTAGCTGCAAAGCAACCTTTATGAACGGGTGGACTATTTCAGGTAGTAACTTTGACTCATCCTCTTCAAAGAGAAACAAAATTTTACAGATAAAGGTTCTCAGGAGCTTGGCTTCTAATGTCCTTATTGTAATGGGGGTATAATATTAAAATTCCTCTACCACATATTTAAGAAAGTAAAAATTTAAAATTTGTTGCATAAAGGAAAACACAAAATTTATAAAATTACCATGCTCACCTTTGATAACTATCTAAATTTAAATTATGCTTTTCTATATCTTATATCTTTGTATACCATCACTGTAATATTAAACGTTGCATCTCAATAAAAATAGTACAACCAATACCAAAAGAATCACATTATTAGTCCAAAGTATGACCCAAAAATCTGTAAATGATATGGTTTGGATCTATGTCCCCACCCAAATCTCATGTAATCCCCAGTGCTGGAGGTGGGGCCTAGTGGGAGGTGATTGAATTATGAGGGCAATTTCTCATGAATGGTTTACCACCATCCCCCTAGGGCTGTTCTTGTGATAGAGTTCTCATGAATCTGATTTTTTTAAAGTGTGTAGCACTTTCCACCTCTCTCTTGATCCTGCTCCTGCCATGTAAGATACCTGCTTCTTTGCCTTCCACCATGAGTAAAAGCTCCCTGTGGTCTCCCCAGGAGCAGCTGTTGCCATGCTTCCTGTTCAGCCTGTGGAACCATGAGTCAATTAAACCTCTTTTCTTTATATAATTATCCAGTCTCAGGTATTCCTTTATAGTAGTGCAAGAATGGCCTAATACAAGAAATTGGTACTGAGGAGTGGGGGCTTTGCTTTAAAGATACCTGAAAATATGGAAGTGGCCTTGGAACTGGGTAACAGGTAGATGTTGGAAGACTGTGGAGGGCTCAGAAGAAGACAGGAAGATGACGAAAAATTTGGAATTTTCTAAAGAATCGTTAAATTGTTATGACCAAAATGCTGACAGTGATATGGACAATGAAGTCTAGACTGAGATCTCAGAGGGAGATGAGAAACTTAGTGGGAACTGGAGTAAAAGTCACTTTTGCTATAGTTTAGCAAAGAGCCTGGGAGCACTGTGCTCCTTCTCTAGGGATGTGTGAAACTGTAAACGTGAGAATGATGGTTTAGGGCATCTAGTGGAAGAAATTTCTAAGCAGTAAAGCATTCAAGATGTGACCTGGCTGCTTCTAACAACCTATGTTTATATGTATGAGCAAAGAAATGATCTGAAACTTTGAAATTATGTTTAAAAATGAAGCAGAGTGTAAAAGTTAGGAAGATTTGCAGAATGGCCAAATGGTAGAAAACAAAAGCACATTTTTAAGGGAAGAATTCAAGCAGTCTGCAAAAAATTGCATAAGTGAAAAAAAGGAGCCATGTACTATTAGCCAAGAAAACAGGAAAAGGACTCAAAGGCCTTTAAGTGACCTTTGTGTCAGTCCCTCCCATCACAGGCTCGGAGGCCTAGGAGGGAAGAATGGTTTTGTAGGCCAGGCCCAGGACCCCACTTCCCTTCATAGCCTCAGGACATTGCTCCCTGCATTCTGGCGTCTCTAGCTCCAGCCTTGGGGCAAAATGAGCCCAGTTATAGCTCACTGCTTCAGAGGATGCAAGCCGTAAGTCTTGGTGGCTTCCACATAGTGTAAAGCCTGCAGGTGCACAGAGTGCAAGAGTTGAGGCTTGGAAGCCTCCACCTAGATTCCAGAATATTTATGGAAAAGCCTGGATGTCCAGGCAGAAGCCTGCTGCAGAGGTGGAGCCCTCATGGAACACCTCTACTAGGAAAGTGTGGAATGAAAAGGAGGGGCTGAAACCCCCACACAGAGTCTCCACACAGAGTCCCTCACAGTGCAGCTGTGAGAAGAGGGCCATCATTATCCAGACCCCAGAATGGCAGATCCCCAAGAAGCTTGCAACCTGCATCTAGAAAAGTCTCAGGCATTCATCACCAGTACTTGAGAGCAGCCACAGGGGCTGCACCCTGCAAAGCCACAGGGTGGAGCTGCTCAAGACCTTGGGAGCCCACCTCTTGCATCATTCTTACCCGGATGTGGGACATGAAGTCAAATGAAATTATTTTGAAGCTTTAAGACAGGGGTGTCCAATCTTTTGGCTTCTCTGGGCCACACTGGAAAAAGAAGAATTGTGTTGGGCCACACATAAAATATACTAACACTAACGATAGCAGATGAGATAAAAAAAAAAATCTGCAAAAGTATCTCATAATGTTTTAAGAAAGTTTATGAATTTGTGTTGGGCCACATTAAAGCCACCATGGGCTGCACACAGCCTGTGGGCTGTGGGCTGGACAAATTTGCTTTAAGATTAATGACTGCACTGCTAGGTTTTAAACTTGCATGGGGCATTTAGTTTTTTTCTGGCCAATTTATCCCTTTTAGAATGCCTACACCTCCATTATATCTTGGAAGTTACTAATTTGTTTTTGATTTTATAGGATCATAGGCAGAAGGGACTAGCCTTCAGGTGAGACTTTGGACTTTGACTTTTGAGTTAATGCTGGAGTGAGTTAAGACTTTGGGGTACTGTTGGGAAGGGTTAATTTGAACTTTGACATGTAGGACAGAGATTTGGGAGGGTCCAGTGGTAGAAGGATATGGTCTGGATCTGTGTCCCTACCCAAATCTCATGTTGAAATGAAATTCCCAGCTGGAGGTGGGGCCTAGTGGGAGGTGATTGGATCATGGAGGTGGTTTCTCATAGATGGTTTAGCACCATCTCCCAGTGCTGTTCTCGTAATAAAGTTATCATATCTGGTTGTTTAAAGATGTGCAGCACCTCCTCGCTCTCTGTTGGTCCTGCGTCTGCCATGTGAGACTCCTGCTTCTGCTTTGCCCTCTGCCATAAGTAAAAGCTCCCTGAGGCCTCCCCAGAAGCAGCTGTGACCATGCTTCCTCTACAACCTGTGGGACTATGAGTCAATTAAACCTCTTTGCTTTAACCCAGTCTCAAGAATTTCTTTATAGCAGTGTGGCAATGGCCTGATATAGTAAATAACCCAATTCTTATGTTTTAGGGTTTTCTTTGCCAAAAATGTCTATGAACAACCTTAATTTTAAGCACATATTATGAATTTACATTTGGTCCCCTATGTCTTCTGGTATTCTCCTTTTTTTACTTAGTGGCACTAACTCTGGATGGCTACATCAATGAGTTTTCATATATTCTTAGAGACATCTTTCAAGCCTACAATATCCTTTCATGAAAAAAGTCTCTGAGATAATGGATCTGGACACTTCACTATTTGCTCTATTAAGCTTATAGTCCTTGATGATTAACCTATTAGAGGTAATGTAATGAGTCAGATTAATATGCTCAATATTTAAGATGTTAAAGTTATATATTTGTACCTCACTCACAATAAGTCTTTTGCAGAATATGCCAAGAAAATGTAACTCTTCTCCTGTATTACACCTTTAGTTCTATTGAAAGATAAATACTGAAATTGTGATAATTTCAAATTCAGCACATTATTACAGATAAAATAAATGTTAACTGAATTAGATCAAAAGAAACATTGAACTCTGGCTTGTTGAATTTAAACTTTAGCTTTGTTAGTAAACACCTCCTCTTCCTTTAAAAAATCACTTCAAACTACAGAGAAGTGACTGTAGGGCTCCTTTAGAACAATCAGCAAATTTCATGTATAAGTACTCATAAATACATATACATTCATTGAAAAATAGCATTTTATTTTTAAATGTATATATATATATAAAATATATATATAAAGTTCATATAATATATATATATATAAAATATATATATATATATATATATATAAAATATACACATTCATAGGAAAATAGAATAAAGGCAGCAAGGAAGTACACCAAATTGTTAATAATAGTCATGTCTTGGAGACAAGATTTGAAGTGATTTTAATATTTTATTCATATGTTTCTATATTTTCCAAATTCTATACTGGATACAATTAGATATCAGATAGTTTTCTAAAAGCAGAGATGTTGGTGGAGTCAGGGAAAATGTTTAACAAGAACAGCTCACAACTTTTTGGTGTTTATTAATTCCAGAGGTAACACTGAATTAAGTAGTTAAACATAGCTGATTCAAAACCATGTTTGTGTAACTTATCTATGTGAATTTCCAATGAAGCCTGTAAACTTAGGCAATTTAAGTGCCCTTGGTAAGACCTTATCATATAGGATGAATTTGGTGGTAGCATGAGTCAGGCAGTGGTAGCTGGGAGAGTTGGCTTCCGCAACATTCCTAGACTCTGGTTGGTCCAGCTGGGTGCACAGTGATGCCTTAACAGTGTTTGAAATACTAGAAGATCAGGTCTGAGGATTCAGAAAAGATGATGATTCAGTATTTATCTGTTAAAGTCCTACTAAACCACTCAAAGGGATTTTTCCAGTTGTTTACACCCTTCTGCAACAATATCTATTTCTTTTTTCCAAATGATATGAATAGATTTCACATTTCAAAAGGTGGAAAAATATAGCCTCAGTAACTAGTTATAGATGGTTGGAAATTATCCCTATCTGAATGACAGAATAATTATGTTTTTAAAAAGATAACGATTCTACTGTTTATTCTAAAATAAGAAAACTTGTTTTTAAACATAAATATCTTCACTGTCTTAGTAAGCACAGTCACCCAGCTTTCAGATCAGTACACTATTGAGCCAAACAGACTTTTAAAACAAGCTCTCATATACTGTGAACAGGGTAAGGAAGAGAGAGAGAGTGAAAGAGAGAGGCAAAGACAGAGACAGAGAAACAGAAGCTGAATGACTGATTATAGCTATTCTCTAGGTTGCTACATCTTTTGCCAGAATGATCATCATCTGTTCTGATTTGGGGTATATTTTAATTGAACTATTCATGGTATGCATAAAAGATCAAATCTCTGGATTTTCTTTGATGTACATAGTAAATCACTGACCTGACTCCATGTTTTATGTACCTCATAAAACTACCACAGCTACTATGCCCTTTCCTGATTCCTGAGATGTACAGTGTGAATAGGAATTTAAATGTTGCTGCATCCAAATCAGGACTCGGATTTAAATGCTAAGCATCTGAAGCAGGGTAGGCCATCAACCTGGTACCGTAAAATTATGAGCTTTCCTCATCTGGCTACATTAATTTCTATTTCTTTGTCATTTTGATTTCTAGGAGATGTTTAGTCAAATGGAAAAAGAAAATTAGAGTGTGTGGGGTGGGTGGATAAAGCTGTGGTCCATGAGTCCTTGCTTAGGGAGAAAGATTTTTCTCTCTCATTGTACATTTTAGTTTAATTTAATCTGAAAATATCAATGCTACCCAAATGCTAATCTTATCTGGAAAAGAGAGTAGAGAAAAGAAACAGAAGGTTTAAGGCAACTAGTTCCTTTCTACAAAACAGAATAGAGCTTAAAAAGCCTAGTAGATAGCCTTCATTGCGGATTGCAAATTTAGAGTGACCACCTTTGTGTACCTTAGTGCTCAAACTACTCCCTGTGCCTCAAACATTTCCCTGTTTTTTTTCACCTTCCAAAGTGTAAATCATAAAAGGCAGCCTGACTAGTGCTACACAGGATAGCATAGGAGTGTGAATTAGATACAATTCCAGATATTCAACTTTTCCAGCCTAAGAAAAATTATATCTCAATACCTTTCCCTATCTTGAAAGCAGCATCTATTTGCTTATACCTGTAGGAGTGATCAGTTAGTAAAAAGAGAGTCAATTTTTTTTCTGGGCAGAGTGGGAACAGAAGACTCCCCACTGTCTGTTATATGTATTCTGTCTTTTCATCTTTCTATCTGGAGCTTTCAAGGTTTGTGTGTGTGTAACAAAGCTTCAAAAATTAATACATTTGAAATATACCACACATCCTAATTTATGGTACAGTTTATTCCTATTATCCCAACATTATTATAATAGCACTAATTTTACACTTTAAAAAGTCTTTATTTTATAATAAGTCATATGCTCACACTAGTTATAGCCCTAATCAAACAACCTTGAGCTAAAATCCTAACTCCATTTCTTACTAGATGTATAACCTTGAGAAAGTCTCTTAATTTCTCTGTGTGTCTGTCTTCTCGTGCAAAATGGGGGTGATAGCGCAAGTTGAGTATCCTTTATCTGAAATGCTTGGGACTAGACTGATTTAGATTTCAGATTTTTATGGATTTTTGAATATTTACAGAATACATACTGGTTGAGAATCCGTAATCTGAAAATTAAAAATCTGAAATGCTCCACTGAGCATTTCCTTTGAGTACATGTCAGTGTTCAAAAAGTTTTGGATTTGGGGACATTTCAGGTTTTTGATTTTGGATTTGGGTTTGGATTTGTTCAACCTGTAGTGCCTAACTCATATGGTGCTCCAATGAGTTACTGTATATAATTGAGGATCCAATGAGTTAATTTATATAATTTCAGAACTGTTCCTAACATATAATAAAAACTCAATATATTGTGGTTATTATGAAAGTTGAACAGCCTGACTCTTCTTGCCCTCTAACCTAGACCCAAAAAATTTCCAAGAAATCAACTATTTAACAAAATACAGTATACTTAAGTGACTTTAGGTAACAAAGTGTCAATTGCTTTTGTAAGTCATATTTATATGAATAAATAATATTTATATAGTGGTTTTACTTTAATACACACTTTCCTACACATTATCACAATTTTTAATAACAATTCCATTAAGCAGGTATTATTAATATCCTTATTTTTCAGATTAAGACAGTCAGAGAAGTTAAGTCATCCCAATATCACAGACAAAAAATGCCACAGCCAGAATTTGAACCAAATTCTTCTTACTCTAAATGCCATATTTTGCCACTATCAAATTCTTAATCATTTTGTTTCATTTTCAACTCAAGTTGAATTTTTACCTCAAATAGCTATCATATTTTGACATGTTTACCTTGATTCCATCATGGTATTTTTCATACTTTAATTGCATATTTAATCACCCAATTCTTCAACATAAAAATATTAAATTGCACAAGAGAAAAAAATATGAATTTCATCATTATATTTGGATGTGCAGTGCCCTTAATTTCTGAAACACAAGCAGAATCTCAATAAATGTTTATTAAATTAAATGAAATCAGTTTCACAAGAAGTGTCCTGGAAAATATTAGGCAAAAGGAAAAAATGCTTTCTGTTTGCCCAGTGCCTGTATCCCAGCTCCCTGTTAAGTGATAGTTTGAAAAGAGGAGACAAGCCATTCACTTGGCTTAGGCTGAGGTGATAAAGGGGATTCATGGAGAAATTGATTAATTTCTCTGCCCTTTCCTGACATTTCTTCTTGGGCAATTTACTGAGACATGTTGAGGCAAACACAGGTTTTTCCCAAGGAAACCTCCCTCTCTAGAAATCCCAGTCATAATATTAAGACTTCTTAAAATAAGAACAATACAGCCTACTACGGTGGCTCACCCCTATAATCCAAGCACTTTATATTATAGGTGGCACACACCTATAATCCTAGCTACATGGGATGCTGAGGCACAAGAATCGCTTGAACCCAGGAGGCAGAGATGGCAGTGAACCAAGATTGTACCACTGACTCCAGACTTACAAAAGCAATTGACACTTTGTTACCTAAAGTCACTTAAGTATACTGTAGATATTTTGTTTATTAGTTGGTTTCTTGGATATTTTTTTGTGGGTCTAGGTTAGAGGGCAAGAAGGGTCAGACTCTTCAAATTTCAAAATAACTACAATATATTGAGTTTTTACTATATGTTAGGAACTGTTCTGAAATTATATAAATTAACTCATTGGGTGACAGAGTGAGACTGTCAAAAAAAAAAAAAAGAAAAAGAACAATATTAAGTATTAAGTACTTACTTTCTAGATCCATAAAGATTTCCATAGGCATTAGAGTCATCACCACTGTGCTCCTGGTTATCAATAGTAAAATTAGATTGGTAAAAATCAGAGTCAAATTGTGCCAAGTTTGACATCCTGAAAAATAAGAGTATGTTTTTAATAAGTTCATGAGTCAATAAAACTTAGTTAGAGATATTTACAAAGCTCAATTGACAATGTGGTTACGGCTGGATTCCTATCAGAAAACAAGATGTCCTTTGAATGGGGTCAGTAAGGTGTTGGGGGAAGGCTATAGAAATATATGCTAGAAAGTTATTTACAAAATGTGTTATCTTCAACTACTTTGTCTGAAGTTTTCACACCCTGGACTGTGGCTTTTAATATGTTGACTTTAATTGATCTGAAAGAACTAATCTTCTCCAAATATCTTATTCTTAGCAATTTAAGAGAAAAAGCTTAAAAGTTAGGACACATCTAGAAGGATTTCCCTAAAATGATGTGTTTTTCACTTTAAGCACACACACACATACACACACACACACACACACACGTAGAAAGGATTATTATCTGCAAATGGCTGATAATAATAATACTCCTTCCCAAAGCAAAACCAAAACCCTACAAACCTATTTCCTTGTTCTACTTGGCAATTCTTAAAAAGTGTTTGGTTTTCTTTTGCTCTGGACACTGCACCTGGGCTTCTGGCTGAGTCAGAAAGGAAAAGACTCAATCCTGCTAAGGGAAGTCTTTTCTATACACTCTCTCTATAGTTTCCACTCACTTCTGGGAGTAAAGAGGAGTGATTGTTTTTGAATTTAGACCTAATGGCCAGGAATACAAGAGGGAAAAATAAAGAACTGAGAGAAGGAAGAGGTATAGGAGAAGAGGACCTAAGAGAGGTAATAGTGGCTCTTTGGATAAAAAGTAGAGAATAGAGAAGAGACTCTTTTCAACTGGACAAATGTGGTTACTCAACTCAACATTTAATTATTTATTTTTCTTTGAAAACCTTCTTATTTTAAAAGAGTGGATTTAAAAATCACCAGGAGTAATCTATATACTTATAATAATATGTGGAATACTACTTATAAGAAATCTCAAATGAAATCGCATAAACAGCCTCAACTCTAAGGGTATCATTAATCAGAAATATTCAAGCAACAATTGTCAAATACATTAAATTTGCTCAGTTCAATAAAAACACAAAAAGCTTCTCTAGAATTAGATCCGGTGATTCATACATCTGATGCAATAAATCAAGGTTTTACATTAGTAATGTGTATAAAAGTAGCTATGAATTATGTAAACTAAAATCAGGACTTAGTGATAAATCTTTTAACAACTTATAAGTTAAAGAACTTAAAATATAATAGCATAACTTTCTCAACACATGAAAATATGTTATTATAAAGCAAAGAGAGTAATTTATTGAGAATACACTAAATTTTCATAACATGCAAAGCTTTATGTAATATGACTATTGGTACTACAGTCCTTACTTAACTGAGCTTTGTATTTTGTTGAAATGCCAAGTCTTTTAGAAAGATCAGTCACATACCTTTTATTTATTTTTTATGGAAAGATCCTCCAGTAAAATAGCTTTGCGTGAGAAATTTAAAGCAAATCTGTTGGTGAAAAGATGACATGCTGGCTATATATACATCTTTCTAAATTTGTACTCTGACATCCTGAGCAGATGCTACAGCCAAAAATAAAAAAGTCTGCCAAAAGCCAAATACAGTATCTTATAACACTTATTATGGTTTACAAACACAGTGAACAGTGTACAGACATATAATTTGATAATATGGAAATTGTGGAATGATAGATACAGTTTCCTTGTGTACATATCTATTAAACTCTGAGGTAAGATCATTTATTTGAGGCAAGCAGTTAAAAAGAGGCCTCAATGTCCCTTCCGTTTCATGGATTTCCTAATAATATGCAGTAAAAATCAAAATATGGCACATGATCTTATCGTGAAGATCTCAGCACCGAAATGAAAATGAGTTGTGGTCAATTTTATCTAAATCAGAGCTGTTCTGTTTATATGAGCAATATTTATGAAAACTAATTATGGTCTACCTCTGACTTTTTTCCTGCTTCCTACTTTTCCAGCAGAGGCCAAGATGGATATGCTAATGGGATCTAATGCTTCTTACTTGACGGACAGGTTCTGTACATTTTCGGGCCAATTCTAACCACTGGAAGGTATTAGGACCATCCCCACCCCAGGAAACTCCCTGAGTTGGCCCTTCTCTGTATCACTGGGTCACTGCTGGGAGCCTACTCTCTGGTTCTGACCCAGTTAACCTGGCTAATACTATCAATTCTATCTAGATCTGGTGTTCTCATCCCTAATTTTAATCACATGGTTGGAAGTCAAGTTCTCCTGTAGTTTGCTTCATGCTGATTCTCTTTTTTAGGACTTAAAACTTTCCATGCATCTAAATCTCAGTAACTGAAATTTTATGTCCAAAGGCAGATAATTAGGTACTTAGAAATCTTCAACTGAAGTCAATGGCAGAAAGCTGAAGTAATTTCTTTCCACATTGTTTAAAAGCATTTGGAATTTGAATGTCTTTAATGACAGCTGCCCTTCCTACATTACTAGTCAGGCAACAATTGTTCACACATTTATCAAGGGAGTACTGTTGAGTTCCAGACTCTGTTCTAGATACCAGGGTTTCAGAAACAGGCAAACTAAGAGTTACATCTTAGTACCGATTTTGCTACACCTACACCTAATAATAATGATTAACTGGGCATTGTTCTACAGACTTTAAGTCATTTAATTTTTGTAACAACCTGATAAGGTATTATTATTCCATTTTACAGAAAAAGAAATGGAGATTGAATAATTTTCCCAAGGCCATTAGCTAGTAGCTGAAAAAGCCAATGTTTGAAACCAAACTGAGTTCAGAACTCATAGTATCCAAGATAATTTCAGGAATTAAACAATAGAATATGCTATTAAGATGGAGCGTGCAAAGGGCAGAGGATTTGAATACTCAGTGAAGGCTTCTTAAGAGGGTCATTCGGATAGAGATCTGACGGATGATAACGAAGAAGTCACTTTAAAGACTACATGAAGAACATTTCAGGCAAAGACTTTCAGCTGGCAAGGAGTTTTGTGGTTTCTGGTTTAGGAAAAAAAGCCAATGTTTCTAGGGATTTTTGAATTAGAGAAAAGTTGAAGGAGATGAGGTCAGAGATATGAACAGAGGCCAGATCAAAAAGTAGCCTGCAGGCCATGGTAAAGAGCCTAAAGGTTATTATAATTGAAATGAAATGTCATTCTAGGGTTGTATAAAATGTGACAATATCCTTATTACTCACAAGTGGAAGAGGGAGACTGGTTAGGAAGAGAGGCATGAGATGTGAGTGGCCTGAACTAGGGTTGCAATGGAAGGAGAACTGGTACAAAAGTCATGGCAACTGAGGAAAAGATGAATTACAGGGGTCAATACTGAAGCAGTAATATCAGTAAAAAGAAAATTCAGTGTAGGAAAATGATGATGAGTTATATAAACTGAGAAAGGTCCAATGTATAGGTAGAGTACTGAACAAATACAAAAGATATTTGGAAAGACTTAATAGGATTCAACTTCTATTGAATAGGAGGAAGAAAGAAAAGGCAATTACTGAGGATGATTTCTAGAATTCTGTCAATTTTTCCATTCTAATGCATAATGCCATAGGAAAAGGCTACATTGTTATATAGTGGCCAAATTTTGATTATCATCTTTTCTATTCCTTCTTTCAAAGTTCTTTAACTGAGAAAACAGGTCCCTTACAAAACAGCAGAGATTTACGGTATATTCTTTTTTTTTTTTTTTGACATATAAATTCCACGAAAAGCCTACCAAAGGTAATATTTTTTATCTTAGTACATTTAGATACATTTTAAACTTATTTTGTGATGTTGTACTTTTCAACAGTTTCCTTCATAAAAACCTGGCTCGATTAAATGAATTGCAGAAATATATGGACTGAAAATGGCATATAAAAAAATTAATCTCAGCCTCAAGTGAATTATAAACCACGAAACATTGAAGACAAAATGACTTCAGTCTCTTTAGAAGTGCATTAATGGACCATTAATGCATATGCAAGAATATTTTAAAGCTATTCTTATGGATATAACACTGAGTATCTATAAAATATACATTTAAGTGAGTTTTTTCCATTAATGAATTATCTGATTGCTGTAGTACATGTTGAAGAACAGAGTGTAGATTGATATTACATATAGTCACAGTGTCATCAATTATTTTAACTCATCTGTTTCAGTAATTGTTTCTGTGTCCTACATGACCAAAAAGACTGCATTATGTGAATAAAGTTTCTCATCTGATGTAAGAAAAGCCCCATGTTCTACTCATAACCACTTGCTTTTCCTTCCTTCTCATTTTCTTTTCTCTCCCCGCTCTCTCCTTACCTCCATCCTTTCCTTCCCTCCCTCAGTTCTCTCTCAGAACTCTCTCCTAAGCTGATGCTATCTATTCCCAGGGCTTTATATATTATCTCTATATAGACAGTTCCCAAAGTTACATATGTATCCTTGACCTTTCTTCTCAGCATCAGACTACTTGATAGACATTTCAAACTTAACAGAATCCAAACTAGATTCTTAAAGTCTCTACCCTTCCCAATCCAACAGTCTTCTCTATTTCAAGAAATGACATCACAAAGCACACACTCAAATCAGAAATCATCTAATTTTTCAACAAATTCTATCGATTCTGTCTCTTAAATATATTCCTCACTAACTAATTTCCTCCATCTCCTTTGCTACAAGCCTGGTTGAAGTCACCATTTTCTCCCACTTATAATTCTCTTTGTAATTATTTAAAAAGTGAAATATCACTTTTATAGTAGCAGATCGGTAGGAGATAACAAAGTTCACTTAAAAAGACTGTAAAAATACACCTTTAACGACTTGCCAAAATCAGGAAAGATTCTTCTGTGGTTGCTAACTGCAATTAGCAGTAGGAACCAATAAGAATTTCCATCCATAGTTTCTCAGCCTCTCTCTGGTGATCTGTCACGTGTTGTAGAGGCTGTGAGTTGCTCAACAGATATACCGACAACAATTTGCCATATACCTGACAGTTATGCATACATATTTGTGTTAAGTTAAATAATGAATGATTTGATGTATGGACGAATGATCACTATTATTAATACTGCATACTCAGAATCCCATATTTTAATTGATGTCTATCAATCTAAGTATAATGCAAAATTGTGACATTCATCACTGCAGTACTCTGATATAAAAATGGAGGCTCAAAGTCACACACCTAGGATGTGAAAGAACCTAGTCTGAAGCATCAGTTCTCTCACTCGCCCGGTTTTCTTTGATTACTCTGTTTCTCCAAAAATACTATGTATGACTGCCCAGAACTCTCGTGTTTTGAATGTACCTATTTAGGAACACTAAATGATGTTTATTTATATCCTTCTACACCAAATATTTTCAGCTGAATAGAGTTGCCAATAAACCAAAAGAAAAATATGTCATCATTTTCTATCTCTGCTGACAAAGAAACAGGTTGTTAGTTACCAGTGTTTATCATGTAATTACTTTATTCTGGCAATCTGTATTGCAATTTAATGCACATCTGCATTAATTCAGAGAAGAATACAATGCATTCTATTTTCCATTATTTATTTTTAATGCATTTTTATCAGTGTTCTCTAAATGCTCTTTTTGTTAGTACCACATAAGATTTGTTCCTGATCATCTGCCTTTTAAAGACTGTGCTGCTTCCATTTTATAAGCCTGAAACTACAGCCCTGAATATTACAGAGACACATGAAAATAGGCATAAAATTCTGTTGCACTGCATGAATTTTAAAGAGCTGAATATGTTCTATAGCAAGCAAAGAAAAGAAAATTAAAGGATTTTGCTTCATTAATACTATCATAATTATCTTTGACTTTCAATTTGGTTATTTCTTCTTAATTTCCACTTTTTTTCCTGTAAAGACTTTATTTGTCTTTATGGAAAACACTGCATTCTAGCAGACTTATTGCTGAACTCAATTTATTAAGTTTTTAGTTTGGCAATATGTTTTGTTAGCAAAAATATAATTTACACCTGAGATTATGAAAGTTGATATGAGCAGTAGTTGAGTTGTACATTCTTAGTAACCATATTATTATAATAGTCATTTAAGTACATAATAAGAAGTCAAATTTACATCCATTTAGCAAATTTATGTAATTTATTTTCATAGGAAGTCTTTCCCATATACATTCTCCCACAAGTTATCTAACCACATAGATTCTTAGTTCCTTCATCAGTAAAAAGGAATAAAACTTATTCTTACCTCTTAGGTACTGTTTATTTCATCTTTATCTCATCCACTTAATTCTATTTTTCCATGTTTCACAATATATCAAGATTATTAATTAATGAATATATAACTTTTATGTGTGCATATAAACTTCAGTACAAAATATGAGGATTAGACATACTTTTGCAAAAGGAACAATTGAGTACGGTAGCTGGCAAGTAGTGAATTGTCAATAAATGTGACCTGTTATGATTATATTTCTAGGTGATGATGAAACTGGATCAACAGCAAGCACCCACATTTACTCTTGTGTTCATTATTTACAATCTTTCAACACATAGTTTTTTTCTACTTTTATATAACATAAATCTGAATAGTTATTTTACCAAAAGAAGATAGGAGGCTGGACAATTGCAAATGTTCTCTCTTATAGAGAGACTTCAATTAGAGATTCAACATTTCCTTAGCATTCATGTCTTATTTTACAATTAAAAAAAAATTTCTAATAAGAAAAGTAAAAATTGACTTTATTGTCCAAGTATTACTTACTATTTTGACTAAAATCCTTTAGGTACTGCTCAGTAAGGACATATGTTTATGTTGACCATATTTCCTTTAGCAAAGAAAGGTGAAATTCTTCACAATGTTCTATCGTAATTATGTTTTTTATGACAACACTGCTATTTCATGGCCTATGCAATTGCACCATTATTAAGATTTTTGTCAAAGTATTCCAAGTTTATAGTGAACACTTTATTATGATCAGCATGTGAGAGTTGTTAAGATAGTTTGAGAAAAATGACCAGATATAGTATGTTTTTAATGTAATTGTCAATATACAAATTCTACTTCATAAAGAGTATCTCTACCTTCTTTCGATAGTAGAAACTAATGGCTCACAGCTTAGAATTTTAACTTAATTTGAACATTTACCCAAACATTCCCTCTATATAGGGAGTTCTTTAAAGGACAACTCTCTGCCTTGCAGTATTTATGTTTCATACACAAACCTGAGCTAGGGAAAGTAGCGTATAGCATGAAAAATAATGTTTTAAATACAATTGAATCTTCTTTTTAAAAACTTCATAGTTGACTCTCTGGTTTAAAGTGTCACTAGGCCAGAAAGTTGTCTCACAATCCCAGCAAAATGACATATGAAGGTTTATAAAAGGATAAACATACCACAATGTGAAAAACTAATGCTCAGAGTCAACCTCTTGCCAGAGCCTGGGTAAAATTTCTGTGTTAAGGTTGATGAGCATGTAGTGAAAAAAAATGATTTTAGACCATCACAGTCTTTCTATCATGCACCAGGACAGCTCATTCATATTACAGGAAGAAGATTCCTGAGACCCTCAGAGATTCAGGCTTTGTAATAAATAGAAAAACAAACAGCCAGCCCCCTACTGTAACAACCCTGCTTTTCTAAGTGCCAGAGAAATAATCCTGCCACCTGGTCTTATGGTCTGATATATATTTGGAGAAAGTCACTCCTGGGAGAAGGGAGGACCACTCTCAGGATATATGGTGAAAGGAAGTTGCAGCTTAGTGGGATTGGGGTGGAAGTTCTCATTAATTGCTATGAACTGGCTGGGTGTGGTGGCTCACACCTGTAATCCTAGCACTTTGAGAGGCTGAGGTGGGAGGATCACTTGAGCCCAGGGGTTTGAGACTAGTCTGGGCAATATAGTGAGACCCATCTTTATAATAAATAAATAAATAAATAAATACAATTTTTTAAAAATGTTATAGACTGAATGTTTATGTCCTCTCCCCGATGCCCTGCCAAATCCATATGCTGAAATCTAAACCCAATGTGATGGTATCTGAAGGCGGAGTCTTTGGGAGGTTACTAAGTTATGAGGATGGAGCCCTTATGAATGAGATTAGTAATCTTATAAGAAGAGGCCAGAGAGCTAGCTCTGTTTCTTTCCAATATGTGAGGATACAATAAGAACTCAGCAGTCTGCAACCTGGAAGAGGGCCCGCATCAGAATTCCACTATGTTGGCACCCTGATCTCAGCTTGCAGCCTCCAGAACTAAGAAAAATAAATTTCCACTGTTGACAAGCCACTCTGTCTATGTCACTTTTTAATAGAAGCCTGACTAGACTAAGACACTAATAATGGTTCTATGCATCCTGGGAACTATAGTCTTTCCACTACCCTGTTGTTACAAGATCAGAGACAAGAAGCACCCAATGACAATATATATTAGGGGAATGAAGCTTTTCATGTATCACACTACTTTCACCCAAAATTCTGATGTGAAACTGTGCAAGACGATCCAATGGAGAGAGAAAACAATAGTAGACTATGTGTGTTGGCAGTTTTCATGCTGCTGATAAAGGCATACTTGAGACTGGATAATTGATAAAGAAAAATCATGGTGGAAGGTGAGAGGCACATTTTATATGGCAGCAGATAGGAGAATAAGAATCAAACAAAAGGGGAACCCCTTATAAAACCATTGGATCTTGTGAGATTTATTCACTACCACGAAAACAGTATAGGAGACACTGCCTCCATGATTGGATTATCTTCAATCATCTCCCACCGGGTCCCTCCCACAAAATGTGGGAATTATGGGAGCTACAATTCAAGATGAGATTTGGATGAGGAGTCAGCCAAACCATATCACTATTATTTATATTTATTTCTATATAAAAATATGAAATATACTAATCATTACTAGTATTTAGTCTACACAATTACTGTACTCTCCCTGTTTGCCTGGGTTTATCTGCAGAGTTGCCTGGATCATGAGGAAGACCAGGAACCCATCACATGAAGATGTTGAAAGCTGCACCCATTTTCGTTGCTTCCCTTTTACAGAGCCACAGGATACTGTGGTTTGCAAGTGTGCATTAAACGTAGTTATAAATTATATTTTTTTTAACTTAAGCTTGACCTTACAATATGCACACATGGCTTCAAAGTCAGTCAGAGAAGAGTAGGAAACAAAGACGTGTTAGTTTAGGAAGCACTGCAAAAAAACTAGTAAAATAATGCAAATGATAGAGAGTATAAATGACAGTGCTGACAATTAGATCAGGGCTATAGAGACTACACTTAAGATATTATCTCTTAATCCAAAATAAAAGGGCAAAAAAATTAAAATGAAAAAGAAAACGAAGAGCAAAGAAATGACCAATTCATAATGGGAAAACCTGTGGAAAGCATTTAAACTCACTGTTAATAATTTTAAACTAAAATAAGACATAATGTTTGACCTATCGAGTTAGCAAAGATAAAACAAAATAAAAATATCTAGTTTTAGTAAGGCTGAAGACAACCAAAAATCTCATATAAAGTTTATTTTACTATATATTGTTTTAAAAAATCTTTAGCGGATAAGCATTAAAAAGCACTATGAAACATCTATATTCCCTTGATTTAGCAAATTTTATAGCAAATTTTATTAGCAAAAATAACTTATCCTAAAGACTTATTCAGTGATATACATTAAAACAAAATCTTGGCCGGTTGCGGTGGCTCACCCTTGTAATCCCAGGACTTTGGGAGGCTGAGGCAGACAGATCATGAGGTCAGGAGATCAAGATCATCCTAGCTAACACGATGAAACCCCGTCTCTACTAGAAATACAAAACAATTAGCCAGGCGTGGTGGCGGGCGCTTGTAGTCCCAGCTACTCAGGAGGCTGAGGCAGGAGAATGGCGTGAACCCGGGAGGCAGAGCTTGCAGTGAACCGAGATCACACCACTGTACTCCAGCTTGGGCGACACAGCAAGACTCCATCTCAAAAAAAAAAAAAAAAAAAAAAATTACAGTGACCTGCATGTCTAGTATCAGAGGACTAGTTAATTAAATCATGATACACCTATGCAAGTGAACACTTTGCAGTTCGAGGCAGATTAAATATAGCTACAAATTCTTTGACACTCTTTTTTAAGAAGGGATGTAATTTCCTTCACCTTGAATATAGGCTGGCCTTAGTGACTTGGTTGACCAATAAAATGTGGAGGAAGCAATGTTCTCAGACTTTCAAGGTTGGATAAGAAGCCATTTAGATTTTGTCTGGATCCCTTGGAACACTTGTTCTTTGAGTCTGACTGCCATGTAATAAGTACCTGAGATTGTGATGCTGAAGAGGCTGTATGGGGAGACCACATGGAGAGACTGACTACAAGATGAGAGAGAAAGAGATGCCCGATTTTCACGTTCCCAGCTGGTCGAGTCATCCTAGTGGAGGCCACAGACATCACAGAAACAAGTCATTCCTGCCAGGCTTTCCCAAATTGCAGATGAATGCATAAAAGGAATGATTGTTTTCAGTCACTAAATTTTGGAGTGGTTTGTGATATAGCAATAAATAACTAGAACACATTTGGTGAATTGAATTGGATTTTGAAAATGTTACATTGGCTCTCAGACCAAGTAGTAGGAAAAAGATAGAAGGGCCTCAAGGAGACTATAAGTGGAAGCTCAAAGGGTTCCAGGGTGAGGATTTGAAGGAGAGTGAAACATACATTTTTGTAGGATGGAAAAAATTGAGACTTATTTTATGTAGTACCAAAAAGTTTGGCAATACTGGTGCCCAGGTTAATGTGAAAAATAGACAGCGGAACTTTACAGACAAAATACAGAATATGCCAAACAGTTTCTTGCAGCAAGCTATAAGAACATATAAAGAGACTGAACTACAAAAACTAAAGCAGGAACTGTTAAGATTCTAAATGGAATTTAGAGGAAATTTCAAAGGGCCAGGACTTGCTGGATTTGAAAACAAAATAGTTTTCCAACCTTAGTCTCTCTTAGCAAAAATTCTCAAAGTAGAAAGTAGCTTCAGCACAAAGATAAAACTTAGGATGCCACCATTAAAGTATGGGCTCAGAGAAAAACTCAAGGTTGTGACTGTAAACTATTTGTTAAGACTTCAGACAGATGTAAGGGTATACTTAGTAGGGCTTCTAAGTATCTCATGGGCACGTCTTGTGAACCCTCTCAGTTAAACAATAAGGGTT
The DNA here is from genome assembly GCF_002776525.5 of Piliocolobus tephrosceles. Classification (NCBI taxonomy): domain Eukaryota; kingdom Metazoa; phylum Chordata; class Mammalia; order Primates; family Cercopithecidae; genus Piliocolobus; species Piliocolobus tephrosceles. The sequence continues at coordinate 141,368,223 of NC_045436.1, read as the reverse complement.
TTAGAAATATTAACATCCCACAAGAACCACACAGGGGGTCTAAAGTAGAAAAAGGCCTATCTTGGGAAGAAACATTTGTGGCAAAGTGAATTATAAATTGATTCATAAGAAATTCAAATAGGGAGGCAGCGAATTGACTGAGCATCTCTGTTCTTTGAATAGAAGCTGGTAAGATTTGTAAATAGTAAAATTTCTTACACAAAGTTTGCAAGTAATACAGGTTCCATTTGTTGCAACATGCATTTGTTGTCACTTGTAAAGGGTACATAGGTCTCTTTATGTCATCTTCTTAACAACAATAAAAAGCAGCATAATTTATTAATCCTATATGTTTCCCACCAGGGAGGAGACATCATTCATTGGGAGGTGAGAATTATTGGACTTCAATCTTCAAATTCCTAACATAAAAATGTACATTCAACCAAAAGTGTTGCAGATAAACCCACATGGAAGACAAAAGATTACAGAAATATTACTTAGAGAGGCGGAATCAGAGAATGGGGACTTGGTCTTTAATTACCAAGTTAATTGGTTTTTATCTGTCACCATCTCTAGCCAGCAGATAGAGTTCTTGGTTCAAGGCACTCACAACTTTGAATCCTATAGAGGTACTGTCAGCCTTTTTCTCTTCAATGCTCTTTCTTCCTTGTTTGTTTCTGAGTTATCTTCCTTCTGACTAACATGTGTTTTTCTTTAGTTATATTGAAACCATTTGTTACATTATACCAACTGTTGTGCTGTTCTGTACAGCAGTACCCCTTATCCCTATGCGATATATTACAAGACCCCTAGTGGGTGCCTAAGAAAACACAGATCGTATGGAACCCTATATATACTGTTTCTTCCTATACATACATACTTGTGATAAAGCTTAATGTATAAATCATGCTGCTATAAAGACACATGCACACGTATGTTCATTGCGGCACTATTCACAATAGCAAAGACTTGGAATCAACCCAAATGTCCATCAGTGACAGACTGGATTAAGAAAATGTGGCACATATACACCATGGAATACTATGCAGCCATAAAAAAGGATGAGTTTGTGTCCTTTGTAGGGACATGGATGCAGCTGGAAACCATCATTCTCAGCAAACTATGGCAAGAACAGAAAACCAAACACCGCATGTTCTCACTCATACGTGGGAACTGAACAATGAGATCAGCTGGACTTGGGAAGCGGAGCAACACACACCGGGGCCTATTATGTGGGGAGGGGGGAGGGATTGCATTGGGAGTTATACCTGATGTAAATGACGAGTTGATGGGTGCCGACAAGTTGATGGGTGCAGCACACCAACATGGCACAAGTATACATATGTAACAAACCTGAACGTTACGCACATGTACCCTAGAACTTAAAGTATAATAATAATAAAAAAAAGAAATTTACATGAAATAGTCTAAAATAAAAATTGTACAGAGAAAAAATTAGGTACAGTAAGAGACTAATAATAAAACAGAACAATTATAATGATACGCTGTAATAGCAGTTATGTAAATGTGGTCTCTCTTTCCCTCAAAATATCTTATTGTACTGTAATCAAATCTTTTAGTTGATTTGATAACCAAGAAGGCTGCTTAAGTGACTAATGGGCAAAGAGCATACATGGTGTGGATACTTTGGACAAAGGGATGATTCATGTCCTGGGCAGAGTGGAGCAGAAGAAGGACAGAACAAGACAGGGCAAGACGTCATCATGCTACTCAGAATGACACTCAACTTACAACTTATGAATTGTTTATTTCTGTAATTTTCCATTTAATGCTTTTGGAACACAGTTGACCACAGGTAACTGAAACTGTATGCTTGCTATGGTTTGGATATTTGATCCCTCAAACCTCATTTGAAATGTGATCGCAATGTTGGAGGTGGGGCCTGCTGGGAAGTGTTTGAGTTCTGGGGTGGATCTCTCATGAACTGCTTAGTGCTATCCTTACAGTAATAAGTTCTTGATCTATTAATTCCTGTGAGAACTGATTGTGAAAAAGAGCCTGGCACCTTCCTCCCCACTCTCTCTTGCTTCCTGTCTTGCCATATGATCTACACACACCAGTTCCCCTTTGCCTTCTGCCATGAACAAAAGCAGCCTGAAGCTCTCATCTGACATACATGCTGGTGCTGTGCTACTTGCAGAGCATGCAGAACGGTGAGCCAAATAAAACTATTTTCTTTATAAATTATCCAACCTCAGCTATTCCTTCATAGAGACACAAATGGACTACAACACTTGGAAAGGAGAAACCACGTGTAAGAGGGAACTACTATACGTTATTCTTTTTCCTTGAAGTGGTTTTGGATATTCTTGAACTCATCTCCTGTAGATTTTAGGTTTTAAGTGATTAATGTAGTTGCTCTAATTGCTAAAATTCAGATGGGTGTTTTGGCATCTGATAATAAAGGAAAGACCAGAACCACAATTGTGACCATCAAAGTGAGCACAGAGTTTATTGATTTGCCAGGCAAGAGAACACACACCAGAGAAGAAATTCGAGTAGTTTTCTGAGGGAAAAACTTTAGGGAGCACTATGCAATAGGGATGTGGTGAGAGTTTGTGATGGTTATGCTAATGAATACTTGATGTTTGTGTTCTGGATAGGACGCCAGTCCATAAGTTTGCCCAAGGTTAGTTAAAACAAGCCCCATTGTTCACCTGTTAAGAAAGAGTGAAGTTCACACTTTCATTGTAATTTTAGCATGTGAGGTTTTGTCTCTTTTTTTGTTGTTACCTGTGTACGGAATCTATAATCTTTTTTTCTGTGTGTGTGTGTGTGTGTCTTTTTTCTCCTTGGCTAATTCTTGGTAGGAATCTTTCTGGAGGAAAAGCTGGGGCCAGTCATGGCAGGAGAGGTGTGGAATCTGCCATGTGAGGCCTGCTGTTTGCCTCCCAGGCCAACTTCCTTTTGCTTGCCCCTGTCCTCTGCCCCTTTGCCTGTCCTCAGGCCGCTAGAAGGACAGCTCATTCCTCATGGGCGATCACTCCGCACCTATAGGGTACAGCTTGAGGGAGATTTGAGGGTGGGCTGCGGACTCATTGTCCTGGGTTCACAGCTGTCCCTACCCCGCCTCCCTCAACACCACCGCTGCCGCCTCCCACACAGGGCTGCTGCTTTCTGCGCAGCCACTGTGTCGCCTCCCACAAATTGTCATGGAAAGAGTGGAGAATGGAGGAGAACCTGTCCTGGGCAGCCCAGGAGGGCGACTGTGTAATGTCACCCACAAGTGAGGCTAGGGCAATGGAGCAGGCCACCAGTAGCAGCACCTGCTGCGTGAATGTGCAGCAAGTAATCCAGGCCAGGCTCCGGGGTTGGGGGAACCTGCTTGGAGCTTTCTGCCCCACACCCCGAGCTTCCGGCAAGGAGCAAGGCTTGCGAGAAAGTCAGAAGGATTTGAACCAAGCAGCCAATCTTTTCAGCACCTAAACTCTGCCTGGAGATGCAGCAGGCTGTGTCATCCAGGGCCTGTGATTTGTTGTATTATAGTATATTTCGCTGTGGAAAATGTCACTTTTACTCACCTTGATGCCCACTCACCCGGTCCTGTCGTTTTACCCCATCTCCTCTGCGGAGCGCCCTTTGACTTCTCCTTTCTGAGAAGAGTACAACGTTCACTATTGTGGAGTAACCCCTGTGACTCAATATTACCACAGTGCGATGTCATTTTGTGCTGTTTTGAACAATTAAAAGTTTTTGAAATTAAAAAAAAAAGAGTCTTCAATTGTGTTCAGTAATGGTCCAATATCCTGGAGTCACTCAAAGTTTACACTCATTTATCAGCCATGGTTTGTGAATGTTCAATGTTCATGATTGCTTAAAAGCTTCAGCTGGTTAGAACTAGTTGGCGTGAAACACAGCACATCATATAGTCCAATTATATCATAGGCAATCACTGCTTTAAGTTGAAAATCTTTCTTTTAGATATCTCATTGTTGCCATCACTTACCATCTACTATAATTATATACAAGGCTTACATTCTATTCTGGTGATTCACTTGAGAGTTTAACTGCATTCATATATTCTTCATAGCATCTTGCATGGTTTCTGAGATGCAATAAATGTTCAATAAAGGTTTGGTGAATTAATGAATGCCCAAACGAGACTTTTTTTAACCTCACTTTTTTGTTACCTTAACAAAATTAATGTGTATCTATTTATAATAAAATCTCTGTGTAAGAGGTTTTCTTAATATTTTATCAGTGTAATATACTTGAAAGTATCATATAACATAGCAAAACCCCATCAATATATTTGCTCTTTTCATAGTCATTTAGAACTAGCAGTTTATTAAAAATAAGATATACATATAAATCTGTTTCTCTTCTGATTAATGAATAAATTGATTAAATGATAAATGAAATATACAGTATGTTCACAGCAGACATTCGAAAAATGAGACTAATAAGACATATACTCTCAAATTCATGCGACAGAATTGATTTTCAGGACTATTTTAAATATATTTATCAAATGATGTAAAATGTATCAAATGATGTAATGATCTTTATGACTTACAGGAGCTTGTTTTAATTGGGTGTGTATACACACACACACATATACATATTGTGGAACTAAAAACAGTGATAAATCACAGCAATTAATAAAACTGATAAATTGCTTACTATATATTAAAGACAAATATTTACATTAAAAACATGTATTTCAAATTATATTATTACATATGTTTGATTGTTTTTGGCTGGGGAAATCAGAAGTTTTGGGTTACAAACAGTTTCTGGCATTGTTTTATTACCTAAGTATGTTATGTAGCTTTAAATATACCAAAACTAGCTTAAAATATTTTTTTCTTTCTATTGCATCAATGTTTCTATATAAAAATCTATTGCTGAGCATGTTTTTAGGCTGTGGATATCGCACTGTGGTTTTCATAGAATAATATTAATAGTTTTACTGACAGTCCTTATTGGAAAGGTTGTTTTCTAACTGTGATAGGCAGCTTCTGATGTGGTCACCAATAATCCCAGCATCCTGATATTCATGCTCTTGTTTTATCCCCTCCCCTTGAGCATAGTCTTGATTACTTGATTCTAACCAATAAAATACGGAAAAGATAATGGAATGTCATTCCTATGATTAAGTGGAAAATATTATGACTTCTATATTGCTAGCAGACTCTATTGCCTTTTTGGCTTGCACACTTTGATGAGGCAAGCTAAAATATGGGTGAGACCCAGGGGGCATGGAAATCAGGGAGGCCTCACTTTCTACCCATCCCATTTCTCATGGATGGGTAGAAAAAGAGGTCCTCAGTCCATCAGACCACAAGATCTGAATACAGCCCCAAATCACTGAATGAGCATGGAAAAGGATCCTTTCTCAGTTATGTCTTCATATGAGACTGTTGATCTTTGTATGATATCTCAATTGCAGCCTTGTGATAGGTTGCATAGCAGAGAACCCTGTTCAGCCATGCCCAGTTTCCTGACCCAAAGAAACTATAAGATAAAAAATGTGTGCTGTTCTGTAGTAGTAGATAACTAATACAATAACTTGTCAGTAAAACGACAAACTTAAATATGTCTTCACATCAAAATCTTTTAAAATACGAATTAAACATATAAGAACTTATCCTCACATATATCATTAATACGGTGCAATTTTCATTTTCTAAGAAAACTGGATAATTTACCTTACAAGACAAACCCGTAGCCATTCTTACATCTTCTCTTGATGTATTATGCTCATGCTATTTCTCCCTAAATCATCTATTATGACAAAGAAGGAAAATGGGAGACATTATGTTCATAGAACAAAACTTAACATGGTACCAGAGGGCCTCCAGCTCATCTTTTTCCAAGGGGAAAACATCATCAAATTTTTCACCTAAGAGAGCCATCAAGTTTTGTCACAGAGATTTCCCTAATAATAGCTTCGTGTAAACTTGTAGGCTAGCATTGTATTTCTGTTACAACATAAGTTCTCTTCTTCCCGCTCTGTGACGTATGGCAATTTACTTAATTTCTCTGCATGTCAGTTTTCTAAGCATAAAATTATATTTCTGGACTATATGGTACATAAGGACACCCCCATACCTGCTGAAATATTTCAAATACTGTAAGTGTACCTAAAAATATTTATATTTTTAACATGGCCACAGCAGAAGCTTCTGATGGGGAAACATTATCTGTGTTGCAAAGCTGCTTGATATATTGCCTAAATGTGCCAAAAATTTCTGCTAAGACATTTTATTGCAAACTCGAATCTACTGGATTTTGTAGGGATTCTTTTGAATAAATCTGGGCCTAAAAAAGAGTTCTCTTTTTTTCATATTCCTAGTGCAAGATTAAAAGCATTTATTTCTCATATTCTTTATTTAACATGTGACAATTCCTTTCTTTGTGAGCATAAATAAATATTAAATTCCACAACTGCCACAGAGAAACAAGCACAAAAGGAAATGATGTTTTTCTAAGATAATTCACTTTCAAATGAATGAATACTACTGTGAGGTGCTTAATAAATCTAAAACTAGTGACAAAATATGAGGAATTTTTAGAGAAAAAAATGATCAGTACTATGCAGAAAATGACTCACATAAGAATACAAAATGTCAGAGAAGCAAAAAATAACACAGGTAAGAAATAGACGCTAAAGTAATATTTTAAAAAGACAAAGTCACAGGAAAATTAATTTCCTTAAGGAATAAAGATCTATTGTCCTTGGCATTGTGCACTTAGAAATGTACTCTTCTGGGTTGCTTAAGAATCCTTTAATCCTTGTGATGGACATATATGGCTACTCAATATCCAATCCACTTTCTCATTTCCTGTCAGCACCCAGTTTTCCTTTTGGGGAACACCCTGCTGACATTGTATAAGAGTCGTGGGGCTCAGATCAGAATTTCTTCCATAGTGCTACTAATAGATCCAGATCAACACCTCAAAAAAGGATTATTTCACTAATTGTGAAAACTGGTGCTCTCTCCCTGTATCTGAATAAGCAAAAAACAGTGTTTCAATTGCTTCTGACTCATTTTTTTAAGGATGTAAGACAAGAATAAACCAAATTATGGAGGAAGGCAGAACCAATAGACTATCAGAGAAACAGACCTGTGGTTCTGATAAATCCAACGCTTAAAGAGACTTGGCAGTGATAAAAGCCAATAGAACTTATTTAGACCAGGTTAAGCTGTATAATTGTAACTTAAAGTTTACAATACACCTTCCTGTAAAAACACAGTTAACAACCAAAGCGTCTTCCCCCGCCGCAAGAGATAAGAGTGTCTCACTCCATTGCCTAGGCTAGAGTGCAGTGCCACAATCATAGTTCACTGCAGCTCTGAACTCCTGGTCTCCAGTGATCCTCTTGCCTCTGCCTTCCAAATCACTGGGATTACAGGCCTCATGAGCCACTGCACTCCCCAAACTCCAAAGTGCCTTTAATTGATGCCTTTTATTTAGCTATTGCTGTGTATGTTGGGTCGGGATATTTTTCAATTTAAACACTCCTAATCTTATCCTTCCTAGTATTTTAAGGGGATAGAAATCACACATTAATACTATATTTTATTTTTAACAGTGAAACCTATCAAAACTCTTAATAACGTGGTCCTAAACAAAATACCGTTGCTCCATGACATAGGTTTCTGAAGAAGACATACCTTTGAAAGATGTATGTGTGAATATGTGTGTTCCCAAATATAGGACAGTACAAAGGCCACGACCATTGCCTGGGGATTGCCTTGGAATTTGTGAAAGTTATCGGACTGGTGAAAAAACAGCCAAGCCTTTTCTGTGTATATACTTTGGTGCATGAGTAGCATATCATTTCTCCAGGTCAAAGACATTAAGCTAAGGCATCAAACAAGTTTTTGTACACCCTAAAGAGCAAAAGGAAGGACGCCAGAGACAAGTCATTTTCAGTTATTACTAACTTCCTGAATCAATAAGATTCACTGAAGAATTGGAGAACAATAAACTTTGCTTTTGAGATTTTTGTTTTAGAATAATATAACAACAAGCTTAGAAAGTAGTTGAATTGGTCTTCATCTGACAAGAATGACACAAGTCTCTACAGTGCAAAACTAAACAAAATATTCCCTCTCCCTGCCCTGCTTAATTTTTTTAACCAATAGATGATAATGGAGGCATAATGGAAACCAGCAATCAGTTGATACACTTCAAGTGTGAAATGCAAAACTTTTCTTTACTCTGGATTTGTAATAGGCAATTGCTTCTTTCATATTCTATATTAAGGCAGGATAAATTTACCATCCAGTCAAACACATTTCTTCTCCAGTCACAGTATCATTGTCCCCATGTAGGTTGACATCATTTATATCTTGAAACTAATTTATTCCCTGCCTCCACGCAGCTGTCAAAATGACCTAAATGAGACACAAAATTGCCACGCTAGTCCCCTGTGTAAAATCTTTCTAACCTTGCAGGGGCTACAATTACCAGCAACATAAAATCCAAGCTCCTCCTTCCTGGTCTGGTTCCTAATTCCTTTTTCAACTTCACCTCTTGCCAAACTCTAAATTCCTGCAACATATAGAGGCATATATCATGCCTCTGTTCACGTAGGATCTTCCATCTGGAACCTCACACCTCACTTTCATCTCAGCCTGGCTGAATTTGACTTATCCTTTAGTGAAGGGGTGGCCTGCCCCTCCACACCTGTGGGTGCTTCTCGTTAGGTGGGACGAGAGACTTGAGAAAAGGAAATAATACACAGAGACAAAGTATAGAGAAAGAAAAGCGGGGCCCAGGGGACCAGTGCTGTTTTCAGAGGACCCACACTGGCACCGGCCTCTGAGTTCCCTTAGTATTTATTGATAATTATCTTTACCATCTAAAAAATAAGAGAGTAGCTAGAAAATAGGATCATTGTAGGGAGGAAATCAGCAGTAAGACATATGAACAAAAATCCTTGTAACATGAATAAGTTTAAAGGAAAATGCTGTGCCTTGAGATGCATATGCAAACATCTCCATAAACCTTTTAGCAGTATTGCTCCAGCAAGCCCCACCTTATTCCTAAAGGCGGTTTTCTCCTTGCTCAGTAAACAAGGCACACAATGGGTATTACCCAGAGATGTTCCAATCCCAGGGAGGGGCAGGAGACAAATGTTTTTCTCTTTCTTGAAATTTAAGAGAATGGTGATGACCTTTAACCACAAGCAGCCTTTAGGCACTTGTTTAACAAATCACATTCTGCACAGCCCAAAATCCTTTTAACCTTAAGTCACCTTCGCACATGTCTCTTGCAAGGACAAAGTTGGGGGTAGGGTCACAGATTAACAGCATTTCAAATACAGAACTAAATGGAGTCTCTTATGTCTACTTCCTTCTATATAGACACAGTAACAGGCTGATCTCTTTCTTTTCCCCACACTTTAGCCCCCAAGTTAGGGGCATAACTCTGTAGTCAAGGGAATAGCTTTCAAATCTGCCAGAGTGGTGTTTGAATGCCCCCTCACTACATACGATCTGTATTAACTCAGTCAAGTTATTCAACCGGCCCAAGCTCAACTGCCCTATCTGTAAAACAGGGGCAATAATACTTATTTATAAGGTTGCTTTGAAGATTAATTGAGATATTTACAAAGTGTGTAGAAGAATACCTGACACACAGCAAGTTCATTATTAATGTGTATAACTAAGTATTATTGTCACCTGCCATGGAAAGACTTTCCTGATACCACCACTCTGGCTGTAGAAGAGACCTCTTCTCCATTCCTTTATAATATTTTATTGAAAATTATATCAAAGCAATTATAACATTGTAACATTATTATCTTTTATAAAATGGTTTTTTAAATTTATCGTAAATTTTCTCAGTAATACAACCACACATTTCATTTTTGCATGCCCATGGCTTAATACAGTGTCTGACACGTAGTAAACATCCAGCTAATATTTGTTGAGTGATTAATATATGATATGCTTTGGCTCTGTGTCCCCAGCCAAATCTCATCTTGCGGTGTAATTCCCATAATCCCCATGTGTAAAGAGAGAGACCAGGTGGAGGTGACTGAATCATGGAGGTGGTTTCCCCGTGCCATTCTCGTGATAGTGAGTGAGTTCTCACGAGATCTTATGGTTTTATAAGGGGCCCTTCCCCTTTCACTCTTTCACTCAGTACTTCTCCTTCCTTGTGAAGAAGGTGCTTTGCTTTTCCCTTTGCCTTCTTCCATGACTGTAAGTTGTCTGAGGTCTCCCCAGCCATGCTGAACTGTGAGTCAGTTAAATTTCTTTCCTTTATAAATTACCCAATCTCAGCAGTTCTTTATAGCAGTATGAAAATGGGCTAACATACTTATCAATGAATGCAGATTTCTCAGAATAAAATAAATATATGTACGTAAGTTGTTACAGATAGCCATTGCTACACACACACACACACACAACACATCAAAATTTACTGAATTTAAGCAAGGAGACATTTATCTTTTTCGGGAACCTGCAATTTGGGCTGTGCTGATGGGGAAAGCTCTTCCCTGCTCTCCTTGGCAAAATCTGTGGTAGCTCAGAAACTAAATGCTGGAATCATGCGAAGGCTTGCTGAGTCCATATGTCTGGTGGTTGTTGCTGGGTGTCACCTTAGCAAAAGGCATACAATTAAGGTCACTTGTTAGTTGACTTTAAAATAGGGAGATGATCTGAGTGCCTTAATCTAATCACATGAATCTTTTTAAAACAGAAAATTTTCTCTGGCTGGTGGCTGGCGGCAGAAGAAGAAGTGAGATATCTGAAGCTCAGTGGGGATTTGATGTACCATGGCTAGCTTTAAGACGGAGAGGGCCACATGCCAAAGAATGTGAGTAGCCGCCAGGAGAGCTGCCCCCTGATGACAGCCAACTAGGAAATGTGTATCTCAGTGCTACATGGAACTGAATTCTGCCAGCAGCCTGAATGAACTCAGAAGTAGATATTACCCTAGAGGTTCCATGTAAAAGTGTGGGCTGACTAGATTCCGGATTTCAGCCTTGTGAAATACTAAGCTGAACCATGCTGTACTTACGCCCTATATAACTGTGAACTAATGAATCTGTATTGCTTGAGGTGCTACATTTGTGGTAATTAGTTCCATAGCAATAGAAAATGAAAATAATAGAGCTTCTGGGGAAAGTATTCAGACAAGAAATACTGCTATGGCCATTTTAGAACTACCACGTAAGTATCTATTCAGAGTATTTGGGTTTGTAATGTTTCTGCTTGAAAATAAATACTTTAAAAGTTATTATCATTAAAAGAGTCTTTGAACTTAAGGCTAATTTTAACGTAATTTTTACAAATTACCATAAATTATGATACAAGAGTCTCAGTCTGATTCATTTTTGAGGCTCTGAAAGAGGAAGTTCATCCAGATTCTTAACTAGGATCAAGATTTAGACAGAAGGCTACCTCTGGGCCTGCCTGGAGGTCAGCTCTTAGATGCTGTTGTGGTTAAACTCTGTCCCCACCAGAAAGATATGCTGAAGTCTTAATGCCCAGTACCTCAGAATGTGACCTTATATGAAAATGGGGTCTTTACAGAGATAACCATATTAAAATGAGGTCATTAGGTTGGGTCCTCATTTAATATAAAAAGGTGTTTTATAAAAAGGGAAATTCCGAACACAGAGAGAGACATGCACAGACAGAAGACTACATTAAGAGACACAGGGAGAACACCATATGGCAGAGATTGGTGTGATGCAGCTACAAGCCAAGAAGTGCCATAGACTGCCAGGAAACAAGCAGAAGCTAGTAGTGGGGAATAGAACAGATTCTCCATCCTGGTTCCCAGTAAAAATCACCTTTGCCAATTGTACTTCTAGCCTCCAGAGCTGTAAGATAATGATTTCCGTTGTTTAAGCCACTCAGTTTCCGGAAGCCCTAGAGAACTAATACAGATGGCAAAAGGGAGTGGGCTGCTTCAGCAAGAAATACCTAAAAAAGTATAAGTTGTTTTGAACTTAAGAAATGTGCAAAGACTGAGTTTTGAAGTAAATGGCAGAAAAAAACTAGATTGCCTTGAAGAGATTGTTGGTAAAAAGTATGGATGTTAAAGGAGAGTCTGTGGAGAGTTCATAAAGAGGAAGGCTGGAGAGAAAGCTTCTATCATCTTAGATCACACATCATCACGAACAATGTTGCTAGAAATATGAATGTTAAAGATGGTGGGGTATCAGACAAAAATGAGGATCATTTTATTGGAAACTGGAGAATAGGTGATCTATGTTAATGGAAACTGAAGAAAAGCTGACAGAGAATTTGGTTGAATTGTGTTCTGTAAAGTGGAAAGAATGTATCCATGATGAACTTTTTATATTTAGTTGAGGAGAATTTTAAACAAAGTATTGAAGGTGCAGCCTGGTTTCTCCTTGTTGTTTACAGTAAAATACAAGAGGTAAAATATAAACTGAAGAAGGAATCCTGCCTGAGTTTTCTTGCAGATTTTGAATTTCCCGCAGATTTTGGACTCAAGAGAGCAATATCAACTCTTCTCTGAATTTCTAGGCTGCCATCCTGGTCTACAAATTTCTTACTTGCTAGCTTCCACAATCGTGTGAGTCAACTATTTAAAATTTTAAATATGATCTCTTTCTCTGTCTCCACATGCAAGTGCATGCCATGCATGGCTATAAATATATAGACATATATATATATTATATATATATATATATATACACATTATGTGTGTGTGTATAGCCAGTATATATACCTAGCATGTCAGACAGTGTGTGAAGCACCTTGAAAAATAATGTGAGAAGCCATTGTATCCAATATTTCTAGCTCAGATAGATTGGAGAATAACATTGCTGTTAGAAGGTTTTTAATATTCAATATCTCATAGGTAGTTATAAGTGGAGTTTAGGAAAAATGATTCAGGTCTAGAGTTCTGGAAACCATCTGTAAACAATTTTTTTTTAAAACTGTGGTACTAGATAACTTTTTGAAGTCAGAGGGTAGGAAATAAAGTTGTTGAGAAAAGAAGAGAGAATAACTCAATACACTTGAGGGTACCCTTTTGTGAAACATGCCTTGAGGAAACAGAATAGCCTATATCGATTTGTTCTTACATTTTTCAAAAATTACCTCTAAGCATCTGTATTAGTCAATGTTCTCCAGAAAAACAGATGACGACCCCAGTCTCTTTAACTTTCAGTCTGGGAAAGCTCAAAGATGCCGAAAGAATCTGTTTGTTCCAGCCAACACCTTATTTTGGTGCTAATTTTTTACAATTCTTCCCTAATGCTGACTAATCTCCCTTTTAAATCAAAAGAAATCAAAGGCTAAATGAATCACATTTTTTATTCATTATGTTGATACTGTTAGTTTTTAACGGGTCATTATGCTGTTTCGATTTATATTAATCATATACAGTTTTCTATTTTAAAATTTATTTACATATAAAAGGTAGGTTAATTTTAAAAAAATTAAGTATATAAGAGAAACAGGAAGATTGATAAAATACTCTTCCTGACTAAACTATAGCCAGGTTCCTCTGATCCCTTTTACTGGCAAAGCCTCCACTTTGGCCTATAAAAACTACAGACTCTCAGCACAACTGATTTCATCCACATCCTCCCCTCTCTCACCCCTACACACATATCAAAAGACTTGAGCAAACACTAATATAGTTTCTAACAGCTCAAGGTTGCATTCTTCAGATGAAATTTGGAGTTATCCTGGACTTATCCCTCTCTCTACATCAAATTAATATTGTTAATTTTGTCTCCAAAATGCCTACTAATTATCTCTTCATTCTCTGCCACTGATTCACCGAGGACTGTACTGTATCTTACCTAGATTATTAAAATAAAATACTCTCTTTTCCTTTTGATTCTCATGACCTTACTTGACTTCTTTTCAATCCATTTTATACACCATTGTTAGAGAAAGCCCCCTAGAGCAAAAAACTCTGTTACTTCCTTCCTTACAATGGTTTCTACATAGATGTTTCTACATAGATGGTGAAATGCTAACTAGTAAGTCCCTGTTCAAAGCCCTTCACAAAGTGATACAAACTCTTCTTTCTGTGATTCCTCCTCTACCCCACACACTTTCTATATTTGATATGAACATATTTGTAAAGATCCAATTTTTATGTTCCAAATTGGAAAAAAATATAAGTCTAAAAAACTCAGAATAATTTAAAAATTGCCTCAAAAATGAACTGAAAGATGTATTTTATACCGCAGACACACGGTGGCACCATTTTAGCAGCCTAACAGCAATACTAGAGAACCTTTGTTAATATTGTGTGATTATGCACTAAAATTGTGCAAGTGCTTTAAATGGCTACTTTAATAATTTATTAATGGTATTGTTAGTGCTAAAAATGCTCCACAATATCATTAACTTTGAAAAAGAATTTAGAGGTGATAGTTATTTACAGATTGTTTTTATTACTCCTTTGTTATGGGCTGAATTGTGTCAACACTTCCATGTTCATATGTTGATGTTCAAACCCCCAGTATCTCAGAATGTGACTGTATTTAAAGATAGGGTCTTTAATGAGAAAATTAATTTAAAATTATTAGGATTGGCCCAAATCAGAGGTGACTCAAAAATGAACTGAAAGATGTATTTTATACTGTAGACACATGGTGGCACCATTTCAGCAGCCTAACAGCAATACTAGAGAACCTTTTTAAATATTGTGTGATTATGCTCTAAAGAAAGTATATAATTTTCTGATAAGAAAAATATCAGAAATGTCAGCCTTATAAGATACTGCGGTTTTCTAAAGTGTAGGACAAATAGCTGTGGAGGCACCAAGATAGACTTAGGTGAGATATAGACATGGTATCAAGGACACTGTGTCATTCAGATAAAGTTTTTCTTTCACTTATTTCTGGTAAGAAAATTAGGAAACAGATATGTATAGAGGGAAGACCCTGTAAGAAAACAGAAGGTACTGATCTACAAGCCAAACAGAGAGGTCTCAGAAGAAACCAGCTGTGCTGATTGATCTCAAACTCTCAAGCCTCCAGAATTGTGAGAAAATAAATGTCTATTGTTTAAACCACCAAGTCAGTCTGTGGTATTTTGTCATGGAAGCCCTAGTAAACTCATATTCCCTTCAGTATATTTACAAATATAGAAACCATATAACAGTTGTGGATTAATGTACTATATAGGAGTGCAATCTCCATATTATATATTTATTCTTACAGAGAAACTGAGTCTTGATTCATGAGTTTATAAATTATTTGAACTCTTCAGAAATCCTTGCCTCAAATAAAATGCCACTGTCCTGAATGTTGGCCGTGCTCTCTACTGACTATTAACCCAATATATTGTGTGTTTTTCCTCATTTGTATCCTTGCTCAGCTGAGCCGAGTTTAATGGAGTGGTTAAGGGTGCAGGCTCTAGAGACAGACTGTGTGGACTCACAGCCCCAGTTCATCACTAACTGTGACTCTAGGCAGTTATTTAAAAAGCGTGGGCCACATTTTTCTTGGAAATCTATAAAACAGATATTAAAAGTGCCAGCAATAGAGGGCTCTGTGAAGATCAAAAGAATTGACACAAAGTATGTAGAACAGTACTGGAAACTGAGAAAAATGTTTTATGCTGTTGATTATTCCTCTGCTTAAGTTTCATTCATCTCCTTGGGTAAAAACAAAATCTGCCTATCCTTCAAAGCCCAGAAAAGATACCTCCTGTTTCTTCTCAAGTTGAATAATAAACTTACGCTGTCAAAGATATTGCAAGACATGAGCTTTAGTTTCCAAAAAATTGGATTCAAATAATTTTTGCATTGATCTATGATGTAATTTTAGACATTTTGCTTAATTTGTTTGAGTTTCCAGAGCTGGTATATAACCTGACACAGTGGAGCTCAGCATTTTTCCAATAAATATGTTTTTCCGGTTGTAGGTTGGGAAATATAATATCAGCCTTATAAGATACTGCGGTTTTCTGAAGTGTGGGACAAATACCTGTGGAGGCACCAAGATAGACTTAGGTGAGATATAGACATGGTATCAAGGACACTGTGTCATTCAGATGATTTTTCTTTCACTATTACAATCAATGTTACCGCCCGTTTCCTTTCAGATGCACTTCAAGATTAGCTCAGTCACTGACAACATGGGGAATATATTTCAACCTCAGATTTTAAAAGTGCCATTATTATTTAGACACTAGGTAGAAGGCTAAGTCTCAACGTTGTGCTAATAGTAGCATCGTTTATCCCTGGACTAAGACCTCCGCTCCTGGTCGGGGAATCAGACTACCTGGGCGGCACTCCAGCCTCCACAGCTCCCCACCTGTGAGCTCCTGGGCAAGTCACTTGGTCCGGATTTCCTGACGTAGTATGGGGGAACTGACAGTACACACAACACACGGCACTAGTGAGAAACAGACAATGCAAAGGAATTGGCACAGCACTCAACAGACAATATAAGCTAATATATACTCTGCCTACACCCTGAGTTTTAGGGTTAATTGAAAGCCACCACTCACGTGACCACTCCCCTGCCCGGCGCCAAGACGCGCTGATGTCACGACGTCGTGCGGCGTGCAGACGTCAGCAAGCTGCGCCGCGCCGCGCCTTCGGGTTGCTTTTGGACCTGGTACTTGGGCAGAGCTACTCGGGATTTATTGTCTTCGCTTTGCTTCACAGGGTCTGTTTGAGTCATGTCCACCGGACCCTACCCGGGGTACCTTTGAAAACAAACGGGCTATGTTGCTGTTGCTTGTCAGTACCCTCTCCTGACGCCTCCGTCGCCCGGGTCATGTGGACCCTCGTGGGCCGGGGCTGGGGGTGCGCACGCACTCGCGCGCGGTGGGCCACTGGGGCCGCGCTTGGGCCCGCGCCAACCTTTGGGGCTGCTCCAGAGTCCTGGCCTACCTGCAGGCTCTACAGCTCCGCGGAATTCAAGGTGACTGCCCCCTGGAATCTGATATAGCCACGTTTTAAAACATTGGAGTACCCCATGCGATCTCGGAAATGTGTAGGACTTTCTGGGACTAGCTCTGAATCCTGCTTAACAGGGAGGCAGAGCAGAGTGTGAGCACTGCTCAGGTTCCCGACCCTCCACTGTTCGCTAATGTGACCTTGGGCAAGTCTCTAACTTCGTAGGTTTTCTCATTTGCAATGTCAAATGTTGATTTGTTTACGCGAGCCTCTGGTCGAAGTGCTTTGCGGGTATTCATCTATTTAATTCTCCTAAAAAGTCTCCTGAGAAAGTTGCTAGTAAATATTAATATAACGTCCATTTTCCTGCAAATTAACTAGCTACGTGGCCTGGGCAAGTTACTTCTTTGTCACTGTCCTGCTTCATTTTTTGAATGCGGAACTAATCAAACATCCAGTGACTAATTGGTGAGATTTGTGTGATGTGAGGAGTGGACTTTTTTGGACTAATACCTAGAATGCAGGAAGTGCTCGATCTGTCTTTGTAGTTTTATTATTTCATTCTACCTCAGCCAGAGCAAACCTGTGTACTTTTCACTCTGGTGGGAGAGGGTGAGAGGTTCAACAAGTCTGATAATTGTGAATGGATACAGTTTAGGCAGAAAAGTGAGGTGACTGAAGGCAGGCTATAAGTAGGCAGAAAGACGAAACCTTATAATTAATCAACTTTAGCCCTAATATGCCTGTGATTTCAAAAATAGATTTATATTGCAATTCAGTTTTAAAGTTGGTGCAATTCTCTACCTTTTGAACTGAAGGGAAAGAAAATCTACAGGGCAGACATCAGAATTGGTCTTTTTTTGGTGGGGGAGCAGACTTTCAGCTGTAATTGTGCTTTTATTATCTGTCTTATATGGGGCTGTTGTAAAAAAACTTAAAGCTCATGTGAATTTTATATTTCATTTTAATTTCATGATTTTGATAATTGTGAAATACAGAGTTGATTGTAAAGAAATGTTTAGAGTACAAAAAACTGGTATATTTTGCTTGATAACAATCTCTAGCAGTTTGTGATGTGTTTTAGTAAAAACGTTAAAGATGTGTACATGTAAAACCAGGAGTTCCATTTAAAAATATTTTTAAGTTTTAAGTGAAAGTCTTTTGTTGGGTGTCATCTATTTTTCTTTCTCACCAGAGAAGCTGCAAAGTAGCAAAGTGGTATCTAAAATAAAGTTTTGAGGCTCAGTTAGAAACACAGATTTTTAAATAAATCTGATTCCTGGTTAAATGTGTGATAGGAGCAGAAAATTTCTTTCAGCTTTTCTGTAGCTCCGTTGCCTCAAAAGTTACTGGACAAGGTATTCTCAGGTCTTTAGAAGTTCTAAGTATCTTAAGTTCATTCACGATAATAAATTCAGTTCCTGGTTGGCCCTAAAAATGATGTAGAAATGTTAAGGGATTATTATTTAGCTGTATAGTTACCTTTGACTATTAAACTGATGTTCCTTGTAATATGAACTTAACCGTATATGTCTTTATTCTTAGAAGAATAACATAAACAATATAAATGATATTGTTCAACGATTAAAAGAATATTCTTTGAATTGTTATACTTGTTTGATAGTATGCAAAATTTATACTCTTAAATGTGATATTTCCCCTTTCTAGGAAAAACTTGACATGTCTAGGTTTCCTGTTGAAAATATTAGAAATTTCAGTATCGTTGCACATGTGGATCATGGCAAAAGTACTTTAGCTGACAGGCTCCTAGAACTTACAGGTATTTCATTTATATTACAGACTTAACTGATGGCTGCGAGTTATTGAGAATTACTTTTACTCTTAAATTTTAATTTTATACGTAATATTCTCTTTTTTTAAAAAGCCCAGAGAAATATCAGTGTTTCTGTTTATAGGGGCAATTGATAAAACAAAGAATAATAAGCAGGTTCTTGATAAATTGCAAGTGGAACGAGAAAGAGGAATCACTGTTAAAGCACAGACAGCATCTCTTTTTCACAATTGTGAAGGAAGGCAGTACCTTTTAAATCTCATTGATACACCGGTAAGTTTAATATTAATTTTGCATGTATTATTAAAGTCAACATTGTGTCAGTAGTGCAGATAGATCCTTGTTTAATTTTTGAACTGAATATTAAACATCTGCCTTTGCTTTTTGTTTTCTCAGTGTTCTTGTGTTAGTGTCAGGTGTTTCAAAAGTGTAGGGTACAAAAAAGAAACAAGTATTTAACAACTTTTATCAAGTCAATAAATTTGACATAATGCCCTTTCCTAAAAAACTACCTCAGATTTACAGGTATCAATATTTTTGTTTCTCAGGGCCATGTTGATTTTAGTTATGAAGTATCCAGGTCACTTTCTGCTTGCCAGGGTGTTTTACTTGTGGTTGATGCAAATGAGGTAGGCATTTTTCATTTTGTATGATGTGACATTTGATATGACATGACTATTTGGTTGTTCCAAGAGTTTTTCTTTAAAATGTGTTTTGGAAATAGAATTTTTGTGTTTGAAAAATAGATTTATTACTTACTGAAAATCATATAGTTTCGTCCTATTAACTTGAAATATTATTACAGTAAAGCATTCTCTGGAATTAACTAGTTTTTAAATTGGAATTGTTCAAAAGATTGTTGTATTTTCTTTGAAGTGTGACATCATGTTATCAATGCATCTTACCAAAAAAACCCGACCAACTTTCGCATTTCTTAATCTGAGGTTTCTATATCCATTTTTTAGCAGATCTTGAGAATAAATCATTAGTTTCAGATCATTTTAGGTGATTTTAAGGCGATAATTTGAGAAGTATTAGGTTTTTAAAAAATCAGTAACATTACTAAGCTCTTTTGTGGTGTAAACCATAAAGACATTCAGCAGATGACCATATAAGAGCTGTGAATATACGAATGTAAGCTTTTGATACATGTTTCTCACAAACTCTTCATTCAAAACCCAGCTTTTTTTAGTGGTGGTGGTGGTGATGGTGTTGTGTTAAGCCTTTCCTGATCCTATCAAGGAAAGTCAGTCTTGACCTTATATAGGCAGTACTGGGCTTTATAAACCGCCTTGATGACTGTATTCTTTAGTAAGCTTTGAGGTCCTTGAGAGTCCATGTTACATCTTTTGTTTCTCCAATGCCTGATGTATTTCCTGGCACAGAAAAGGCCCTCCAATAAATGCTTTCTGAACTGAAAGGAATTATTACAGAGAATGATTCAGATGCATGGAAAAATAGCTATCATAGTTGATTTGCCCTGTACCTTTCCTTAAAGGCTTCTTGTCTTAAACTTAGTAGACTGTTGGCTCACTCTACTTGGTGTGGTTATTGCTTTACCATCAGCGATTTTCATTTTGATCCCAAAGACATAAGTTAGAGAGAAAAGTATGAAGGGTAGCTACGTGGCATTTTGTTTAATTTTATTATTAGCATCATGCAAAATCTCTTGATGAAGATGTGTGGAATGGTCTTAAATTACAAGTTTTGTGATCGATAATAGAATGGTCATCTCAGTGTCTTGTGTCTTGATATTTTCAGGGTATTCAAGCCCAAACTGTAGCAAACTTCTTTCTTGCCTTTGAAGCACAGCTATCGGTAATTCCAGTTATAAATAAGGTAATTAGAATGAGACAACAGTGTTGTTATTTCGCTTTCTAAAAGTACAATTAGTGTTTAAATGTCAGTTGTACTATTAATTATATGAGGGATCTCCAGCTATTTATTAAATATATTGGTGGGATTTATCTCTTTGAATTGTATGTAACAGATGTGCAACTTAAACTCACCCTTGCACAGAGTTGAGAAGATAGTTCCCCTGAATTATCTTGCAGTAACTGAGGGCCATTTCTGTAGGGAAGGGATGCAGGGCAGATGAAACATGTTTGTCCGATTAAACCATACATAGGAAAAGAAGAGAAGTTTATAATCTAGGAAGAAACAGTACAGCACATGAAGCATGACAATTTAGTGCTAAACTGAGCTCTGTCTATAAACTTCCATTTCATATTTTAAAATTAATTTAGAATCTTAATTTTAAAACCTGCATTGCTTTAAATTATATTTATTGATAATGGAGTTAAGTTTAAAAGAAGGCCATAGGTAGGACAGCTTGTTGTCAGACTTAATGTTATATTTAACTTTTAAAATCAGTTCACATGCTGCTTAATTGATAAATTACTACTGATCTCTTCTGCTGCCCAGGGTAGCTAACTGCTTAAGGTTTTTTTGCATGCTCTGCTACCTAACTTCTCTTTTTCAATCATGGTTATTAAATTGTACTGCTAATATATAGATTATTTTACTGTTTTTGAAAAAACATCATAGAGGGGTCAGTTAGGTTGAAGTGAGTAAGCTTTTAATTACCTCCGAATACTGTTAATATGTAATACATCTTATCCTTATTATACTAACACATAATGGATTTTTTTTTTTTTTAAAGATAGATCTGAAGAATGCTGATCCTGAAAGGGTTGAAAACCAAATTGAGAAAGTGTTTGATATTCCAAGTGATGAATGTATTAAGGTAAAATACTTTCCTAAAAAGATTATACTTTGAAAAAAGTCGCAGGAAATTAGGCTAAGTGAAATTTCATGGTATTTGATAACCTGACATTATATGCTATTTTTTATAGTTTTGCAAATTTCTTTTACTATTAATTTCCTTTGATCCTTACCAAAAGTCCCTTTTATATTGTTGGGACATACAGAAATTATTGTGATGCTGTAGTTAAAGGAACTGAGGCGCAAAGGTTTTAATCACTTTCCTAAGATCATGGGTTTAGTTAGCCAATGTGCCAGGACTAAAACACAGGCCTTCTGAAACTACCTGCGCTATTTCTTGTGTGTCATTTTGCCCAATGGAAATATTGTCTTTGAAGAGCAGGTTCAAACTAATTTCAAGGCATTTGTGTGTATCATTCTTGTAACTGACAAAAACCTATTTTATAAAAAGCTATAGTAGTACAGGAAACAATGGATTTTATTTATATCAAAGTTGTTACCATTATAAATTTGAATTTTTGTTTACCTTTCAAATGATGATTTGCTTGTTAAACAGCCACTGCCAAACTGCTATGCTACATGGTAGTGTAAAGTATGTCAGCGCAGCACTGTAATGTTTTTCTTTCAACCTCATTTAATTTTCAAAAGAGCAAGTTATAAATGGTTTTATATTTTGGATTGTGTTATATTGAAATGCAATTAACTATTCTGATTTTAATCTTAATAAAATTCATTCGGATTCTTATTTGGTATATGCCAGCTAAGAGTATGGCAGTGAACAAGACAGACAAGACCCCTTCCTTTCTGCATACAGTCAATAAATAAGTACACAAAGAAGTAACCATAGGAATTATTGACTAGGATAGACTTTGTCGAGGAAATTCATTTGACAAATTGTTATTATTCCAGGTGAAATACCATAATGAACAGTGAAAAGTCTTTTTTCTTAGAGAGATGTTATGAAATAGCTTAGCAAAAGTGTCTCTGATAAACTGAAACATGGAGGAATGAATAATTTTCAGAAAAGCATTCCAAGAAGAGAAAAGAGCATGTGTAAAGACTTAAATTAGAAAAGATTTGGCATGTTTACTGATCAGAAAGGTAGATTGGATGAGAAGGCTTTGTAGGGGTATACAGGAATCAAGTTGTGCTGGGACTCTTGTGCTAAAGAGCTTGAAAATTATTCTGAGGCAATGGAAGGATTTTAAAGCAAGAGAAACAAATAAATTCAGGTAGCCTTACAGAGAATGGATCAAAGAGGTGTAAGAAGAGATACAGGGAATCCAGCTATGAATAGTAGCCCAGATGTGAAATTATTATATCTTAAGTATTAACTATCCATATGAAAAGAAAAGGAGATTATGATCTAGGAGGAAACAGCATAACCCATAAAACGTAACAGTTCATTGCTAAACTGAGCACTGTCTACAAACCTCCATTTTCATACTTTAAAATTAATAAATAACCTTAATTTTAAAATCTGCATTGCATTAAATGATGTTTCTTGATTTGGAGTTAAGTATATAAGAAGCACAGCTGCCCAGAGGCAAGATAGCTTGTTGTCAGATACAAGAAATGAACCATACCGTTCATTTGATTTCTTTTTTCCGGTAATGTTAAGCTGCTCTGTGTATGGGCATAGAAGAAACATAATTGGATGCAGTCAAGGTTGAGGTTTTGCCAGCTGCCTCTAATAAGGAGAGAATAGAAAGTGGTTGAACCAGAGTGATTGTAAATGATGGATCTTGGAGTCCCATCTGGGAAAGAATAGAAATGGAGTGGAGGGTGGAGCTGATGGACAGCATCAAATAGTATATTCAGTAATTACAAGTTAAGGACTGTTGTAAAGAAAGTGCTACAGTCTAGAGCAGTAGTTGTCAGTGTTGGGTGGTTTTGCCCCTGGACAAATATTTGGAGATATTTTTGGTTTTCACATCTTGGGAAGGATGCTACCAGCATCTTGTGGGTAAATGAGGTGCCCTGGTTGCTGCTGAACATCCTATAATGCACAGGATGGCCTCCCAAAACAAAGAATTATCTGGCACAAAATGTCAGTAGGGCTGAAACTGAAAATTCCTGGTCTAGAGTGAATGTGAAGGGTAAGAAGTTTGAAATCAGGATTTCAGAGATAGTCCATTTATTACTGGTGATAAAGGTCAGTCATACCATGTGGTTTGAGTGTTGGCTTGCTTTTCTGGTGTGAGAACAGTAAAGTTAGTATTAAGATGCCTTATGGTTTTATGCCATCCACATACATTGTTTATTCACACAACAACCTTGAGATTTACGCAGAATATGAATAATCACTTCATTTTTTAGACGATGAAATTTATACTCAAGGAGATAGATACTGGTGAAATACATGCATTCAATGCAGAGACATGATTGTTACCCAGATTTTGAACTCTTAGTCTATTCCTCTTTCAATGCCATAATCAGGACTCTCTTGTAATTCAATTCTAGAACTGTAGAACTACCCAATTATAATAGAAAAAGAGGTATTTGTCAATATACTATTTGCTTTGTTCTTTTCCTTTTGCTGTATTTCTCAAATTGATAACTATTGGAATTATTTCTTCCTTCTGATCATAAGTCACAGGTCATCAAGATAGAAAAGTATAGTCAACTTTAAATGCTTATATTTTTCACATGTATCTTTTTAGATTTCTGCTAAACTTGGAACAAATGTTGAGAGTGTTATTCAGGCAGTTATTGAAAGAATCCCCCCGTGAGTATTTGGTGATTTTTGTACTAGTTGTCTCTATTTAATAGTTCAAAAACTGTCTATGCTTAATAGTTCAAAGATTTTATCAGCTTGAACTGTTATTTTAGCTTAATGGATGTGGCAAATATTCTTGCAGGGAGTGAGAATAAATTTATTTGCTTTTAGTAAAATATAGAAGGCAAGTACAGTAAAGTAAAGAAAAAGCAAAGATGATTGATGGAGGTCTTTTCATGACAATCATTATAAAATATACCTCAGTACATTGGCAGTTATTTTCCTTTGCTTTAAGCTGAATATATTTATAAATAATTTGTTAAAACTGGAGGTTATTAAATCTAATATATTTTATAAAAAAGGTCTTTTTATTTAGGCTGTTGTGTATCAAACTTTCTCAAGAACTCAAGTACA
The DNA here is from genome assembly GCF_002776525.5 of Piliocolobus tephrosceles. Taxonomy (NCBI): domain Eukaryota; kingdom Metazoa; phylum Chordata; class Mammalia; order Primates; family Cercopithecidae; genus Piliocolobus; species Piliocolobus tephrosceles. The sequence continues at coordinate 141,343,756 of NC_045436.1, read as the reverse complement.
ATATCTAAGTTGAAAACAGGAATTTTATTAAGATTTTAATTTAGTATATATATATTTACTTTTTACTTATATTTACTAGTCCTAAAGTGCATCGCAAAAATCCCCTGAGAGCTTTGGTATTTGACTCCACCTTTGACCAGTATAGAGGTGTGATAGCCAATGTAGCATTATTTGATGGAGTGGTTTCCAAAGGAGATAAAATTGTATCTGCACATACTCAAAAGACATACGAAGTTAATGAAGTAGGAGTTTTGAATCCTAATGAGCAACCAACTCATAAATTGTAAGTAATCTGCATTAGTAATTAAAATGCATTTGTATGTGGTTCTATTTCTGCATTTTTCTCAACTTGGTATGCTTAGAATGATCCTTATTTGATAACTTAAAAAAAACTATTTAATGCAACTATACAGTAAATGCTCTGTCAGAAGGAATCTTGGGTGAAGGACAATAGAAATGTCAGTTGATACTTTTTTTATTCGAAATGACTAATTATAACTAGGTTTATGATCAAAGGTAGATTGGATCCTATATTGATATATTTGATGAGACAATGAAAGAGTTAGTTCCCTCCACCCATATCCATGTTGGGTATCATTTTTGACATTTCTTCATAACTAGATTTTCCATTGTAAAGGTGGTATAATAGAAACCTTAATAAATCTTTAGTGTGGAATTCATGGTAAAACCTTGATTAAAATTCTTGGGGAGTGGGATTAGCAAGGGTAGTGTGCATTAGAAAAACACATCTGAATTGACTTGTAAAAGCACTATTTATTGAGTGCCTACTCCATATCAGGTACTGATGAGACATGACCTTGGATACATAATTTGAGCTTTGTAAGGTCCCGTTTCCTCATCTGTAGAAATTACTGAACCAGATGACTATCAGATCACATTTGAGTGTTTAGTGTTGTATGTCTAAAAACAGCACTAGATTGAGTCAAAGTCTATTTTTATTTTACTGAAATATTTTAACATCTATTTATATTCTGCCATATATACTGAACATTATCACATCTTCATTTAAGGTTCTTAAAACTCATTCTAAGTGTAAATTATTTTAACTTTGCAGGGATTTTTTTTTTTTTAAAACTAAGCTTCAACTGAACTCAGAATTCGTTCTTTTGCTAAAGGAGGAACATCAGATGTCCAGTTTGTTGAGAGTTCACATTTTTCTTGGATAAAATTTTACCTTTTTTTCCTTTGTTAAAGCATTTGAAACACAATTCATTAATAAAAGACATCACAAATAGTGTACTTATTGTAATGCTTTTGTACTTACTAGTTTCACTGTATTTACAATATACTTTAGAAACTGCTGTTTAAATTGCAAAGGTTGGCAGAATCATGAAAAAGGTGATAAGTTTATAAGTAGAGACGTCTAATGGATTGTAAGACCTAGTGTGTTCATTTGCTGGCAAGCTTCAGAGTTTGATAATTGATATGTGGCACTTATTTTCAAAGTGTATGGAAAGTTTGGAAAGTGTATGATAGTTTCCTGGGAAGGTAGAACTAATTGTGAGTTATGTGCTTGAAACATTAAAGAAGTAAATATTTGCATATAATAATTTTATTTAGATATGCAGGACAGGTGGGCTATCTGATTGCTGGGATGAAAAATGTCACTGAAGCGCAAATAGGAGATACATTATATTTACATAAGCAACCAGTGGAGCCCTTGCCTGGGTTTAAATCAGCGAAACCAATGGTATTTGCAGGTGAGGAGCTCACAAATTCAGAGGTTGAGGGCCATGATATTTTTAAACTAAAAGTTTGTCTCAGTGGTTAAGGAAAAAATACACATTCTGATTATGTTAAATAACCATTAATTCTAACATATTGTTTCACTTAATTCTTTGTGCTGTTTATCAGTTTATAATTTCATATGTATGATGAAATTATATGTGGGAGATCATTTAGGATGTGTTAAGAAATAAGCTCTTAAGGAAGAAGCTGTGATGTATAGAATACAGTAATATAAATTTCTTATTTTTCTAGGGAGTTCATTATTATATTTGAAACATTTTTCTAATTAGGATGTTATTATTGATTATCGTTAGACACTGACTGAGTACCTTCATCTTCGATAGAGTTTCTTTAATATTGTATTGTACTCATGTAGACATGACAGAGAATGGTGTTGCCTCAAGTATGTATAATTTCAGAATCTGTTACTTCCTTTACTTTGGAGAAAGGAAGACCTGATTGAAGGTCATCAGGTTACTCTGTGCTGAGCATCTAACCCTTGATTTTCACCCTACAGTCTCTCTCACTGGGAATTAGGAACTTTGTTTACTCCTACCTTTAGGCAAAGTCAGTCATCTGTATTTTAGAGGACTTCAGAGTTGTCAGATGAAAGAGAATCAGTAGTGATTCCCATAGTTTTTGTAAGTAAATACCAAAAAGCAAAATTTAACTATGGTTTTAAGTAGATAATCTGCTTTAGAGAATTGAGAGTGGAGTATAGTTTTCATTTCTACTCCTATTTTTATCTAATAATAAAGTTTCATTTGGGTTGTGGGATGTCTTGTGCTTTTGTTTTTGCAATTACAATGTGTTTTCTTAATAGGCCTAATTCCCATGTTTTTTTTTTTTCTTTTCCCTGTAGTTTTTCAAAAACATTAAAAACATTATTTGGCGTGCCAATCTAGTTATATATTCTTTAAGACTAATGACTTTTAATCATAAATTTTTAGCAAACCAGTATTTTGGTCCATAAAATACAAGAAAGTAATTTAAAAGGTAAATGACTAATTTGGAACTTGGCAGCACTACACATGTGGTTTGATTGGTCTGGAGGCAGCTTATCACGTGATAATTAGAAATCATTGTATCCCCAGGAATGTATCCTGTAGACCAGTCTGAATATAACAACCTGAAGAGTGCTATAGAAAAACTAACTTTAAATGATTCCAGTGTGACAGTTCATCGGGATAGTAGCCTTGCTCTGGGTGCTGGCTGGAGGTAAGATTCATTCACTATTTTTATAGGAAAGAAAGGTATAAATGGTATATTTTAAAAATATTTTTATAAGAAAGGGAGGTTTTTTTAAAGTATCAAGTACGGGAGGTATAAAATGGTGCATTGTTCTGGAACATTTACTGAAAATAAGTTTATATTAGTGTAAAGTGAACAAAAACAATTTTTATCTGCCTGTTTCACGTTGTGGATTGACATTTTATGGGTAAGTTTTATAGTGATTTAAAATTCTATAAATTTTAGATTCCCAATGGAAGATTTTAATCTTATTTAATGAAATTATGCTAGCATTTAATTATATTGTGAATTCTTTGACTCAATTCCATCCCTCCCTTAAGGTAACAATATGTTCATAAAAAAAAAAAAGAAAAAAAAACAAATGAAGCCCATGGGACATAAACATTTTGAAGTTTATCTTTTCCTCCCCCAGGCTAGGATTTCTTGGACTTTTGCACATGGAAGTTTTCAACCAGCGACTGGAGCTAGAATATAACGCTTCTGTTATTTTAACAACCCCTACTGTTCCATATAAAGCTGTACTTTCATCATCAAAATTGATAAAGGTACTTGTTATTTACTACTGTTTTGCATTAGTCTCTTGGAAAAAATAAATGTGTATATATACAATGCAGGAGAAGCTTTTTACTATACCAGTAGCTGATTAAGTATTAAATATTTATTGATTAGTAGTAATAAACATTGAATTACTCTATGCCTAATGAAGAACTTTTTTGAAAACTAATTTTTGCAGTATTTTTCTTAACCTGACATAATCTCCACATTATCAAAACTAGTCTATTGCTGATAATAAAAAGTAAAATTAGTAGTGAAAACAATGTTCTGATTCTAGCACAAAGATGAAAAATGTAATTTTGGTCATAAGTAATTTCTCTCATAAAAAGTGAAGCATTCATTCCGGTGACTGAGAAATTCTAAATTTCAAATCAGTGATGAAGACAATATTGTATTCCATGTAGGTGGCAATCTGTTCATTTTAAGCAAATAATAATTTTGGCAATCTAAATATTTTCCAACAAAATTAACTATTAAACTATAATGTTTTATAAATGTCAGGTTAAAATGTATTTTTTGTCATACTTTTTCTAAATGGTCCGTGAAATATGTTTAGTAAATATCAATAATTGGAATATATTGTTTACTAATACTTATTAATACTAAATGATTTCAGCGGGAGAGATTTTAAAATATAAAGCAAACAAGAAAAATGATCATTATATTAAGATTTCTTTTTAAGTATTGCTGATTTTTTAATTTTTAGGAATATAGAGAAAAAGAAATTACAATTATCAATCCTGCACAATTCCCCGATAAATCAAAAGTAACAGAATATTTGGAGCCAGTTGTTTTGGGCACTATTATCACACCAGATGAATACACTGGAAAAATAATGATGCTTTGCGAGGTACAACTGTAATACAATTTAATACAAAATTAGGTTTTAGTCCTCTGAAATAGTCATTTCCAACTTGTTTTAAAAGATTTCTTTCTGCTGAGCATACTGAATTTAATGAGATTTTCATATATATATATATATATATATCTGTATCTGTACACATAGATATAGATATGTATACTTTTAAAATTATTTTGATTTCAAATAAAAATATTTCTGATAATTTGTGTAATTTACTGATTTGATATTTTAGCCCAAAGGAAAGAAATTTGATAATTAGCTAAATGTATAATTTCTTTTCGCCTTTTTGAGTAGTTTGAAAGATGATTATAGTACTTCAAGGACCATAAATTTGAAGGTACTCCCATTTTGCTTTAGTTCTCACCGCATTGTAATAAATGATTTAATCCACAAATGGTATGTAATTATATTCTTTAAAAATACTTATCTGAAATACTCAGATACATATTGGAAAGTGTGAAATGGTGACTTGAGTTTTAATTAGGTTAAAAACTAGATTGTAATCTTGGTCTTTCACTTTTACTTTCTCTGAACCTAATTATTTATAAAACAAGAAATTAGGATTTTTGACTTTATATGTAGTGACATTTGATTTACTGTTAAATGAAATAGTGTTTATTTTAAAAGATAAAACTGTTAGATAAAGATTAAAAGCTTTGGTAGCAAGCCTAAGGTAATTGAAATACAAAATGTTTCTCCCTGGATTATAAATACTGCCTATAAGTTTTTACTAGACCATTAGAGAAATACATTATTCCTCAGTATTTGAGTAGGTTATCATTAAACCCATTTTTTTCCTTCCCTTTTTAGGCTCGAAGAGCAGTTCAGAAGAATATGATATTTATTGATCAAAATAGAGTTATGCTTAAATATCTCTTTCCTTTGAATGAAATTGTGGTAGATTTTTATGACTCTTTGAAATCCCTATCTTCTGGATATGCTAGGTAAAAAATTAATGAGAACCTAAGATGCCTGACCACGTTTTTGAAATATTGATGAGCAAGAGTACACTAATTCTTTAGTAATTTCAGCTTTCTTGAAGATAGTTGAGAATCATACGCTAAGGTTAGAATGACTTGGAACAACCTTATAGGTGTTACAGACTACTTGTGATTTGCTTATAGGAGAAAAATTCCCTTTAATTTATTTTCTAACTTTTATTTCTCTTAACAAAAAAAGTTACTCCCCTTTTCATGAAGAGTTGTATTCCTTGTCTGTTAAGAATTAAACCTAATTTCAAAAATTTACTGTAACCTCAGTGGCACTTTTAAAATATATTTGTATGTTATGCAATCTCAAGAGCATCTATTTACATTTGAAAAATAAAAATGCATATTCAGTCTGTAAAAAATGTTAAGCGTGCCCCTCCATTAGTGAACACTTTAATAATTTAGTCTTTCCAGGAACAGGTTGTCCACATCATGAAAACCATTGTGTATCTCATAGGAGTACATGGAGAAAAGCCAGATAAAAATGAAAGAAGAGTTACTATTAAATAACAAATAAGGAACTCAGGGCATGGCATTCTGAGAGGCTGTGTTTTTGTAGTTGTTGGGGCATATCACTCTAGATACCCTCACTATGCCCTAAAATCTTATGTTACAGGATAGTATATAGTAGAAAATAGATATGAAACATGGGGAAGCAGAAGGGGAAAAATGAACATTGACATCTATAGAACTCCCACACAGTGCATGAATATTAATGTTAACGTGCAGAGACAAATTTCAGTGTTTAACGAACATGCTACAGTGACTTGGAATTTTAACTTTATTTAATCATCTTGTCAGTGAAGAGAGTTAACATATGTAATTCTTCTTACCAAGGAATCTTCATGTTCCTTTGTATTGAGAATTTTTTTCTATTTTGTCACCCAGTTTTTTTTTTTTTTCTTTGATGTCTTCTTTCAGACAAGACCTTGAGCAAGTAAGTGGCTATGGAATTTAAAGTAAAATGAATTGGGGGGGCATATTAAAATTACTAGAGTTGAAAGGAGGATTACTAGGTTTAATGTTTATAAATATTTTTAATAGAAGTCTGTCAATTTTAGTTTGCATTTGGGTACTACTTTCTGAATTGTAAGTGGTCTTAAAAACCCTTTTCATTTGGAAACTTAAATACATTTTGAATTTAATGAGAGAACATGATTTTTGAACTACATAAAAATAAAATATTCCAGCTTCCAGCATTAAGGTAATTGTTATGTTCAAGATGGATGTTTTACATATGCAGTCAATTCCACACTTAACAGAAAGTCATCATAGGCTATGAATTAAGATCAGGGAAAAATTTATTTCATACCAGGAGGCAAGAATCAACTGCAACTAGGTCAGATGAGCAGGGAGTCCTGTGTTATACAAGAACTGTAGTGGTGTCTAATCAAACAGGCATTTGCCCTCAACCCATAACCCCAGTAGCTTTTTGGAATTGCAGATGTGTTTCCTGCATTCTAAAGGAACACTAGAATACCTGTGTTTTCTTTTTAATTATTATTATTATTACTATACTTTAAGTTCTAGGGTACATGTGCATAATGTGCAGGTTTGTTACATATGTATACTTGTGCCATGTTGGTGTGCTGCACCCATCAACTCGTCAGCACCCATCAACTTGTCATTTACATCAGGTATAACTCCCAATGCAATCCCTACCCCACCCCCGCCCATGATAGGCCCCGGTGTGTGATGTTCCCCTTCGCAAGTCCAAGTGATCTCATTGTTCAGTTCCCACCTATGAGTGAGAACATGCGGTGTTTGGTTTTTTGTTCTTGTGATTGTTTGCTAAGAATGATGGTTTCCAGCTGCATCCATGTCCCTACAAAGGACACAAACTCATCCTTTTTTATGGCTGCATAGTATTCCATGGTGTATATGGGCCACATTTTCTTAATCCAGTCTGTCACTGATGGACATTTGGGTTGATTCCAAGTCTTTGCTATTGTGAATAGTGCCGCAATAAATAGTGTTTTCAATAGAGGTTAGGAATTGATTGGGCTCCTTGGAAAAAGAAAACACAATTTTTATAATGATTTCTTTTGAAAAAATGAGTTAAGAAATTTTTAAGATTTTTAATATTTTGGACCACAACATAGCTGGAGCTGTAACAACTCCAAAGTTAAGGACCACGTCTGTTTTATTCTCTTCCTATTTGCTTTGTATTCTGTAGGATACTTAACATGGTATCTTTCATACAGTAAATGTTTAATAAGTGATGCTTTCTGAAGAAAGGATTTTAACAGTACTTCTGAAAAGAATCTGTTAATAGAGTGTATTATTGTCATTTTATGACCTTTCTGCTGAAAATCTTTAGAAACCAAACATAATTTTGCAAGTCCGGGCACCAGTTGTTTTAAAATTAAGACAGTAGGAGTATACATGTTCTTGTCTGTGATTGGGACAACTTGTAAGCCTAATTGAAATTTTCTTGTTAGACTTCAGTTTTATAAGTTAAACATTTAAATACCTGTTTTGACTAACATTGCAAGCTTTGACCACATTGTTAAAAGTAACAGCTGAAACTAAGTGCTTGTTTGCATGCTCAACTGGGCTCTGTTTGGCTCTGTTTAAACACGTATTAGGTACTAGGCATTGCTCTAAGTGGTTTACATGTATTATGCAAACTGAAGAGCCAAATAGGAAGTTCAAAGGTCTCATTTATTAATGGCATTTTATGAGTGTCATAGCATTTATTTAAACATAGAGTTGTCATTGGTAATAGAAAGTTAAACAGAAACCCAACTCATCAATCTGAAAATGATCCATTAATATATAGTATTGTCTGAAGCCTGCCAGCTGCTGGGAACATGGGAAGGCATGATATTTGTCTTCAATAAACCCTTTTCTTTGTCAGGTTCACCAATTTATTTCCCTTTCCCCTATAAACATATTCCCCTTGTTTTTGCCCTTGATTTAATAAACATAAAAAAATAACATTTAGATCCATTCACAAGAAATTGTATGTATAATATTTTGATGGAAAGTTAGATCTCTTTGGGGAGTGTAATGTGGTAGAAAGTAGACATTCCTTAAAGAGTAAAAAAGGTAATCTCTTCGGAAGTGTAATATTTATCACTTGGACTTTTTTCCTTTTAGTTTTGATTACGAAGATGCAGGCTACCAGACTGCAGAACTTGTGAAAATGGATATTCTACTGAATGGAAATAATGTAGAGGAGCTAGTAACTGTTGTACACAAGTAAGTTGAATAGAAACTAATCATGGAATGTGAAAATACTCACTCTTGATATGTTTTTCACTTATTTTTGTTTGAGCAGCTGCATTTAAAAAACTTTTAAAGGTAATTAAAAATAGAGTTCACCCTACTCACTTTGCTTTCTCTTCTTTTTCCACACTTCTCTCTGGACTGCTAACAATAGAACAGAGCTATAATAATAATAGTCAAAAAGAATAGTGTAATAGAAATGTTTCCCCTTACCTCGTAAAAAAAAAAAGTTTTAAAAATTTTATAATGATGGATTTAGAATTGGGAACAAGTTTTTTTGTTTTGTTTTGTTTTGTTTTTTTAGATGGGAGTCTCATTCTGTCGCCAGGCTGGAGTGCAGTGGCGCAATTTCTGCTCACTGCAATCTCCGCCTCCCGGGTTCAAACAATTCTCCTGTCTTAGCCTCCTGAGTAGCTGGAACTACAAGTGCGTGCCACCATGCCCAACTAATTTTTGTATTTTTAGTAGAGATGAGGTTTCACCATATTGGCCAGGATGGCCTTGATCTCTTGACCTCTGATCTGCCTGCCTCAGCCTCCCAAAAGTGCTGGAATTATAGGCGTGAGCCACCGCACCCTTTTATATTTGTAAAAAAATTATAAAAAGGAAAAAACCCACATGTTCAAGAAACAGCAGATTGGTTAAAATGAATTACAAAGCACCCATATTGTTATTTTCAGCCATTAAAACTTGTGGAGTAGTATTTAGTGACAAAAATGTCAAATAAGAGGGTAGAATATATCATAAATACTGATCATAACAAAAATATGCAAAAAAATGACTAGAAAGATATATGTTTAAAATAAACATTCCAAAATGTTTACCATTTTCAGTGGCTAAGGAAAGAGAATCAAGAATGAATTTCTGTTCCCTAATGTTGTATTTCTAAATTTTCTGTAATCATACATTGCTTTCTTAGAGAAGTTGTTCATGATTCAGAGAGGAAGAGATATTTATGATAAATAAGTTCCATTTGAACTTCCTTAAGAGATCACCTTTACATTGATTATGCAACTGGCCTAGAAAAATACTTGAAATATTCTTATTTAGGATATATAAACAACTGTATTTTTCTGTCTCAGAGACAAAGCACACTTAATTGGCAAAGCCATATGTGAACGGCTGAAGGATTCTCTTCCTAGGCAACTGTTTGAGATAGCAATTCAAGCTGCTATTGGAAGTAAAATCATTGCAAGAGAAACGTGAGTTGAAATTGATTTTTGTTCTTGAGCCAGTTTCAGAAATGATATACCTAAAAAGTGAAAGAATATTGAACATTTTAACCTTGGCCTAAGCTTTATTCTTACTTGTAGAAACAGTATGATAGTGCTCTCCATTTTTCTGATTTAAGTAATGACTGTTAGTTTGAATTACTTGTATAACACCATTGGGTGATGTGATTTGCAGTTAGTATAATGTATATGGGTTTGAGGAACTGTTTTAATTTCCACTCATATGAATGTCTATAACTGAATTTCCCAGGTAAGGAATTTCTTTATGGTTTTATCCCTTTAGGTAGATGATAAATTAATAGAAACTGAAACTAAAAGGTTTTGTCTTCCAAATGACAAAATTACAATTTTTTTTTAACCCAAAGTATTTAATACCACTTCTCCACTTCCCCAGAGCTAGGGAGGTTATAAACCAAGGAATGCCAATACCATGTTAGAATTTGCATTCTAGATTAGGGACCTCACATGAATTATAGTAGACATGGAAGATAGGCTAATTTCTGTAGGACACGGAAATGTAATACATAGATCAGAACACTGGCTGGGTGTGGTGGCTCACAGTCTGTGATCCCAAGTACTTGGGAGGCTGGGGCAGGAGAATTGCTTTGAGACTAGTCTGGGAAACATAGACCCTGTTTCTTAACAAAAAAACAAAAATAGCAATGAAGAACACTGAATAAGCTGCTCAGCTTGTAACAGCAGGTGCAGGGTGTGTCTTGTAGCACTTCCCATTTCCTTTCCTTAATGATACTAAGACTTCTGGGAAACAGGAAGTATCTCCTCAGTTATGAAAAGTTGAAAATTGCTATTAAAGTCTACCTTTACTCAAACCTAATGGGAAAAAAAAACTATCATGTTAATATAGACTTGAGGTTAATTTTAGGCCCACTGTTTGAAATACATTTCATTTCCTAACACAATTTTGCTTCGGTTATTCTGTGTTTCATAAATACTGAGATCAGGCAGAGTGGAGATGATAACCAGGGAACATCCTGGAAAGTGCAACTTAAGACAGTTAGCAAATGCTCATTCTAACATAAGTGTGTTGAGAGAATACCTTAAAAAAACAGGTTTTTCTCTCTAAAGGAATACATAAAGATGGAGCTATTTTCAAAATTAGAGTGATCTAGAAATTTCTCAAACATTAAAGAAATAGATTAGTTTATAACTGGTGGGGCAGATATATTAATCTTCCTAGCCACTCCATCCACATTCAGTAGAGGCAATAAGATAATAAACATGTTTTGTTTTTCTGAAGTAGTAGTGGTAACAGTATTTTCAGATTGAGTAAAAAATAACGGAATATTTCTTGTAATCAAGGTCACATCATGCTTGAATTTGGCCTAATCAAGCCTACCACAAGCCTTGACCTTTTTTTCTTAATGTGTGTTGACAGACATGTTGAATTTGTTCTTTTATGCCAAGTACGTGAAAATAAATACAAGAGCATTTGAAGTATCTAATTAATATGCTTATGGAAATTTTACATAGGTAATGATACTGTCATTAAAATTTTCTAGCAAAGGGGAGATTGTTTTTGGTAAGAAAGTGCTTTTAAACAGTATAATGGAATTATGTACTTAAACAAAATTTTCTCTTTTACAGTGTGAAAGCCTATAGGAAAAATGTTTTGGCAAAATGTGTATGTATCTAGTTGTATTTATTCTACTTTATAACTTTTATGGGTTTTAAATCAAAGGGGGCATAAACTTACTGATTTCTATTGTTGGTTTTTATACATTATTTCCAAGTTTTCTTTTTGAATAGGTAAATTTCAGCTTGACCATGGCAGCCGGTTCATTTTGCCCATATCCTTAAATATTTTTTCATCTTATTTATAAAATAAAAATTTACAAAAGAATTATGAAAATTGTTCTTATATGTAATACTAAGGAAGATTCTTATAACAGTTATTTCTATGATCTGGGTAACATGTTTTCTTGATCTAACATATAATGAAAGATTTTGAAAACAATGGCTTTATTTTACAGTTGAAATGTCTCTCTCCTGACATATGCTTTGCCAGTTTGCTGTTATTCAGCTGTTAAAAAATGATTCTTGCCTGAGCTTGGTGGCTCACACCTGTAATCCCAGCACTTTGGGAGGCCAAGATGGGCAGATTACTTGAGGCCAGGAGTTCGAGACCAGGCCTGGCCAACATGGAAAACCCCCATCTCTACTAAAAATACAAAAATTAGCCAGGCCTGGTGGTGCATGCCTGTGATCTCAGTTACTCGGGAGGGTGCAGCACGAGAATTGCTTGAGCCCAGGAGGCGGAGGTTGCAGTGAGCAGAGATCATGCCACTGTACTCCAGCCTAGGTGAAAGGGAAACTCTATCTCAAAAATTAAGAAAAATTATTCTTAAATATAGTGAGAATTGAATGATAATTCTTTCTCCAAATGCTCAGTATAGTTTTTGGCACATTTATTCCTATGTGATTAAGAGTTTCCTATATTAGACTGTGGCTTTATAGTCAAAATTCCAAGCCTAGAATCAGCAATGAGATTGATAATTCTTCCTTGACATGCATATTATAATACTAGGTTTCCTTGGGGATCTTCACCTCCCCAAATTAAGGCTTCACTTAATCCAAATTAAAGCGTTTATCATTCTTTGACAGTAAAATTAGGATCTGCTAGGAAGATTAGAGAGATGTCTGCCTTATGGATAATAATTTGGTATGGTTATTAAGATTGTACTGATGCCTCTGTACTCATATGATTATTTTCTCTTTAGAGTGACTCAGACTTCCAATTTTTAAAAATATTTTTCAGTATGGTGGTGATATTACCCGAAAAATGAAGCTTTTGAAGAGACAAGCAGAAGGGAAAAAAAAGCTGAGGAAAATTGGCAACGTTGAAGTTCCAAAAGATGCTTTTATAAAAGTGCTGAAAACACAATCTTCTAAATAATTGGTGGGAAAACAAAGAATTTTCATAAATTAAAAACTATCTGCTTTTCATTTCAATTTGTAATATGCTGACAACAGAATGATAATTATAAAATTTGCTTGTTACTTTCAGGGTATTCAGGTTCAAATAACCTAAGCCTTTCGTTGAAAGGGAGTAATGAGTGGGTAGGTTAAGAGCGTAGATTTTGAAGCCATGTTGCCTGTTCTCAAATACCTGTTCCAACCACTCACTAGTAAGGTGACCTTTGCTAAATTAACCTTTGTTTCCTCTTGAGTAAAACAGAGATTATATACTACCTACATAAGTTGTTGTGAAGATTAAAAGAGGTAATACATTAAATATTCAGAGGTGTAGGCACTCAGTTGTTAAGTCCTTAATGCAGTTACGTCCTTAAATGCATTGTAAGGTCCTTAGAAACTGACTTTAAGCAAAATGTCACGTAGCAGGTCCTTGAATGATGACATTTCCTTCTAAGTGGTTTATAACATTGATGAGGAAAAAAAATTAGTTTATGATCATTTCATTATTATTTATTTATTTATTTTTTGAGACAGAGTCTTGCCCTGTCACCTAGGCTGGAGTGTAGTGGCACAATCTCGGCTCACTGCAATCTCTACCTCCCGGGTTCAAGAGATTCTCCTGCCTCAGCCTCCATTACAGGTGCGCGCCACCATGCTTGGCTAATTTTTTGTATCTTTAGTAGAGATGGAGTTTCACCATGTTGACCAGGGTGGTCTCGAACTCCTGACCTCGTGATCCACCCGCTGTGGCCTTCCAAAGTGCCGAGATTACAGGCGTGAGTCACCATGCCCAGCCGTGTCATTTCATTTAAAGTCACAATTTCCATGAATCTCAACAAGTGAGGACCTGCTATATTTTGTTGCGTGCAGTTTTTCCTTACTGACACTAAAAGGCTGCATACTTAAGATTCCATCTACTTTAAGTTAAAGGATTTTCAGAATCACCTTAAGTGTCAAATTTGTTAGCAGGATTAATTTATCTGATATGAATTCACTTATTAAACAGAACTCAAATAACATACTAACTAGACATCTGCTCTAGTTCATGATAAAATGTTTATAGATTTTATCAGGTTGTTTGAAACTAAATGGTTTACATTTAAATTAAGGGCAGGAGCTCTCTTTCAGACATTCAAAACACATTTGTGTAAAATGACAGGTGTTTGGTGTTACCAGGAACTCTTAATGACATTTTAATAATTATTGTCTAAATTTCATAATTGAAGCGATTTTAGAGTAGTTAACTTGAGATTTCAGAGCCACTAAATGGCTGTATTTCTCCAAAGCTCTCAGCTGCCATGTTTATTCAGCCAATGAACAAACCAGACTGCAGACTATATTATAGCAAGATAACATTATTTAGCCATTGATTTTTATCTTCTACCTTGCTTGAATGAACTGAATGAAGAAAATGCCTTTTAGGGATAAACACTGTCAAGGATGAATTTTATACTAAGGTTATGTGAAAGAAAAAAATCTCAAAACCACTAAGCCAGAGGGAAGTCAAGCTGGGAACTGATTGAGGCAAACCTGCCTCCCATTTTATTCCTAAATGAAGACAGTCACAAAGATAAAATTTGCTGAAAAGGAAATTCCTTATGGACAAAGACAGAACTCAAAAAGTCTTCCTTCTGCTCACATGAAACAAATGCATACGTGGTTGCTTCCTGTGCCCCGTGTTTCACTAAGCCAGATTAAGGTGAGTATTCCCCTACCCTCCTCTCACACGTAAATTATATATTCAGTGAAAGGCTAATCAGAAACTCAGAAGAATGCAACTCTTTCTCTCTTACCTGCCTATGCTTGAAGCCCCCGCCCCTCTTCGAGTTGTCCTTCCTTTCAGGACCAACGTACACCTTACACATACTGATTGATGTCTCATGTCTGTCTAAAAATGTGTAAAACCAAGCTGTGCCCCAAACACCCTGGGCACGTGGCGAGGACCTCCTGAGGCTGTGTCACGGGCACATACTTAACCCTGGGAAAATAAGCTTTCTAAACTGACGAGAGCTGTCTCAGATATTTTGAGCTCCCAGTTATTGTGAAATCATCTTAATTATAAATTAAGTAGAGATTTACTAAAAATCACGTGTAGAAGTAGCCTGAGATGTAGTCCTAGATACATATATTATCATCTTATGTATCTTCCCTCTGCCTTCCAGGTTCTGACAAAACAGTTGAAATATGAAAGACCATGACAGCAGTATTTTGAAAATGACAGTATTTGAAACTAAAAAATTGTAAAACAGAGTGTTCTATCACTGCCAAGGGATAAGTTACAAATTGGTTCTTGCAACATAATATGTACGATGTGCTTGCTATTTAATAATTTACCAATATTAGCCTTTTTTAGTCAGACTAATTTTTTTTTTAACCTATGACTCTTTAGGAAATAGTTTTAGTTATAATAGTACAAAAAAGCATTTTCCGTAAGCTTAATTTCTTTCCCCGTCCCACTTTCTCAGTCAGATGACTTTAGTGACTTGGAGTTGTGTGCTTTATAAGTGTATTCCTCAGAGGACCTAACATTATTAAGATTTTAGCAGTCATTAAAATATGTTTAAACACTGTTGTCAATATTAAAATAGCACCATTTATTGAATTTAATATGTGACAACCACTATGCTGACCTATGTATGCTTCCCTCATTCAATCTATTTAAAAATTTTGGGGAAGAAGCAGAGTTTATTTTCCAAAGTCACCATTGTTGACAGAGCTGGGATTCAGTGGTTTCCTTCCTCAAAAAGCTAAGTTCTTTGCCTAACAGCAGCTTAGCTCCTGAGTTAGGGAATGAAAGCAGGAATGAAAGTGGCCAGAGTTTCCGCTACTCAGCTTGTGGAGGAGCTTGAGTACATCAATCTCAAGTAAGCCCCTAACATCAAAGTCAGGAAAGGAGAATTTTTAGAACTTTAAAGCACAGAAATAACTGGTGAATCATGTACCACAACAGATACCTTTAGCTTTTTCACTGTGATGCTGTATGACTTTCTAAGGTAGTCAGCATGGTTTGTAGTAAATGATTCTTATTACTGGAAGTGTATGTGGAATGTTACTGACTCATTAGTTACTTAAAAAAATAAGGCTATTAAAACATCTGGAATTAAAGCAGCAAATTTACCCCATTCCCCACTTTTAACCATAAAATCCTATTACCAATTTTATTTCATTAATTTATTTGCTCTTTTAATATTTTAAGAAGCTAAATACATTTTAATCACATAGACAAGCACGTAAGTAAGGCTTCTTCTACCAGGTGGGCTTATGAAATGCAAAATAAGCAAAAGGAGCATTTTTTTTGCTCCCCACAGAGGCAGAGACATCTTTTAACCTAACTCCTGATGCATGATGGCAACAAACGCAAAATAAATGCAGGTTCACATGTACTATAATTGTTGAGAGTTGAATGCATGTATTCAGTTTCACTTCTGGAAATAAAATTTAGATAACTTATTTATTACACGCTTTATTTGAGTTAAAGATAGAAAACAATATACTTTTATGTAAATTGCGATGGCAATGTAGTTTACAGTAATTCTTTTTATATATACTTCATATTACTATTTTAGACATAAGGAATAAAGCTAGTCGTATATTAAGTTTAACAATAATCAGAAAATATTCTCCAAAAGAATTTCCTGAAGTGGATTGCTAGGTATAAAGCTCATAATTGTCAAGATACTTATATTAGGAACATGAACCCAAGTCATTAAAAATAAGATATTTGTAAAAAAGTGCTATAGAAGAAGGTGCACAAAAAACATGCACTTACACATACTTTCCGAAAGGATGTAAACTACTTTTAGGCACTGTCATCTCTTCAAATTTCCTTTACCAACGATATATAGCACAATTTTTGATGTCTAGATGGTGCTGTAGGAAGATGACTAAGGCAACCACATGCAGAAAAGCATGTGTGTGATGCACAGAAAATATAAAGATCGCATTCCAAAAGTGAAGGTCTGCCATGACAGTTTGATCTGAAAGATTTGGAGTGTCATTAAAAAATGAAATATATGCCACTGGAGTCATATCACAAATGGCACCTGATGTGTACACTCTAACTTTAAAATGACTTTAAACGGGCAGACATTTCTATGCTGTTTTATAGGTGGCTATGTGACTTCAGTACTTTATAATAGCCAGTCAATCTTGAGAGCCAGCTACTTCTCTTAAGCCCAAGTACAAGATATAAATATTCAAATTATGGAATGTTTAACATAGATACTCAAATGAAAAAATGACAGTCTTCAAAATTCCCCATGTTTTGTCATATTGCATAGCTGAAAATTCATCTACTACTTAGTAAAAAGTGCTCTGTTCATTCAAGCAGAATTTTGCTCCAATCTCCTTCAATTTCCATCTTTCATACTGAATAGTGGATCCACAAGTTTATTGTGCACATGCATTAGACCTTAAAGAAAAAAAGCACAGTTCTAGTTGTTTTGTTAATTTTGAACTATTTCATTTACTTCAGACGACAAAGTATTTTTTATAAGACACAGTAAGCTGTTTAGTTCCCATCTTGATAGTCAAGTTTATTAGAAAAGTACAAATAGAAATGTTTCAGAATGTCTTTTACCTACCTAGCAAATACGAATGTATAATTACGTAACAGATCTAGAATGTGTACAGGTATTTTGGGAGTAAACAGAAGAGCAGTTCTTGTCTTCAAAGAGATTCAGCATGACAAATTTGAATACTGACTTAGATAATATGTTTTAATTACATCTAAAAGTCTATGTTGATCTTGATCTTCTGGCACTTCCTCTACTAGACTGCAGCCAGGGGCTCAGAACTGCTGTCTCTTAATATATTACCCTCTCCATTCATCTGGCAAATTATTTTCTAATAGTTTGGCATGTGTATTTATGACAAAGGTTGATTATAAATTCTACACTGAGGGAGGGTTACTAAAACAATACAGAAAACAACCTGTACTAAATTTAATTCAGAATAGAAATTTAGATTTTAAATCAGGTAGATTATAACTTACATTTTGTAACTGGTACATATACTTGCAGACTGCTCTTAGCTATGAAAGCTGCTTGGGAAATAGCTGATCTTCCAGTTACTCCTGTTTTAATGCCTCAGTACTATACTACTTTGGGGAGAAAAAAGTTCTAAAAAGACTGTCTTTGACCCAATTAGTGAACCAGAGATTTTATATTTTGGAGGGTAAAGAAATGAGTTAAATTTCCCAGGTTATTAAGAACATGAAGGGCTGGGGAAAGGCACTTACAATGCGGTTTTGCAGGAAATGGAATTACTGGATTGGAGGGAGAGGTTGCTTGTTAGTGAACAGATGTTCCTTGTCAGGCTGCAAAAAGGACTCTAAAATCCCAACTTTGAGAAAGACCCACTTTTAAGGGACAAGCAAAGAGCACTGGGAAGTGTTTGTGTAGTAGGAGAAATTCTAACCATAAGAACAGGACTCTAAAGGAGGGAAGGGGGAAGCATTCCATTCACTAGTGCTGCAACTGAAAGTGAGAGAATGCTTCTCAACAGCCTACTTGAAGGTCGTATTAGCACTGGAAACCTCACGTCCAGTAGGAGAAGGGACAACAAAGATAAGGGTAATATCAGCTGTATGATTTAGAAGATGTAACATTTTCCAGAGTATCAGTTTGTAGAGAATCATTTTTTTTACTTAAATAGTATTCATCTGTCATTTGCTAACAACTTTGATTATGGAAAGAATACACAGCTTTAAAATACATGCAACTTAAAATATCAGGAAAAACATTAAAAATTCAACTCCTTTATAAAGTTTTTTCCTTTACTATACATTGGATATATCTTTTATACATCAAGTAGGACTGCTTCCAAACTAGAAATAATTATTTTGAAAATTCTATTAATTGCTTTTTAGGTATTAAGTCAAATATTTACTGTGACTTTAGGTAAAAATTGACAACTTTCTACATAGGAATTTTATATAAATAAATAATTGCAACTTAAGTCAAACAAATAATTCTTCTGATAAAAATGCACCAGACTTCCTGAAACCTTACCAGAAGAAAGGTTAAATGTCACAGATTCTAACCAATGTCTATACAAAGTAAATTTTATGGTTTTGACTCCAAATGAACTCATTCTACCTTTGTCAAACTACTGAGGTGGAGCCTAAATACAAAGTAAGGGGAAAAAATTCATATGATGTCATGAAAATATACTAAAATCAAAGATAAAGCCGTTCTATTTAAAAAGCAAAAATGAAAAGCGAGAATGAATAAAACAAATCCCCAGGTATTAAACTTGTTGTCTTGTGATTAACTTGTATCTTTCAAAAGGTGTATACTACTATATAGGTGTATACTGAAATAAACTTGCATTTACTGACAGTTTCTGTTGTTTTGGATCTAGTTAACCTAGATCTTATCTAGACACTAAATAGAACCCTTTAAGATTCTGGTTGGCACTTTTTAGTAATGACAGAAGAAAGGCTAGTGATATGAATGGAATTTGAAGAGTTATGGATGACAATTTTAGGAATTTACATACTCCAGTATTTTGATATACTAGTAACTCAATGGAGGTATGAAAAGTATAAAAACTACATTTGAAATGTGTTTATTTAAGAATATTCAATTTCTCTACCCTTTACTAAAATACTATAAAATGAGGCCCATATGTAGCCCAGAATATCTAAATTCTGTCTTCATATTGAAGGAGGTATCCTAACAGAGGCTGATATCCTGAAACCTCTTCAGAAATACAGACAGCTCCAAAGTGAAAAATATTGTGTCCTCATTACGTAATGCAGCTATCCTCTCTTGAATGGTCTGTTTCAAAATTTTTCATAAGAGCTTACAATTAGATGAACTAAAAGAACTAAATACATATAAACTTCTACCACCCTTCTATTTTAAATTCTCTAACATATGTCTATATACCTTTTTTGGAAGCAGTGGTTATATGGGGAAAAAAGCAGATGGAAGTATGATTTTGACGTAGATGGTATCATACCTAGAGTTTATTCTGGAAGGCAGTATAACAGAATAGACAAAAGCCTATATACTCCAGAGATCAGCCTGATTTTGATTTCTATTACCCAGCTCTGCCCAAGTATGTGCTGTATGACTTTGGGTAAGTAGCTTAACATCTCTGTCTGTTAAGCCTATTAATTCATTTAAAAATGGGACTATGAGTACCCATTTCATAACATTTTTGTGATAATTAAGTAAATCAAAAAGTAAAATGCATTTAGAATAGTGCCTGGTCATAGAGATATTGGCTATTATTAAATATCTTACTAAATATTCACCAAAATGTAAAACTCTGATTAAAAAAACTAAATTGTGACAAAATCAGATTAGTACAGGCATTTATCTGGGACTTAACTAGGACTAGAAAACAGCCATGTTAAACGAATCTCCTTAAAACTGGAATTAAAATTTGTAGATAGTAAGGATTCCTTGTAGTCAAGGAATCTATTATTTGAGATGAAATCTGAAGGATTACATGGGAAAATAGAGTTAAAACTCCATCAGATGCTCTGTTTTATTCACAAATCACAAATTTTTCAGTTTTTCAATTTTTCAGTTTAATCTGATATATTTGTGGCTTGGTAAATTAATAATTTAAATGCTAAAAATATAAATGACTAGAAATAATCTTTAAGTGTTAAACAATAAGGAAATGTTTAAATAAATTATGATTTATGTACTTGACTATCCATTAAAATGCTTCCAAATATTTAGAAGAGGCAAATAAATGCTCATGAAACATAAGTACAAATACAAAACTATATACAAAGCACAATCAGTATTTTCTTTAAAAATAGACTATTTTATGCTTGCCAAATGTCAGTTATTTGTGTAACACCTTCAAGATATTTGCCATATTCACACATTTACATGAAATATGAGTTACTGGTTTTGTTTGCATTGAATTAAAATTTAAGATTATATACTTTATTTCTGAATATGAGATGCTATAGACTGTAAGACACATCATTTTATGTACCACTGAGAAAAAAATGCTACCCGATAAGCTATGATCTGACACCAATTTTAAGACACAGTCCAACATCAGCAAGATCAATGTATATGAGAGCCAGTCAAATATGGTAGCTTTTTTGGACCCTATCTTAAGTAATAATATCCAAAAACTACAGCTTTCATTTATTCAGTGTATTTTCCAATAGTCATTAAAATAAATACCTAGTTACTAGAGTAAAAAAGATTAAAAAGTATAATCATGTAGCAAAAGTAGCATACCTACTACATACTTAATCACTGACCTATCTATAGGATCAACTATTTAACTTTTAATATCAGCTATGTAAATACAGGTGCTTTATGAAAATTACCTGTTTGTACACTTGCTTACATATGTGTAGTATGTGGAGCTGACTCTTGGAGAATGGGTTCTACATTGGGTATAGGCAAAATGTCCCTTGAAAATCTCTTAAAACCATTACATCAAACATATGTGTTTTGTAATACACAGCTTGGTACAGTAAGGTTTCTGAATTACTGAACTAGACTACAGGAAAAAGCAAAAAGGAAAATCAACATGAAGTCCGGGCAATCAAACTGCTTACTTGCAGAGTTTATTCCATACTGTTTTAACATTTAGCCATTATAACTTTAATATATGGGAATAAATTGGCTTAAAATTGTAAAGATTAAATTAGATAGTGGGAGATCTCTATTATCCACTGATTAGGTTCTAAATTTAGGTTAGACGGGAGTGAGGGAGAGGGACTGAGGTGGGACTGGTAAACGTGAAAAGAAATCCAGAATGAACAAAGATACATTTTCTTTTGGGTTATTTGGTCTTATATATTCAATATGAAAGTAAATTATTAAACCTTGGATTTCAAGAAAAAATGTTTACTGAAAATAGAGACTGAAGAGATTCTTCATGGAAAAAAAAAAAAAAAAGGTACTACTTTGAAGACACTATTATCTGAGAACTTTCCATTCCTTGAAAGAACCAGCTGTGTGTTGCCACTTTTCAACAATTCACAGTGTGAGATTTAACTCCACAGTCACAGTAAGTTTCAATTTTCATCCACAACAGAATATCTCAGTCAGCTTTTGAAATTCAGTGCTCACCTTTAAAGTATTTCACAGTTTTAACTCTTAATTCTAAAGTAGCATCTTCATCACATACAAAAATAGTTCGGGGATGCTGCTGGAAAGCAGAAACAGTCCACATGTGATTGACTCCTTCTTCTATTGCTTTGTACAGGGCAAATGCCTTGTGTGCCCCTGTTATGAGGATCATTACCTGAAAAATTAAGAACACCAATTGGTAAAACTTGTTCCAAATGAGTAATGAGCTCTATTTTTTTAAAAAAACAAGGACTTCACCAATATTTTTTCTGAAAGAAAAAGAAAAATACATAGCTCCACATCTTCAAGGTATTTATTTTTACTTTTTAAGGTAACAAGCACAAAATGTTGCTTCTAGTTTAACAAAGCAAAACAATACCTTCTTATGGGGTATTAGTGCAAACATTGTAATACCTGTAATTATTAACACAGTAAATGATGTATAAAAGAAACCTGGGACGATAAAGAAAAAGGACTGTCTTGCAAAAGCAGACTTACAAATCTATGAATAATTTATACAATGTAGAATGATAACACCAAACTGCTGTAGTCTAGATAAGCAATAGGTATTATATCAGAAAAGCAAAGACTCTAAAACAATAGATAATATGAAGAGTTACCAAGAAATGCCTGAAGAGCATTTCACTGAACATGTGCTATTCAAAGTTGACTCAGAATAAAAACTGGATTTAAAGAAGGATTAGGGATCTATTTAAACACAGGAACTGTCTTACAAGCATATATGACTGATATTACCCTTATAAGCTACAGAAAATCCAAGATCTTGGTCCCCAGTCCCTAACTGCCAATGAAATAATGCAATGACATGCAGCAAATGTGAATGTATGTGTCAGAATCTTGTCTTTATAACCTTTCAGCTGGAAACTGATCCCATTTAACACCTCATCTACACACACATTTTTGTAATGTAATAAATCTTTAAACATTTTTTTCTCATTACAATTGTTTTAACAAAGAATGTTAAAACTGATGTAGTTCTAAAATATTTATCACAAACTTTGTATTACATATTTTGTAACTAGACCTAAAATGGGAGGAAATACTCTGCACTCTCCTTGAATTACATCAACTCCTCAAAACACCACCATGAGAGAAATACTATTCTTACTCATATTTTAAAGATAAGGAAACTGAGGCATATTCTGTAACTTGCCCAAGGTTTTGGTAAGATACAAACAAGCAGTTTTGTTCTACAGCCCAGATTCTTAGCGATTAACAATTACATTGCCTCTTGTAAAAGTTCTAACAATTAGACAATATGAGCTAAGAGTCTTTTCATTATTGAAGCGCACTCTATAAAAAGGTAATGAGACAGGTGGCAAGAAATCTCAACGTCAAGTATATATACTGAGAAAAAAAAGACAACCAAACTTTTATTGGCGAGAAAAGGTAAGTACATACCTACCATTAACGTTATGAAGGGAGTGGAGTTTAGAGGAAAGGAGGCTGCTGGAAGCTTAGCATAGGATGAAGAATTCATTATTGGTGTTTACGGCTAAAGTGTAGATAAAACAAATTGCTCTCTAAATAGACTTGATCTGTGATTAGTTATATCTGTTCTACTCTCAAGGAGATTATTTCTCATATCATGGGAAAGGACAAACTATATGGAATAATTTGGTATGCTTGTTCAAACTGCAGAATCCCTAAACTTAAATAATCAATCTAGGTGTGGATACCAGGTGATCCTTATGTACACTAATGTTTGAGAACCAGTGCTCAGGCAGATGTTGCACTGATACAGCTTTATGCTACTTAAGTGTAGCAGTAACACTATTTTAAAAGGTTATGAAAAAGCTAATTTAAATAATGATCAACATCTAATCATCCCATAAACTGATATAAATGATTTACAAAAATTTATAACCTCATATTAAATCCTCCATATCCCTTCTTGGTTGGAATTTTTAAGTCAAATGTAATTTTTAATAAATGAGGAAATTAGCCTGGGCAGCATAGTGAGACCTTGTCACTTCCAAAAAAAAAAACTGAAAAATCAGCCAGGCATGGTAGTGTGTGCCTGAAGTCCCAGCTACTTAGATCTCTTGAGTCCAGGAGGTTGAGGCTGCTGTGAGCTGTAATCACACCACTGCACTCCTGTCTGGGCAAAAACTGACCCAAAGAAAAAAAACTCAGTATTTGAGTAATTCTGTTTGTTCTAAAAAACAGCATAAAAACTGTATTAAAACTTACATCTTGTTAAATGTAATGTATTACATAACTCAGTTTCATATTTTAGAAATCAGATTGCTCTAAAATCCTTTTCTAAACTTATTGACTATGAAATTTCAGTCCTTGAAAGGTCTTTTTTCATATACCTATGACTTTTAGGTTTCTCATATATTTTGATTGGCAGTTTGTATCTATTTGTATGTTCAAGTTTAATTATATCAAGATAAGTTACTTATTCATCATACCTTGTCTATACTTTTTTCCTCTGAACCTGTCCAATCTGGCTACCAGAAAGGAACAGAGTTCTGGGTTTCCATATAATTTAACTACATATTACCATGAACTGACTACAATTTGTTCTGTATTCTCAAGGAAGAAAAGATAAGTTAATCTTTTCTGTATTCTTAAGGAAGAAAAGAAAAAAGATAAGTTACTTTACTTATTCATCATACCTTGTCTATACATTTTTCCTCTGAACCTGTCCGATCTGGCTACCAGGAAGGAACAGAGTTCTGGGT
This sequence comes from Piliocolobus tephrosceles, assembly GCF_002776525.5. Lineage (NCBI taxonomy): Eukaryota > Metazoa > Chordata > Mammalia > Primates > Cercopithecidae > Piliocolobus > Piliocolobus tephrosceles. Next base: position 141,319,180 of record NC_045436.1, on the reverse strand, counting down.
TTCCATATAATTTAACCACATACAACCATGAACTGACTGCAATTTGTTCTGTATTCTCAAGGAAGAAAATGACAGCCCAATTTAAAAAAAAAAAAAACTTAAATTACACAGAGTTGAACGTTCATAGCTCTTCCATGCTTAAATATACCAAATGTAGAATAGTTGCAGCCCCAGCTGAGTTCCTTTTCTCCTGGAAACCAACAGGGCTCTATCATCCTACATAACATACAGTCAAAAAGCATTTAAATCATCCTGAGAGCTCCAAGAAAGATACTGTGTAACTGGCAATGCATCATTGTCCCAACAGTCCTTTCATGAGACACTTACAATAAAAAACAAACCATGTGATCAGTTAAGATTTTAGGACCTCAAACTGGAGCAGGAACAGGCAAGTAGCACCTCAAAAGTGGTGGTGCTTAATTCTTAGTTTACAGCTTCAAAAGACTTAATTGATCCCTAAACATATCAATGAGACTGACAAAAGTTAGCTACTGAAAACTAGAAAACAATTTATACTGCAAACAGAATGCAATCAAAATATCACTTATTCAGCATCATAACCCCTGCAAAATAATAATATATTGACATCAAAGGAAAAACAAAGAACATTTAATGCTTACTTCTCTAGCATCCATCACTGTCCCCACACCAACAGTTAGAGCCATAGTTGGCACTTTTGATAAATCTCCATCAAAATATTTGGCATTTGCCAAGATGGTATCCATTGCTAGAGTCTTTAATCTTGTCCTTGATACTAAACTGGATCCAGGCTCATTGAAAGCGATATGACCATCTGGACCAATTCCTTTCAAAAGAAATATACATACATATACACATGATGTAAATAGGTTTCACAAAGTTCAATGTGCGTTAAAGAACAGCAACAAAACACTTACCTTGTTTGATTTTATACTTGAATTCCTATTACTGCATTAAAATATTTGTTTCTGTATTGATTCAACAAATGTTTCAACATTTTCTACATGCTTAGCAATGAGCTGACATGATTCTAATAGTAAAATTAAGTATCACCTTATATTAATATAACATTTGATAATTTATAAAGCCCATTCACATGCATCATCACAACAGATTATTAAATATTATTTAATAATCTTATGAGATGGTCAAATTAGCCATATCTATTTCCCTCATTTCCTCCACCTTTTTCTACATACAAAAGGAAATTTTGATGCTCAAGAAAAATAAGTGACTTGTTCAACGTCACAACTGGGTAAACACTGAGACAGGACTCAGATCTGTCTTCTGATTCCTACTCGGACATCTTTATAAGTCACACTTTAATTTACTTCGTTGTAGTCCAGATACGGCAATTAACTAGTAGACCTTTCTGTAGGATAGTTTCCTCACTTATAGAAATGTGTGGATTGGACAAGGTAATGTCTAGGTGAATAGTTTTTTTTTTTCTTTTTCAAACTTCTGACTGTAACCCTTGTAAGAAATAACATTTGATGTTGCAATCTAGTATATATATATACACATATACAACACAAACATGTAAAATATAATTAAGACAAGAATTGCATGAAATCATACTTACCCTTACTAGGAACCATACAAGCTGTTTTCTATTACATTGCATTTCATTAACAAAAGGAAAATGTTGCATGTAACTGGCTATATTGATTTTATGATATAATAATGGGTGACAACCAGTTTTAAAAACACTGCTTTAAAGAGACCTAGTGCCAACTCTAATATTCTAGGATTACCTCTAAAATATAGACAGGAATATGACATTCTTATTTGAAGGAAATGGAAGGTAATTCTTTTCACAAACTTAAGAATCTTTCCATGACATACATAAATCGAGTTTTATTTATAAGTACCCTAGTAGCTAGTCACATTTCTGGCAACCTCAGATAAAAAATAAATCTGCTAATTCCGTGAGTCCTTAAAATATCTTTTACATTTATATTCTGTGTATTTACTTTAATGATATCTGTATTTTACTGACAGCACACAATTTTAATAAAATTTATATAAAATATGACAGAGTAACCCAGTTTTGAAAAATGAAGAAATGAATATTCTTTTGAAGCAGGTACAGATGCCAAAGTACAACAATTTATGAATTTCTAATAAGGAGCCATAAGACCAGACCTACATGTGGTTAATATGCATTGACTGTTTCTACTATTAAGTATGTATCTGCTTATAAACATATATTAATTATAGGCATTAAATTCTCTAGATTTGTAAAAGTGTTCTGTTTCTCCTCTTAGGTATACATATCCCTAACATATTTCTCTACATATGTGTAAAGAGGGAAGGATGGGATCAGGAAAATACAAGCTTCAGGAAAAAATATGAAGTCTACTAAGATCTACTACTAGTGACCTCACTGATGATTTGGGCCTTACAGAAGTGTACAGCTAGTACAGCTAAGCTGAAATTATGAGCAAAGGTTAATAATAGAGCTGGGTCAAGATATTTGCTTGTTGGTTGTAACTGTCAAAAATCGAGGTTCCTGAAATAAAATTATTTTTTTAAATGTGGCTAATTCTTATTCAGCCTTTAAGTCTAAATTAAGATACCAGCACCTCTATGAAACATCTCTAAAACTCATTGTCTGGAGTAAATGTCATTCCTGTGTTCCTACAGTTCTAACAGTAGTGTACATGTACTCTTCATGAAAGTACGGGCTTTATCTTCATCACTATATTCTTACCATTTAGAACAACAAGTGACACACAGGATGCACTTATTAAATAATGTCTGGATAAATGAATGCATGGTTGCTATTCTTTGGTCAGCTCAGTATAGTTTCTTCCACCTCCCACCTTGTTCTCTTCTGCCTTGCTCCCCTCACCAGAGGGGCTGGAACAATTTTAATTTCCTATATCCCTCTTAGGTAAAGTTACTGTGGTCTAGAGACAAGCACTTGTCTCAGGCTAACCAATCAGAATCTCTGTGTGGATCTGAATCTTGACCAGGGATACAGTAAGGAAGAAGGCATGGCGAACTGAAGTACTGGATGATAGCACTGCAGGGAGAAGACTGATGAGTTTCTACTTCTGAGATCTGAGGTTCTCTGGTTGTTTTTCCAAAGACTTGGTGGTTTCAACTTTTCCTTCAGTTGGTGAGTTAACCTAGAATCATTCCAGTTAATTTACTATTGATCCCATTATTTCCTTTTTCTAGCAAAGCAAAGAATCCAAGCATGCAACCAAATGAGAATGTTAACATTTTCCCCACTGTCTTATTTTTACTTTTTAAAACCACTATCACCTAGGCCAAGTGCAGTGGCTCACACCTGTAATCCTAGCACTTTGGGAGGCCAAGGCAGGTGGATCACCAGAGGTCAGAAGTTCGAGATCAGCCTGGCCAACATGGCAAAATCCCATCTCCACTAAAGATACAAAAGTTAGCTGGGCATGGAGGCAGGTGCCTGTAGTCCTAGCTACTCGGGAGGCTGAGGCAGGAGGATTGCTTGAGCCTGGGAGGTGGAGGTTGTAGTGAGCCAAGATCAAGCCACTGTACTCCAGCCCAGGTGACAGAACGAGACTCCATCTCAACAACAACAAAAAACCCAAGACACTATTGCCTTAAGATATTTTAAAAGTTTATATATTTAAGATTTTATTGTAAAACTAGATTTTTAAAATTATTTACTTATTTATTCATGTTGAGATGGAGTTTCACTCTTGTTGCCCAGGCTGGAGTGCAATGGCATGATATCAGCTCACCACAACCTCCACCTCCGAGTTCAAGCGATTTTCCTGCCTCAGCCTCCCGAGTAGCTGGAATTACAGGCATGTGCCACCACGTCCAACTAATTTTGTATTTTTTTAGTAGAGATGGGGTTTCTCCATGTTGGTCAGTCTCGTCTCGAACTCCCGACCTCAGGTGATACGCCCACCTCGGCCTCCCAAAGTGCTGGGATTATAGGTGTGAGCCACTGGGACCAGCCCTAGATTTTATTTTTAAAAATCCATGTTTGTGTATCTTATTGCTGGGGTTAAGTCAGGAATTGCATGATACACCTTTACCCTTTCTCTCAACACGTTTGCCATCAAGAGGAAGAATGAGAATGTCTAAGTATGTATTTCCTTCTTTTTCTTTTCCTCTTCCCTCTAGGATAGGGAACTCTGCTCTAATTCCCTGGAATGAGCAATAGCAGATTAACATTTTTGAGCTCTTCTCATTCTACTGTTTCAATTCAAAGGGTAGGAGTGAAAAACCCCATTCTGGCTTCAAGCCCAAACTGCAATCTCTATTTCAACTTTACCTTTAATAAAGCTGATATTTTGATCCCATTTGGCACAGTTCTTAGAGTTTTTATTAACCAAACCCTGGAACAAAAGAAGGGTAGTCGTAAGACCCAGATGCCAATCCTCATCTAAAAATCCAATGATGATAAACCTAGATCAACAAATGAGATTCTTTCATGAATACATATCCAATAATAGGGCACCCTAAATAAGGAAAAGTTCAAAGAAAATACAATAATCCTTCTCTCTCTATGCACAAGTATGTCCTTTAGATGGTACATATAAAATGTCAGGCATTGGATCATCCATGACTATAGTAAAGATGTTAATGTAAGAGGCACGGGAACTCTCTTAAAATATATTTGGGAGTGGGCAGGAGCGGAGAAAGAACTACAGGAAGCTTAAGACAAATTGGTTAAAAAACCAAATCAAATTCTTTTTAGTGGTGTCAGTGATCAACATAATTACAACTTATGCAACATATATTTCAAAAGGAGACCTGAGGTGGTTTATACTGAAGAAACATAACCCCCCAAAAAAAATTAGCTAAAAAGAAGTACTAAATGATTTAAAGTTACAAGGAAAGAGAAAAGTTCTACCAGACACCTTGAATAAGAGTTACAGGCTTAAACATTATTTTATGCTATGAATGCTTTCTGGAAGGCAGGCAAAGGAACAAAATCAAGTGTTATCAGTGTTATTCTGATAAAATAGTAAAATTGATTTCCTATTTTTGAGTCTACAAGAGGTTTGTCATATGCATACTTATGTAAGGTCAATAAATTAACAAGGGGAAAAGAAAGTCCACAAATGAAGACATTTTCAAGCAGTCACTTAATAATGAACCTCCAACAACTAAAAGTCTTTTTTTTCTTATAGTAAATGAGTGAAAACTTTTTTTTTATATAAGCAGTTGCAGTATGTTGTACTCCAGTAATTCTACTAGATTCTGGTGTGGAGTTTAGAAAATCTAAAGATTAGATGGTCTATGCACCCCTCAGATACTCTCAAATATCTACTGTCTTAGCCTGAATACTGGAAGATACAAATGGTTAATTATCCCCAAATTGAGCCATACGTACAAAGCAGGAGTATGCATATTTTCTAGGATTACAGAAGTAGTATTAGTAAATTTTATTTAAAACAGATAACCTTCTAATTTGAAAAGCGTCTAACTTGGTTTCTTGCTCCAATAAACAACCATTCTATCAAGAAAGCAAATGTTATTGACTCTGCTAGGTAGAAATAAAAACTGTCTTACAGAGAAGATTTCAATCCAGCTGGATGTCCTAAGAGGGAATTCGGTAAAAATCCCAAGGAATTCAGTAATTCTAAGGGACAATTATTTCGGCATTTACAGTTGAGAGAGAAAGAGAAGACTGAAGTAGCACTTATGGAGTACCAACTACACACCAAGCACCGTGTAAGGCATTTTATACACGTTACAACATGATTAATTCTCACAAATTTTGGAATGGTTAACATTAATCCTCTTTTACAAACGATGTACTTATACTGAACTTCAATAAACTTTCCAAGGTCACACAGATACTAAGTGGCTAAAACAGGATACAATTTTACATCTGACTTTAAAATCAAATTTCCTCCAAAGATAATCAACTATCTCAACCATACTTGGCCACTTCAAGTATAAATTAACCTCAGTACAGCTCTACTGAAGATCAAATTCATGTAATTTTGATCAGTGTTCTATTAAGTTAATAATAAGTTATATACAGATAATTTACAGCATTAGTATTTTTAGTTGAATATTAAAGAATATGGCAAAAAAATTTGATTTTAGTTTAGTTGATGTTGTATTATTCTTATAGCAATTAGCTAGCTGACTGCGATAGTTTATACTAATAGAAAACCATATTGTCATTATAAAGGAAAGAACTTCCTATTTTTAACTGTAGATTATGTATACACACACACATATAAAAATTACAAGTGGAATTTGGCAAATTAAACATTAATTTTGGAATTTATGACATTTATACAGCTTAAGTCATATTAAGGCTGATAAGTAAAAAGTTTTACATCATTCTTAACTGATTACTCAGTAAGATGAAACAATTAAAGTGATCTACTAAAATCCACCTGTTCCTCATGCAATCGTTTAAACTCTGGAATTTGATAAGTAGGTTGGCTAGAGTTTTAAAGAAATAGTAAAAAGAAGCTATCATTTAGGTAAAGAAACATATTACTCATTTTGAAAGATGTGGTAAACTGTCAACTTTAAAGAGGTAGTTGTAAGAGTTTAACATGGATTGGGATGTACCTCTCAAGGAATAATGTAAATAATTCCAGCTGTCAATTTGAAGGCTAAGATGGGAATTTTAAGATTATTTTCTGAAGAAAATGAAGTAAAACAGGAATCAGTAGCAGAATTAATGGGTATTATGGACAGCCACAGGTGCTCTTCACATTACACAATGGGAAGATTTCTTTTATAAATTTAAAAATCCCTAATTCAAACACTAACAAACAGTTAATGACAAAAGGTTTTTACATACCTCCAACAAAAAGATCTATTCCTCCAGCTTCCTTTATTTTCTTTTCAAAAGCATCACATTCTGCTTGTAAATCTACAGCATTCCCATCAAGGATATGTGCATTATTAGGATCTATATCAATATGCTTAAAAAAGTTATTCCACATATAAGAATGGTAGCTTTCAGGATGATTTCTCGGAAGTCCTAAAGATGAAGTTAATAAAAATATAAGTATTCCCAGAAATAAATCTAAAGTTTATTTTTCTGTTTAAGTCATAAGTGTTATTTAATGTATGTAACTTCTCTATACCATATTCAATTTAAAAGCATTTTTATGTGGAATATATGATTATATGCCCAGTATTAATCACCTTAAACATATGCATTAATTCATAAAACATTTATGGAATACTATTATCTTATTTTATAGGTGAACAATTGAAACATAGGGATCTTTCCCAAAGGTCCCATCGTTCACAAAGGAGATAGGATTCAAACACAGAAAGTCTAGTTCATGTGCACTTCATCACTATACTCTTCTCAAACACACACAATTTTAATCAATGAAACTGACTTTCATGTTAAGCTCAAAATAATCAGCCATTCAAGTGAAATGATAGTCATGTTTCTCCTCTATTCATACTATATGTGTGCAGATTATGTGGAATCACAGTACTTCTTTGGCTATCATTTATGCTACCATTAAATATGTATTGCTATATTTAAATTTTAACAGAGTTTCTATACATCATAGATTTCAGGCAGGCAAGTTAACACTCAATGAATTATAAAAGTTTCAGGGCTACCAATATAGCTTTTGATTTGAAAAACTACTTAACTAATTACCTTTACATATACATTAGATTATCCTGACAACACTGATTTTAACTCTGCTTTAAGAAAAAAGAGAATGAGAAATGTGAGTGGACTGGCTTAAAGTTACATCACTGGTGAGTTGCAGAGCCCCGCATGAATGCAGATCTTCTGATTTCCAGTCCTTCATTCCTTCCACTATTCTGTGCTACTATCACAAAAATACAGGTTTTTATATAAACTCCCAATCTCATCTCAAAGCAGTACATTACATTTTAGAAATATATTCATACATTAATATTATATTCAAAACATAAATTCAAATATACTAATATTCTAAAACTACATTCATTTTATTCAAAATGTAACATACCCAAATAATAGTCAATATCTTTAAGTATAGCTTACCTACATATTCATCCATATTAAAGGTCTTCACATATTTAAAAGAAAGGTGTCCATTCTTATGATATTCTATTAGTTTTTTATAGCATCCTAAAGGTGTACTCCCTAAAAGACATAAAAATTCCATTTTCTAACATGACTTAATAATCTATTAAAACTTTTTATTAACTTTACCTATGTTTTTCTTAATAATATTCTGTCGTTCTGATTAATTAGGCAATTATTAACTTAAATACATAATCAATTAACAAGTGTTTAAACATTTTGGTAAACTAGAATTTGCTGAATAAAGCTGGAAATCTGTCAATAAAAACTGAAGTTTGGAAAATTATCCTTGAGTTGTTGGGTACTGGGATATATTATTACAAATTCTAAGATTAGAAGTTTCTAGAGTATATACCTGAATTTTTAAAAATCTCCCTTTCTGAAAACAAAATCTTGAGTTGTTGCACAAATGATATATAAATAGGTCAAGTGTTGACCATTTACTGAAATCAAAAGGGAAAACAGAGCTAAATTTAAATATTGCCCCTACTTTCAAAACAGAATCTCAAACTGGCAAACACTGAGTAGGGACTTTAGCCTTACAGCTTTCTAAATGAAGCTCCTGTTTCTCATCTTTTGATAACTTCAGCATGTATCAGCTAAAATGTGTAAAGTGAGAAAAAGAAGTTATTTTTGCTTAGGACAGAATTTATAGGAAAGAGGATCTTCTAATATTTCATCTGAGTTCTTGATTCTATTGTTTTATAAAATTACAGTTTGATATGTGAAAAGATGGTGCTTCATGGTACGACAGAATAAAAATAAATTAATTTAGCCACTTGATGGCCTTCATCTTTGCTTTCTAAATTTTTTTTTTTTTCTTTTTTCATTTTAACTTCAAACTGAAAGGCCAGATTGCATTCTTATAACAAGTTATCTGGCCCTCCCAATCCTAGTTGGAGTACTGATTCCTAGTTAACCCACCATCACAAAACAGTGCAAACAAAAGGCTGCACAAAAAATTCCAACCCAAGTATCATACAGAAATCTGATAAAACTAAACTGTCTCTGACAAAAACAAATACAAAGGAAATTCAAGAATAGTAAAAAGACTGCCTCTCATTTGAGATGACAGAATAGACAAGGCTATAAATAAATACCACACAGGTTCACAGAACAGAAAAATAAAAGATTTTCTAAAAGCTTAGCACATATGTTGTTTTAGATTACAATTATTAATTTAAAAAGTATGTAGTAAAATTTTACATTTCTTTCTCAACAAGCTATAGCCCACTAACATGAAACCTGCCTAAAAGATGGATAAATATGCTTTCCCTCTTCCTTTCTGGAAGGATAAATGAATCTCTTCCCTCTTTTAGTGTCAAGAGACGAGTTATAGGATTCTCTCAATTTAAGGATATATGAATAAAAAGGTGATCTGTCACAAATGAGGTGACAAAAAAATTCATTTTCTATTTTGTAATCAACGTGGCTAAAAGACTGAAGAAAAAAGAACTGGTTAAAGAAACTTAATTTTAATATTTGCTTTGTAATAGTCATTACTAACACAATTTAGCAAGTACCTACTATGATTTATACAAAACAAGGATTAAGACATTTTCTTTCCTGTAAGAACTCACAATATAAGGATAAGCAAGTACAAAATAGCAGTAACACAGGAAAAACGCTATAATCTAAAAGAAGTTTGAGTATTGCAGAATATCAAATAAAAAAGACTACAATCTTGCTAGTTGGAAGAACAATAAAAGAAAATGGCATTTCAATTCAGTCTTGATGAAGGGATACAATTTCGACAAAGAGGAAACTAACTCAGAGCAGAGCAAAGATGGAGCCGGAGAGTCAATGATGACATCTGTCTACCATGTGGCTAGATGCTGTGCTGAGGTTTTTATATATTACCTCACATAAAGCTCACAACCTTGAGAAACTGGCATTATCTTTCCCATTTTGAAGATAGAATAACTGGGTCAAAAAGATCAAGGAATTTGCCAAATATCATATGGCTGTGAAACCAGGGATTCAAATCTAGATACGTCTGGTGCCAGAGCTCATACAGATTCCATTAAATAACATGCGAGGAATATGAGTGAAAGCAAAGCAAAGCAGCCAGCAAGTTCAAGCCTATTCTTGAACTGCAAGCAGTCAAATCTGCCTAGCCCAGTTCTGGGTAAGGAAATGGTGGGAATAAGTTTTGGGAAGCAGATCAGGCTCACAGCATACAGGCTTTAAATGTCACCCTCATTAAGCTCACGTGAGTAAATATAAAATTGAACAGATATTGCCCAGAAATTGAGCTTGATGGGGAGATAATTACAATACAGCCTGGTACTAGCAATTACCGACATGTATGTTCAACTCTCAAAAGCAGTGGTGGAAGGGGACATAATTAACCTTGTCAATGGTCAATGAAGGAGAGTAATGGAAAATTTCAACAAGGTTTTCCAGAGATACTCCCTTGGCAGGTATATTACTAGCAGTTATGCTACCCAAAATAAAGCAAAGCTGTAGATCTAAATACACAAAAAGATGTTTAGCACTGCTGACATTTAAGACTCTCTAAGTCTTTTTGTCCCCATTCAAATTACTGTTTTTTCTGCATCATAATTAACACAACGTCATTAATAGAGGTAGGCGGAGTGCAACTAAGGATAACAGCATAGAAACTATACAGAAACCACATTCAACCCCAAGGGCTCACATATCAGAACTGAGGGTGCTGGGGGTGTAGTACTGGTGTGTCCAGTGAAAAAAGTCACCTTTTGCCATTCTCACCAAGATCTACTGCCCTGGACCAAAAGAGAAAAAGCAAAACAAAACAATCAGCTTGAAGAGTACCATTCATGGAAATTACTCAAGTGGGAAAAAATTACAATTGTAGTTTTTATGTAATTAGCATGTATGAGGGGAGGAGTTGGAGAAAATAGTCTGTTTAAATAAAATACTTACAGAAACTATAAATTTATAGACTATTTACAGTATACAAGGGACTTACACATACACTATCTTAGCTGACTCTCAAAACAGCATCTTAAGTTATTATCTATATCTTTCTTATAGGTAAGGAAACCAAGGCTCAGGGGTATAGAACAAATGCCTTGTAGTCAATAAGGAGCAACTTTAGTTCCAGGTCTAATACTCTGTGAAAATCATGGGTCAAATAAAGTGCCATAAGATCAAATGACACAACCTGGTTGTTTTTTAAGAGCATGCTTAATGGAAAACTTAATTCAATAAAATATGTAATTAATGCTTCTCCTTAAACTGTGATGAAGACATATTTTTCACTTGTAATATATCTATAATAGAAGCAACATAAATAGTAAAAGGCTAACAAGCATTACATAATATATAACTTCTATATTAATAAGGATTTATAAGGCAGGTGAAGTTAAATTAAAAGGCAACAGTACATAACTTAGGTACCTCTTAATGATTAATAAGAAAGCCAATCAATTAAAAACTTGTACGAATGATAAAAGCAATGCTCCCCAAAACAAAGGACTACTAGAAAAATGTACAAAAAATATGAACAACACTTAAGTTACAATATATCCTATTGCATTTTGGAGTGATAGGTGAGACTAAACTTTTGCACAAGACCTAGTAACACACTATAGATAGTAGATTTTATATACATGCATTTTTCTGGCCTTTTATACTACGATGTTCAATTAGTGATATGGCAAAAATGAATGGGGAAAGTATCTTACTAAGAGAAACCCTTCAATTCCACCAGAATTAAATTTGGGTAACATCAGAATATAAAATGGAAAAAGTAGTTAATTACCTGTTGGTAAACCCAGTGTAAAATATCTGTCCTGTCCAGGTTTGAACTGAATGATGCGATTACAGATGTACTTGGCTGCCCATTCACTAGCCAAGTCATAGTTATCAAGAATTACAAGCCTCATTATGGCGACGCAGAGCTTCCAGAACAAGAAGTTCAAACCTGAGAAAAGTTCATTTTAGAACACTTTACATAATAAATAGATAATTTAAATTTAATAACTTTTTAAAAGATGTAAATAATAAATAGAGCACTGAAACAGCAGAATATAGTGATGATTTTTAAAAGTACATTACTGAAGAAGGACATGCACATATACAATCCGAATTTTAAAAATAGTAATAATAGCTGTTCTCTTTTGAGCAGACACGGAGTTTAAGGCAGTGGGCTAGGTCATTTAAAAGTATAGTTAGCCTTCTGTGGATTCCATATTCGAGGACTCAACCAACCAAGAACTGAAAATATTCAGGGGAAAAAAGATGTTTGCATCTGTATTAAACAGGTACAGACTTTTTTTTTTTTTTTTTTGGTCATTATTCCCTAAACAATACAGTATAACAACTATTTACATAGCATTTACATTGTATTGGGTATTACAAGTAATCTAGAGATAAAGTATATGGGAGTAGGTGGGCAGGTGATATGCAAGTGCTATGCCATATAATTTCAGGGACTTAATTATCTGTGGATTTTGGTATCTGAAGGGGGATCCTAGAATCAATCCCTAACAGATACCAACAGACACCACCCACAGATACCAGGGACAAGTGTACATATTTTAATCCTTACAGCCATCTTGTGAAGTAAATAAAATGCCCAGTTGTAGATGAGGAAATGGACTCACATGATTTGACTAAGGTCACACAGGTAGTTAAGCAACAAGGTCAGAATTCAAATTGTAACAATGGGATCACACTAGACATGTTATTTTTAATAAGAGAATTCAACAGAAGAAAAAGAAAACAAAGTGAACTAAATAAACTGATCTCTGGAGGAGAAATTTCTTCACAAAAGGCAATTTTAGTTCCTCAAAAATTGTTCTAAAGTTAAGAAAATTATACATATATTAAGAGATCAGTCACTTAAAAGCTACATAATTCCATTTTACACAATGTAGGTTAATACCATGAAAGATGTGGAAATCAGCATTCTTACAGTAACTCACAGCTTCTGATATCTGTAAGACATATTGTTTTCCTTCTTTTAAAAAAAATGGTATAAATTTAAGGGGTACAAATGCAATTTCGTTACACGGATATAGTTTAGTGACTAGGTCTGGGGTTTTCGTGTATCTATCATCTGAATAATGTACATTGATCCTAGCAATTTCTCATCATCTACCCACTCCTACTCCCCAACCCTTCTGAGCCTCCAATATCTATCAGTCTGCTTTCCATCAACCATGTGTACACATTATTTAACTCCCACTTATAAATGAGAACATGTGGTATTTTTCTTTCTGTTTTGGAGTTGTTAATGGCCTCCAGTTCCACTCATGTTACTGCAAAGGACACAATTTCATTTTCAACGGCTGAATTTCGCGGTGTATATATACCACATTTTCTTTATCCAATCATTCATTGATCGACACTCAGGTTGATTTCTTATCTTTGCTAATGTTTTTAATGGAAGGAAGGCCATAAGTGTGAGGTGTCCAACTCCTTGGCATTTTGAACAAAGAACTGCACAAAAAGAAGGAAACACAGTAATGAAGCAGCGAAAGCAGGGATACTGAAGCAAGAAAAGCATTCCATGGGGTGGGAGTGGGCCCAAGCAAGCAGCTCAAGGGTCCGGTTACAAAGTTTTCTGGGTTTTAAGTATTCCTTTTGAGGTCCCTTAACAGTTACACCTTATCTGCATGAAGGATTTGGTCCGTGGCTAATTAAAGGTTGAGGTGAATTGGCTCTCTATGCAGATGAAGGGATGGCCCATGCTCAGTCCACCGCCAATCCAAGGCACATTCCCCTTCCACCTGAGAGGTGGCGGAAGGTAGTCGATTGTAGGGAGAGTAGCCTTTGGTCCTTTGCTACTTGGGTATGGGGAGATGGGTTTTTTCCTTTTGGTTCAGCTTTAGGAAGTTTCCGTTAATTGGTTATCTGGCTTTAGGTTCCCTGACCCCAGAGGCAGGTGTTTTCTCTTTCAGGAAGTCAGCACAAATTGGCCTTAGATTTCCTGCCCCCAGACCTTGGTGTTTTCCCTTGATTCAGCTTTAGGAAGTCAGCACGAATTGGCCTTAAGTTCCCGCCTCCAGACCCTATTCTACTGCCTCGCTGTCAATAGTGCTGAGATAAAAATGAGTGCGGCTTTTTGATATAATGAATTATTTTCCTTTAGACAGATACCCAGTAGTGAGATTGCCAAATGGTAGTTCTATTTTTAGTTCTTTGAGAAATCTTCATACACTCTTTTCTACAGAAGTTGAACTAACTTACATTACCACCAATAGTTTATAAACGTCTCCTTATAACATTTACTCAACATTCTATAACAATTCCCATAATCCTTAGATTTTTAATTCTTAGTTTCATATTTAAATGCATCAGTCACCAATACGAAGCTTTTTATAACATGGTTTCAGCATTCCTGACTTTTGTACCCACACACTTTACATACAGTAATAAGTCAAATTTTCTAAATTAATGAGATTAAAGGTCTTATTAAAATAAATGTATGGAATCTAAATGTCTTTAAGAAGATAACAGTTTCGAATTCTGACACACAACAAAATATTATGGTCACCATGATCTAGAATTCTGGCCCAATAACAATTATTTATTTACAGAAAATAAATTACATAGTAAGTCATCAATTCAGTCCAACAAATGGACTCAGCCTCCACTTAAATATATCCATCATCTAATGTCAAAAACAATTTTAGACTTTAAGCAAAGAATCAGAAGCAATTATTGGCTGTCATGACCATCAAAAGATACATTTACCTCTAACAAGAATATATGGCAAGCTGATTGTTAATAAAATGGGGTGGGGGGGGAAGTAAGGTAAGGAGGACGAGAAGCATTAGAGCTTTTCAATGTCTTCTGCGTCCTGGGCATGTTATTTTTCTCATTTCAACACACATTTGAAGACCTATTATATACTAAGCACTGCTAGGTTCCGTAGACACAAAAATGATTAAGAACTCTATTGTCAAAATGCTTAGAATCACTTAATTGTCTCTGAGGTTGAAATTATTATTCTCACTCTTCAGATACAGAAAACTGCAACTACAAGAAGTTTATTGCTGACGTTAAAAAGTGGCCCAGGGAGCTGACTTTAAAACTAAGTGTATCTGACTCAAAGACCCATATGCCAAAGATGTCTTATCAGTTGAGAATCACTTAGGATGCTAGTTAAAAATATAGATTCGCAGGTCCCTCTCCCTAGACACAGTGTTTCAAAGATTTGGAAGTCCAAGGAATCTCTGCTTTTGCAAATTATCACAGGTGATATTCATAATCAGGTGAAATTTGTTAAGAACACCACACACCTCACTGAAACGAAGTTCAAGCAAGTCTCTCAGACCAAGGTACAGGCAACTTTTTGTTTTATTGAACTCTCTGGAGGGCGCAGAGTCATCTCCAAAAGTCCCAAATGAATCCCTTCACCCAGAAGAAAGAAGAATTTCTTCACACTTATTTAAGTTTTTAAGATTTGACTTTTCCAGTTTTTGCCAATCCTCAGAGACCCAAATTACTATGGCCTTATGCAATTCCCTGGCATCACGACAAGACAGCATCAAAAAACAACAGAGCACCACCCTTTCCCTTGTCTTCCTTCAGGTGCTGATTCATTTTGGATGTGCATCGCTAGGAAAAAGAGCTGCTGCATATAAATCGCAAAACTTCAAAGCTGGATGGCAACTTCCACATGCGTGAAGTTACACAACTAGTTAATGGCGGGGCCAGGACCAGAATCTACACTTGCAGAACCTCTGCTCCGAGCTTTTCCTTACGCAACCTGACCTGACCTCAACGGGTAAGGGTGGCCTGGCCGTGCGTGTGGGACCGACCAGAGGAGGGACGAGAGACAGTAGAGAAGGCTGTGGGTCCAGCCCGGGAGGCGGGGACTGTAAATACCCTCAGTGGCGCTTTTGCCTGGCCCTCACTTGGCAAACGACAGCGAATGCAAATGAGGATGACTGTTAGGAATTTTTAACTAGTATAGGGAAAGGTGTCAGGAGGAAGCCGCGAGAGAGGAGAGGACAGGGACGCCTCCTCCGGTAGGCACAAATCCTGAGAGGACAATCAGGTCCACGACGGGCAGGACGGGAGACCCCACGCGCCCCCAGCCTCGAGGTTCCTGAGACCCCACTCCGCCCCGGCCCAGCGTCCCCATCTCGGCACAAAGCCCGCACAGGGCGAAGTCGCCGTTGGGTCCCCTGGCCCGAGTCCCCTTCTAGGCGCTCCCCCCGTCCCCCCGCCTCTAAGCTTACCGGCAGACCCAATGGCTCTTCCGACGCTGGAACAGCGGGAACAAGCAACACCCAACCACCCGCGAGCGACCCCGGCGGACCAGTGGAGCGCGAATCCCACGGACCCGGATGCAGATAAAGGCGCAGGAAGGAACCGCGGCGCGGCCGGCAGGCGCTGCGCATGCGCGCTGCCTTTTGGGCTACTGAGTTGAGACGCTAGGTGGTCTGTCGGAGTGAGGTGCCGCGGGGCGCGCTTCCTGCTTGGAAGACCGCAGTTTCTAGGGCATCACTTTACCGCTACTTTCCCCCCGCCATCTTTCAGAGAGGGATTTGCAGTAGATTCTTCAGGCTTATGAGATTTCATGTGTAGTACCGTAGTGCTCATACATACTTTGTTGCTTATGTCGCTGTTTGGCAACATGAATACATTTGCCGTTTATGAATACATTTCTCTCTCTATTCCAAGTTATTGAATGCATATTTGCAAATGCAATGACAGATAAGCGTCTTGTGTCAAAAAATTCATCAAAGTCAAGTTTGCAAAAGGGCAAACAGTAGCATGGGAAATCGGCAGCGTCTCAGAGAAAACAGAGACTATAACAGGGTACCGGCTTTTGCTGCATGAGTCTAAGAAAGCGATAGAGGAAGCTGGAATCAGCTTTGAGCTGGGTATCATAGATGTTTATACAGGAGTGGGAAGGAAGTAGCGCTTGGAAATTATTATAAAGAAAGCAGGCCGGGCGCGCTGGCTCAAGCCTGTAATCCCAGCACTTTGGGAGGCCGAGACGGGTGGATCACGAGGTCAGGAGATCGAGACCATCCTGGCTAACACCGTGAAACCCTGTCTCTACTAAAAAATACAAAAAACTAGCCGGGCGAGGTGGCGGGCGCCTGTAGTCCCAGCTACTCGGGAGGCTGAGGCAGGAGAATGGCGTAAACCCGGGAGGGGGAGCTTGCAGTGAGCTGAGATCCGGCCACTGCACTCCAGCCTGGGCGATAGAGCAAGACTCCGTCTCAAAAAAAAAAAAAAAAAAAAGAAAGAAAAGAAAAGAAAAAAAAGAAAGCAGCAATCATTCAAAAGGAGGAAAGGTTGTTGTATCTTCACCATATTCCACCAGGAACACTGTTCCATTAAGAACACTGTTTAGAGTTCTATTAGGAACAATACAATCTTGACTCCTAGCCGACTTAAGGTTCTATTTCCATGGAAACTACAAGTTAAAAAATTGTAAAACGCTGTGTCCTCAAACTCGTTATATGAAGTTCTTCACCTGGATTGCAAATACAGCCTGCTTCTTTGGATGAAATGACTCCTCGTGCATCCTTTAGTCAAGAGCAGGATGTTACATTCTCGTTGATTTAGCTTTAAACAGCAACATTGCTCACATACTGATAATAGACAGCTTTGTTAGTACTATAGCCTTGAGTAAGTTTGCAAAAGCGATTTTTGGACAGGTTTGGTGGCTCACACCTGTAATCCCAGTACTTTTAGAGGCCATGGCGGGTGGATGGATTGAGCCCAGAAGTTGGAGACCAGTCTGGTCAACATAGCCAGACACTGTCTCTACAAAAAAGATTGAGGTAAAATGATGAAGTAGTTTGTAGCCTGTGCATAGAATTTAGGCTTTGTGTTGTAGGCAATGGGGAGTCACTTAAGCTTTATGAATTAGAGATAAGAGACTAGAACATACGTGTTTTAGAAAGAATGCTGTAGAAAGGTGGAGATTGAATTACAGATATGTACCACATAAGGAAGTTTAGGTAAGGAATGGACTGGATATTTGGCAATATATATAACGGAACTGAAAACCTAGGGACATTGTAGTAAATGTAAAGCTGTAGAGTAACATCACTCATGTTTGTGGCTACATGGGTGTAAACCTATTGTGCTTCCCAGTCTCATAAAAGTCTAGTACATACAATTATGTACAGGATATAATACTTGATAATAAATGACTATGTTACTAGTATATGTATTTGCTATATTATACTCTTTATCATTATTTTAGAGTGTATTCATTATTTATTTATTTATTTATTTATTTATTTATTTATTTATTTATTTTGAGACAGAGTCTTGCACTGTCGCCCAGGCTGGAGTGCAATGGCGCAATCTCAGCTCACTGCAACCTCCTCCTCCTGAGTTCAAGTAATTCTCCTGCCTCAGCCTCCCTAGTAGCTGGGATTACAGGCGGCTGCCACCAAGCCCCTCTCATTTATTTTAGTTTTAGTAGAGACGGGGTTTCATTTGTTGGCCATGCTGGTCTCGAACTCCTGACCTGGTGATCTGCCTGCCTCAGCCTTCCAAAGTGCTGGGATTATAGGCATGAGCCCCTGCACCCAGCCCTATTTATATTTTTAAAAGTTAACTGTAAAACAGCCTTAGGGAGGTCTTTCAGGAGGTATTCCAGAAGAAGGCATTGTTATTATAGATGACAGCTACGTGTGTATTATTGCCCCGATGAACTTCCAGTGGGATAAGATGTGAAAGTGAAAGACAGGGATATTGATAATCCTGACCTTGTGTAGGCCTAGGCTAATGTGTGTGTTTGTGTCTTCATTTTAACAAAAAAATTTTAACAGGAAAAAAATATTAAAAATATATTTTAAAATAAAAAAAACTTATAGAATAAGGATATAAAGAAAGGAAATATTTTGGACAGCTCTCCAGTGTGTGTTTTAACCTTAATGTTATTACTAGAGTCAAAAAGTTTTTTTGTCTGAGATGGAGTCTCACTCTGTTGTCCAGGCTGGAGTGCAGTGTCACAATCTTGACTCACTGCAAACTCTGCCTCCCGGATTCAAGCAATTCTCCTGCCTTGGCCTCCCGAGTAGCTGAGACTACAGGCGCATGCCACCACACCCGGCTAATTTTTTGTATTTTCAGTAGAGATGGGGTTTCACCATGTTAGCCAGGATGGTCTTGATCTCCTGACGCCGTGGTCCCCACTCCTCAGCCTCCCAAAGTGCTGGGATTACAGACGTGAGCCACCACTCCTGGCCAAAAAGATTTTTAAAAATTTAAATATAAAGTAAGAAAGCTACAGGAAACTAAGGTAAATGTATTATTGAAGAAAAAAACCATTGTTTTATAAATTTAGTGTAGCCTAACTGTACATTGTCTATAAAATCTACAGTAGTATACGGTAATGTCCGAGGTCTTCACATTCACTCACCACTCATTCACTGACCTACCCAGAGCAACCTCCAGTCCTGCAAGCTCCCTTCATGGTAAATGTCCTATATAGGTGTACTGTTAATATTTTTTAATTTTTATACTTTTTTTACTGTACCTTTTATTTGTTTAGATATGCAAATATATGCCATTGTGTTATAATTGTTTACCGTATTCAGTAATATGCTGTACAGGTTTGTAGTCTAGGAGCAATAGGCTATACCACATATGTGTAGTTTGTGTACATATACTAGGTTTGTGTGCATATACTGTATAACATTCACACTATAATGAAATCACCTGAAGATGCATTTCTCAGAATGTATCCCCATCATTAAGTGATGCATGACCGTATGGTAGGAAGACTCCAACACAGAACTACTCTGAGTGTACCTTGTATTTTTCCTGCCCAGCCTTGGTATCAGGCATTTCACTAATAGCTGATAGTTGTTTTATTAATCAACAATGGATGTTAAATTTTGTCAAGCACTTTCTGTGTATCTATTGAAATGGTTGTATGGTTTTCCATTTTAATATGTTGGTGAATTCAGTGTTGAGTACACTTTTATTGCTGGGGAAAATTCGATTTTGTCATTGTTTTTCTTGGTCAGGGTCTTTCTTATACATTTATTGTTGGGTTCAATTTTCTAAAATTTTGTTTAAAAATTTTACACCTATATGTATGAGGGATATCAGTCCATAGGTTTTTTTGTTTGATAGCTTTTATTTGTGTGTGAAGTCTTTGTCTAGTTTTAGTATCATAGTAATAACAAACTCATAAATTGAGTGGGAAAATTTCCCTCTTCAATGTTTTGGAATAATTTGTGTTGAATTGTAATAATATAATTTACTCTTTAAATACTTGATAGAATTCAGTAGAGAAGCCATATGTACATAGAGTTTTCTTTTTTGAAAAATTTTAACTACAAATCCAATTTCCTGAATAAATACATGATTATTCAGGTTATCTATTACATAATTTTCATTGAGATGATATTCACATACTATAAACTCAGGCTTTTAAAGTATACAATTCAGTGACTTTCAGTATATTCACAATGATGTGTAACCATCACCACTATCTAATTGTATTTTTCTATTTCTGTCCCCCACCCCCACATCAAAAGAGACCTCATCACCTGTTAGCAGTCCCTTCCAATTCTCCCTTCCCTACCTCATTTCCTGGCAACCACTAGGATACTTCCTTTCTCTGTGGATTTGCCTATTCTGGATATTTCATATAAATGGAATCAACATGTGGCCTTTTGTGTCTTATTTCTTTCACTTTGCACTATATTTTCAAGCTCCATCCATGTTGTACTTCATCACATTTTATTGCAGAGTAATATTCCATTGTGTTGATATACCACATTTTGTTTATCTGCTTGCTAGTTAATAGACATTGGATTGTTTCCTGCTGCGATGAGCATTTAAACAAAAGTTTTTGTGTGAACATTTATTTTCAGTTCTCTTGGATATGTACCTGGAAGTGGAATTCCTCGGCCATATGGTAACTACATGATTAACTTTTTGAAGAGCTGCCAAAATGTTTTCACAGCAACTGTACCATTTCATATTCCACCAAAAATGCATGAGGGTTAAAAATTTCTCACATCCTTGCCAACACTTGTTATTTTCTATCTTTTTTATTATAGTGATTCTAGTGGGTATGAAATTATTTGAATATGCATTTCTCTAAAGACTTATGATGTTGAGCATCTTTTCATATGATTATTGCACTTTTGATATCTTATTTGGAGAACTGTCTATTCAAATCATTTCTTGATTATTAAATTGGGCTATTTGGTTTTTTAGTGTTGAATTATAGGAGGTTTTCATATATTCTCAATAGTAGACCCTTATCAGATATATGATTTAGAAATATTTCCCCATTTTATGATTTATCTTTTCACTTTCTTGATACTGTCCTTGGAAGGAAAAACATTTTTTAATTTGATGAAGTTCAGTTCATCTACTTTTTCTTCAGAAGTCATGATTTTGATGTGCTAGCTATGTAACTAGAAAAATTTGGGCTTGTATTTTGTGTTGTTTTTCCTTTTATTTTTCCAGTTATTCATTTTTATTGTATTTTACCAAAGCACTGGTTTGTGACAAATTGAAAAATAAAAAAAAATTTTTTCTTCACCACAGATAGCTTGATAAGTGCTGTTTTTGAGACCTATCCTGTTTACACTAGATAATATTTAGGGTATGTTTGTGGCCCTACACAGTTTCCAAAACAGGGTGCCGGGGGAACGGGGATGGAAGGAATGAGTCAGGGAATAGGTCATGAGCAACTGCTGTGGGAGTTGTTCCCTTAACCGAGGAGGAAAGGGAAGGGGCGACTTCAAATCTTCCAATGTTCAGGGTCAAGAAGATTCACACCTATGATCTATTATAAAAATTTTATAATTTTATCTTTTACATTTAAGTCTTTGAGTTAATTTTTATGTATCGTATATGGTAGAGGTCCAACTTCATTCTTTTACAGATAAATATTCAATTGTAAAAGCGTCATAGGTAAAAAAGACTGTTCTTTCCCCCTGTGAATGGTCTTCGCAAACTTGTTGACCACAGAAACATGGGCTGTCAGTTCTATTCCATTGAGCTACATGTCTATCTTTATGCCAGTATCACACTATTTTGATTGAGATCAATTTATAGTAAAGCTCGAAATCAGAAAATGTGAGTCCTCCATATCTTTCTTTTAGACTGTTTTGGCTATCCTGGATACCTTGTATTTCCATGTGAATTTAAGGATCAGCTTGACCATTTCTGGGGGAAAAAAAAAAAGGCCATTGGAATTTTATATTAATTATCCTGAATATATTGATCAATTGAATATATTGATCAATTGGTGAGTATTACCTTCTCAACTATATTAAGTCAATCAGCCCATGAACACAGGATGTCTTTCCACTTATTTGGCTCTTAATTTCTTTCAGCAACATTTTGCAGTTTTCAGCATTTGAGTCTTGAGCCTTTTTGGTTATATTTATTCCTATCTTTTTGATGCTATTGTAAAGGGAATTGTTTTCTTAATTTCATATTTGCATTGTTCTTTGCTAATGTATAAGAACTCAACTGATTTTGCAAAACCACAATGAGGTACCATCTCACACGAGTCAGAATGGCTATTATTAAAAATTTTTAAAAATAACAGATGCTGGTAAGGCTATGGAGAAAAGGGAACATTGATACACTGTTGGTGGGAATTTAAATTAGTTCAGCCAGTATGGAAAGCAGTTTGAAGATTTCTCAAAGAACTTAAAACAGAACTGCTGTTCAACCCAGCATTCCCATTACTTGCATATATACTGAAAGGAAATTAAATTTTTCTA
Organism: Piliocolobus tephrosceles; assembly: GCF_002776525.5. Lineage (NCBI taxonomy): Eukaryota > Metazoa > Chordata > Mammalia > Primates > Cercopithecidae > Piliocolobus > Piliocolobus tephrosceles. Next base: position 141,296,509 of record NC_045436.1, on the reverse strand, counting down.
CCAAAAAAGACACATGCACTTGTACATTCACCACAGCACTAGTCAAAATGGCAAAGACATGGAATCAACCTAGGTGCTCATCAATGGTGTATTGGATAAATAAAATGTGGTACATACACACCAAGGCATACAAGGCATCCATAATAAAGAATGAAATCACATTCTTTGCAGCAACGTGGATGCAGCTGGAGGCCTTTATCCTAAGCAAATTAATGCAGGAACAGAAAACCAAATACCATATGTTCTCACTTATCAGTGGGAGCTAAACATTTGAGTGCACATGGACAAAAAGGTGGGAAAAATAAACACTGGGTTCTATTAGTGGGGAGAGGGAGGGGTGAAAAACTACCTATTGAGTTCTATGCTTACTGGGTAATGGGATCATTCAGACCCCAAACTTCAGTGTCACTCAATATACCCAAATAACAAACCTGCAGAGGTACCCCTTAATCTAATAAAAAAGTAAAATTATTTTAAAAGCAACAAAATGCAAAAAGAAAAGGAAAGCAAAACAAAATGAAAATACTCATATATCAAAGATCATGGTGCCTAAAATAAAGCCAGTACTTCTAGATTTGCAAATAATTCCTTTCTCAATTAAACTGTGTTTAAAAAATAAAAATAAAGCCAGGACTGGGTTAATAAGCAAAATAAAGACAAAAAACAATTGATTTTTTTTTTTTTTTTTTTGAGACGGAGTCTCGCTCTGTCGCCCAGGCTGGAGTGCAGTGGCCGGATCTCAGCTCACGGCAAGCTCCGCCTCCCGGGTTTACGCCATTCTCCTGGCTCAGCCTCCCAAGTAGCTGGGACTACAGGCGCCCGCCACTTCGCCCGGCTAGTTTTTTTTTTTTGTATTTTTTAGTAGAGACGGGGTTTCACCGTGTTAGCCAGGATGGTCTCGATCTCCTGACCTCGTGATCCGCCCGTCTCGGCCTCCCAAAGTGCTGGGATTACAGGCTTGAGCCACCGCGCCCGGCCCTGATTCTTAAATGTCAGTCTTGTATTCTGCAACTTTGCTGTACTAGCTTATTAGCTATAATGGTTGTGTGTGTGTGTGTGTCTGTGGTGTGTGTAAGGATTTTCTATATGTAAGATTATATATAGTTTTACTTCCTTTCCAATTTGAGTGACATTTGTTCCTTTTTTATGCTATTTGCTCTGGCTAGAACCTCCACAACAATATTTAATACAAGACATCCTTACCTTGTTCCTAATTTTGGAGAAGAGCTTTCAGTCTTTCACCATTAAGCATGAGGTTTGTGTGTTTTTCATGGATGCCATTTATCAGTTTAAGGGAGTCCCCTTCTATTTTTAGTTTGCTGAGTGCTTTTTTAAAGAAAAGTGTATTGAATTCTGTTACTTGTCTGTGTTTGTTGAGATAACTATTGGGATTTTTGTTTTAGTCTATTAAATAGTGTTTATGCTGATATTCCTATATTGAACTAACTTTACATACCTGGGCTAAATCTCACTTGGTAATGTACAATTCTTTTTAGATGTTGCTGGATTTGGTTAGTGTTTTGTTGAGGATTTTAACATCTATCTTCATAATGCTATTAATCTGTAGTTTTTTCTTTTGATGTCTTTGTCTGGCTTTGGTATCAGAGTAATATGGGTTAGAAAGTTTATTCTCCTCTTCTTATTGAGAAAAACTGGTGTTAGAAAGTTTATTCTCCTCTTCTTATTGAGAAAAACTGGTATTAATTCCTAGAATTTACCTGTGAAATGGTCTGTTCCTGGGCTTATTATCTGTCAGAAGTTGTTTGATGGCTAATTGAGTCTCTTTACTTACTATTGATCTATTTGGATTTTCTTTCTTGAGTCAGTTTTGGTAGTTTGTGCATTTCTAGGAATTTGTTTCATCCAGATTACCTAGTTTGTTGGCATATAATCATTCAGTGTACTTCTTTCTAATCCTTTTAGTTTTTGTGAGGTTGGTAGAAATATCCTCTCTTTCATTCTTGATTTTAGTTATTGGAATAATTTTTTTCCCTAAAAGTTTATCAGTTTTGTTGATCTGAATCAAAAAAACCAACTTTTGATTTTGCTGATTCTTCTGCATTATTTTTCTATTTCCTATTTCTTTTATTTCTACTCTCCTCTTTGTTATTCCCTTCCTTCTGCTTGCTTCGGCTTTAAGTTTCTCTTCTTTTACTAGTTTCCACACGAAGTTTTTTGTTGCTGTTTGTAGTTATTGTTTGTTTGTTTGTTTAGAGACTTTTCTGCACAAAAGTCACAAGTAAATTCTTTCATGTGTGTGGCCACTGAAATCTCTGTTCTGTTAACCTAATGATCAGATAATGATTACACAGAGATTCCCTTAAATGTCTGAATAATTCCACAGTCCTTGCTGAGTGATTTTGTGTGTGTGTGTGTGTGTGTGTGTGTGTGTGTGTGTTGGGACACACCTGCAACACAGGCAGTTTACAACTCTGCTTTAGCCTTTACTTCCTCCTTGAACAGAGCCTATAGGTTAGCCATGGGTGAGAGCTTGGGGTCTCTCGGGTCTTTCTTGAGCATGTACACCAACCTATGCATGTGTTTGATATTCTAGATTCCAAAGAACATGTTGAAGTTTTCAAGTTTCCAATGATATCTTATTCCCCAGCCTTTCCACGTGTTTTGGTTGATCTATTGTTTACCCCAAGTATTAACCATCAACTCAGCTAGCAGCAACTAAACAGTTTGCCTGTTAAGAATTTTTAACAAATGTCTCCTTCCTATTGGTAGTGACTTTATCACTAGATGAGTTCTGAGTTGGGCAAAATAAAGACAAGTCTTTCAGTAGATTCTTCCAGAGTTCTTCTGTCTTAAACACACAGGCTAAGTATGGCTATTCTTTGGACATGAGGCTTTGAAAGTGCTGCAGCCCTGTTTCTGTCACTGATCTGGGGCGTGAGGATGTGCCTAGGGTATGCTAAAACGTGACAGAACTTACTGTTCTTACTAATATTTAGCCACTTTTATTGAATAAGTCATCCCTAGGTTTCTGCCAGTCTTTTGTTAATATCTAGAGTTCTGAAAAAGTTGATTTTGATAAAGTTTGCTAGGTTTTCCTTTGGAAATTTTTCTCTTTAACTTCTTGAAAATATGGAACAGAATTATGATAAATGTTTTTATGTTCTTATCTACTAATTCTATCATTTGTGTTATTTCTGATTATCTTTCAATTGATCAACTTTTATTTCTCTTATTGTTCATACTTTTCTACTTCTTTGCCTTACTGGTGATTTTCCATTTGATAGTCACATTGTGAATTTTACCTTTTTGAGTGCTGGATATTATTGTTTTCCTAAAAATATCCTTGAGATTTGTTCTAGGATATGGCTAACTAAGTTACTTAGAACTGTTAGGAAATAGTTTGGTCCATTTCAGTCTTGTTTTTATGCGTCTTTAGGTAGGATTAGAGCAGGGCTTTTTTTCTAGGGTTAACTTTCCCCACTACAGAAGTAAGAACTTTCTCAGTATTTTAACCTTTACTTCATGAATTATGGTGTTTTCTCTTCTAGTTGTGGGAAAAGACAATATGTCTTTCCCTACATGTGCCTCAGCCACTGTTCTCTAACCTTTCAAGTATCTGTCTCCCTAGACTCACATAATTTCCTCACATACTTGTGCTCATCAATACTCAGCTGAATAGTCCAGGGGAACACTCTTCCAGAGTTCTCTTTCTGTGCAGAGATCTCCAGAGTTCTCTTTCTGTACAGTTCTCCCCTCTTGGTTCTTTGCCTCGAAAACTTAGCCACCTTGGCTTCCGTGGACTCCCAGTTCTGTCCTCTTAACAGAGAGACAGTGGGTCTCTGTTTGAGTTTCCTCGCCCTATACTAAAACATGGAAACTTTCTGTAGACGTTAATCTAAGACAATTGTAGGGCTCATTTTTTTGTTCCCCATCACTTAGGAATCTCTGTCTTTCACTGCCCAATGTCCAATGTTTTCAAATATGTTGTTTCATACATTTGTCCCATTCCTTAGTAAGTCAAGAGGGTAAATCAAATCCCTATGCATGATCTCAGCTGGATGTAAAGAATGGTTGACCCTTTCAAATACAATTCAATAAAATCTCATTACCCAAATTCTGACTAATGCTGAAAAATGAGTTGCTGTGGTTGGTAAAAAAGCAATGTATTTTCTTCTGCTAGTTGTTACAACTTGTTTGCTCTCTGTAAAGGGTGACTATTAAATTTTAAATAACTTTTAAAATGTCATTATCAGCAATTATTTATAACTGTATTAAGAATAAAACCTGGTTGAAAAATACTGTGTTCATGGAATCAAGTTCGAATTTCTCAGGAAATAAAAATAGGAAGATGTTATTTGGAAGTTTCATATAAATTTAAGTTAATGTCTTTCTTAATACTTTATATTTCATTTTTCTTGTCTGAATTATGTAAAAGGAAATTGAAAACATTTGTAAGTCCCTAGATGAGAAGTCAGTAAAAATCTGGAGAATCTTGGTGCTAGAAGTAGAAACTGAAGAAATGTGGATCGGCATGAGTGAGCTCACGTATATTAGTAAAGGGTACCCAGAAAGTTTGTGTGTGCATGTGTGAGTGTATAAATGTTTTTGTTCAGATTATGTAATAAAAGCAAAAATAAGGTCAGACTTGATTAAAAAAGAAGATAATTTTATAGAAATAATTACTTGCCATCTTGTGGCATACTGACTGCAAAAATAACCTTAATTCTCTATCTCCTTATTCTACTTTCTTTCTAATGTGATCGAGCTTTGCGGTCACATATTGAACATCATGGTAGCTATTGCTAACTGATACACATCTGCCATAATGCATCGGAGAAAGGATGTGGCCTTGTTTTGTTCCCTGCACCCTCAGGAATGATGACAAGGCTCTCAGAGATGTTGGATATATCTTCCAAGATGGGTTTCGTGCTCCTGAGAAAAGGTGTTGCCACACATTTTGCCTCACGCAGGAGCAAATGTGTATCAGATCAAATTTCTTGGCTCATGAGTTGGGCCTCCATTAACAAAGCAAGCAATACGGGGTGTCTAAATGTTTAATAAGCTTTCATTCATAATTTTAGCCAGATAGTTGAAAATATAATTAGATAGAATAAAAGCTTTCCTACAGGAAAGTGGAATATGCTCACATCACCCATTTCTTACCGAAAATGTACAGTCTAAGAGGGCAAATGGGGCATTTAGATTGTTAATGTGATTTGGGTTTTTAGTCAGCCATCTGGTCATAAGGAGAGATGGGGAAACTGACTTGAAGATACATTTGCATAGCAGGCTAATTATTTTTAATTAGATTTTAGGTTTATTTCAGTCATTCTAGGCTTGATAAAGTTGGGTGAAAGGCAAAAGTCACCACTTGCAAGACTAAACTTAACCAGATTACCCCCCTCCATACAAACACTGAAGTAGAATAAAGGTTTATCACAGAAAGATTAAGAGGACAATTGATTAAATGAGCAAGGCACAGTGTTCACAAGTAGGAATGAAGGAACAAGCTCCTGATGCAGAGATAAGATGATTTAACTGCTAAAGGTGAAGAAATAGTCTTTATGTAATCAGAAGCTAGCATGGATGATTATTGATTTAAGGACTTTATTAAAATCTAATTTTATCAAACCTGTCCACCATGGTTTACATCTTATCATATTTGCATTTATTACAGGAAGGTTCATTCTGAGCAACATAAAACACCATTTATATGCTGCCATTTCAATTTACTCACTATTCCTCTAAATTAAAACAAGAATTTTTGATTTTGAAACCCAAAAAAGCCAGACAGTAAAATTTGAAAAATTTATATCAGCACTGAGATGTTCATAAGATTTCTTTAGACAAGAATCATAAAAATGTACATGGTAAGAATATATAATGAGATTTAGGAAATTTCAATTTTAATAACATAGAGTAAAGCACTGTCTCTTGACTCTAATTTAATAAAGGATGTTTTCCTGGGATCATAAACTGTGAAATTATAGCCTCAGAGGCTTCCCAATGACAACTAACACTAAGGTTAAATAAGAACTTTAGAATTAAACAACACAAGATATTGTATTGAAGAATATATCGTTGTAAAAAAAAAATAGCTATAAAACTTAGTGTATTCTAAAATTTACCAATGGAAGCTAAAGAGAAAAGTTTAGAGGCATATGGATGAATAATTTAAGATTATATGACAAAGAAATTATTGACAATACTTCTCTTTTATTGATAAAACTATTTGTACCATACAATGAAATGCTTCATATTCATAGAGGTTTTGGAATAGAATTTAAACTTCCAGTTATTAAAATGAGCCCTAAATAACTTTCATGAATATGAGGACTTTGTAGGTCTTATCCTCAACTATATTCTTAGCATTAAGCATAAAGCCTGCACTTAGTAGGTACTCAGTATTCAACGTTATTTCTGTTTGAAATGAAAGCTGCTGTTATGCTACACTTTTACACAAGAGGGCGTGATTGAAACTGATATAAGACAGGCTATGCTGATAGCACTACTGCATTTTCATATAAACTGTGGGTTTTCCTTTTTCTAGTCCATCTTTATGGATAGCAGGTCACTCTGGATGCCCTTCTATAGAATAGCAGCAACAGGCAGCAAAAAGTATTTAAAAATTCATTAAACTGAAATTGTCTACAATATAAAACATAGTATCCATTTTCATTTGTTAGATTTAACAGATTTACCAGATAACTCAAAAAGAAACACAAAATAGAGTGATAAAAAAATTCAGGAGATTTTCTTGAATAGCAACTTTTCCGTATGAACTAGTGCTCTGTCTCAGATTATTACTATGGGAATTGTGCTTGTCTTTGGATAGTATGTCCCTTACATTTCATTTTTTTCCATTTTTGTGAGTAGTGAAGAAACTAGTATCAACAAAGTTAACCTTGAAAAAGAAAATGGATTATTTAGAGAATAAAATGGCAATAAAAAGCAAAAGGTGAAATTGGAGAAGTGACTGCTAATATTTTATATGTTGGGGAGAAGGAGATAGACTTGTTAGGTGACTGTGCTGGTTCTACAACGATCCAAGGCACAGACACTTCCTGACAATTGTAAATTGCAATTGTATGGCTATTATAGTTCGCCCTTGCTCCCTTGTCTTCCAGCTCTCTCCTCATGGACTCACAATGATCTTATTCAAAAATAAACAGCATAACAACCCAAAACCAACAATAAAAAAATCCTCTAGAGCTAACTTCCTAGTTTTCTTGCTTGACAACAGTCACCATGACATATTCACTGCTAAAATTGATGGGCACTCTTTATCTTCCTATTTAGTCTCTGGGAAACATTTAGTTCCATTGACCTCTCTTCCATTTAAAAATATTGTTCTCACCTACTTTCCTTCTTACCTTTGTGAACTTTCCTTTTTAATCTCTCAAATGGGCTTTTCTTTCCCAGATTCCTTCTTTGGCTGTCTTCTCACTTTATACAGTATCTCTGAACAAATACTTCCATTCTGTGACTTCAGTTATATTGTCTGAAATTTTAAACTCTAGCTTTCCTGTCAAGCTTGAGCTCCAAATCCCTATGAAACTGAGCTCTAGTCTTTCCAGCTGGAAATTCAGACGTGTTCAAAGAGATCTCAGCACTCTTTACCCCATATCCATTCCTATTTCATTGTTTATTTCAGTGAATGGCAATACCCTCTGGCCAATGGCCCAAGCCAGTGTCTTGGCAGTAATTTGAATTTCACTTTCTTTCTCAGCCTCCACATCTAATCAATGACTCTGGGAGACATTATTGCTTATCTCTACACCAGCCAGTTTCAACCCTCTCTTCTTGTTGCTGGAAACTGCCACCTATTTTAGAGGCTGAAGGGCCAGATTTTGCTTTCTCAATTTTCCTTGCATTTAAGGAATAGACATTTTACCTAATGGAACATTGAGGGAGATGAGCTTAAAGTCTTCTGGGAAAGACCTTTCTCTCTGATAAAGAAACAGAGATATCTGTGCAGAGGGTTTATCCTTTTACTTCCTGTTATGAACACTGCTGCTTGAAAAAGAAAGAGAGCTGCATGGAGAAGTCAACACAGAGTTCTCACAAGAATGTAGCAACTGTGTTTTGAAGGTTATTTTATGTATCAACTTGACTAGACTTAAGGATGCCCAGATAACTGGTAAAATGTTATTTCTCGGTTTGATTGTGAGGATATTTGATTGGATTAGTGAGATGGCCCTCACCAATGAGTGGAAATCATCTGAGAACACTGAGGGCCTGAATAGAACAAAAAGCCAGGGGAAGGGCAAATTTGTTCTCTCTTCATGAGCTGAGCCATCCATCTTCTACCTTTGGACACTGGTACTCCTGATTTCAGGCCTTCAGACTTGGATTGGGTTTAGATCATTGGCTTCTGTGGTTCTCAGGACTTTGGGTTTGGGCTGGAACTATGCCACAGCACTCCCAGTCCTCCAATTTGCAGAGGGAAGATTTGGGGACTTCTCAGCCTTCATAATCAAATGAACCAATTCCTCATGATAAATCTTTCTCTACATATCTATGTATGTCCTTTTGGTTTTATTTCTTTGGAGGACCCTGACTAATACATGTGCCCATCTCTTGTTTATTACACAAGAAAATGACCACAAATTATTCTCGTACTTACATTTGGAATTAGTCTACTGAAATTTAAGGCTAATTGATTTTAACTGCTAAATGTATTTTGAATTTGACTCCTTCTTTTAACCCCCTTTGCTAATACCTTTGTGCTGCACTCTATTATTTCTGACATGGATTACTGCAACAACAGCCTCACGGGTTTATCTGCTTCTATCTCAATTCTTCTTCTCCAGTTCAACTTTCTCTCTAGTATCTGAGTGATTTTATATGTAAACTTCAAGTCAGAGGATGTCTTTGTCCTTGTTACAAAATTTTCAATGATTCTCATTAAACTTCAAGACAAAGTTTAACTTCCTTCAAAGCAGAGCATAAAAGGCCCCTCCTGAATCTATACTGGCTCTCCGTACCCACCTCCTTCAGTTTTGTACTCCCACTATATGTTATTTGTACTGAGCTATTGTGCTTAGTTTTATTGAGATACAATTTTTATTACTTTTAAGGCTGAGATTTGTAAGCTTCTTTCCTGATCTAATTTACCTGCAATGCATTTGTACATCAATGGATTATTTATTCTCAGACGGTTTAACATACGCAATAATGATATGGAAAGATAAGTTTGGTTTCAACCTCAGATAGATAGAAGTTTATGGTATAATGTGCAGGTCAAAAGATCTCTGGATCAAGGCTTTAGTAGGCTTAGTTTTGGTTTCCCTTAATGGTTACACCCTTCTTCACCTGAAGACCTTTATTATGATCTTTCTTCTGTCTGGAATGTTTGTTTCTCCATTCTGTCTCTGTCCAGTCCCACCTCATTTCTAGTCCCTCAATATTATGTTCCATTTTTCCCAGATAGCAAAAAATATTAGTAGGTTTTGTTAAGTGGTCAAGTAGTCCCTAAGCAGCCACTACTATTTAAGCTGCTAGATTGACTTATTTCCCACACTTCTGTAAATTTGGTTGGTAAGGAAATAATGAACCTGAACAGATTCAGTCAGTTTCTTACTCATGCGGCATTAGGCAGTATGGGTTTCAGGACTGCACTGTTTCCCTTGCCCTTTCTTCAGCACATGGGGGTGATGGCAGAGTGGGCCCTGGTGGACGCTGCACACACACTGGGTTTGTGTTGCAGCTGAGAAACACTGAGCTTGGGAAGCCAATCTTTTAAGGAGCTGCATGTTTTGAGTCAACATTTCCAATTTTTGTTCCTGAGAGAGACAATGTATTTATTGTCTTGATCAGGAGACAAATCTGTTCTCTGACCTAGAGGGAGAAAATCTTTCTTGTTTCCAAGAATATTTGCTAATCGAAAATTGTAGAAACACAATGGAAAATTGCTCTCAACAGTTAGGAGCTAGTAATCAAACAGATCTGGGATTTAAATTTATATGTTGATGGGTTCCAAATTTATTTCTCTAGCCCAGACTCTTGCCTCAAACTCCAGTCTGATATATCCAACTTCCTACTTGACCAATATACTTGAATGTCTAATAAGAATATCAACCTTACTATGTCCAACTCTAAGCTCCTGATATTTCCAATCTAACCCTTTCCTCCCAAAAGCTAATGGTAACTGATCTTTCTGGTTGTGCAGGCTGCAAATCTTGCTGTCATTGTTGACTCCTTTTCTTCTCTTACACCCCACATTAAATTATCTGCAAATTCTGTAGGCTTAACTTTCAAATATATTGAGAATCTTATGATTTGTCACTCCTCTACCGTTATCACACTTGTACAAGTTGGTACCTTCTGTTTTCTGGATTATTGAAGACGTGTTCTAACCAGTCTTTGTTTCCTCTCTTGATTGTTCTCAGTGTAATAAGCCAAAGTGATCCATTAAAACAATCTGATTTATTATCATGAACAACATTGAAGACCTGACTATGATCTATAAGGTCATGTATGATCTTCCCCTCTCCACCCTTTGTCATCCTGATTTCATTTTCTGGTGCTTTTCCGTTTTCTCACTTAGCCTCAGCCACACCAGCCTTTCATCTGAGGGCCTTTCTACTTGTTGTTTATTCTCCCTTAAGTGCTTTCCACTCAGATGTCTGCATGCCAAACTCCCTGGTTACCTTTAGGCAATTATCCAAATGCTGCCTTCTCTCATATATTCACTGTCTGCTTGACAATTACACTTAGGTGTCTAACAACATGTCAGATTGAACATCTTTGACATAAGACTTCACTGATCATCTTTGGGACACTGTGTCACACACCGTAGATGCTTAGTAATTATTTGTTAAATGAATTAGTAAGTAAATAAGACTTGGATTTACCACTTATTGTTGCCAGACCTTGGAAAAGTTAGTTAATCTTCTAAGCCTTTCTCATTAATAAAAAGAAAAAAAAAATAGCATGGTTGGATTGGAGGGTTAAATGATATAACATGCATAAAACACTTAGAATGCCTAGTGCCTGGCACATAGTAGGCACTCTGATTCCCTAGATACAGAGATACCTCATCACTTCCCTCCCAATTTGTGTTATTTGTGAGTCTTCATAGAATTCTCTTACATATTTTATATATATATATAAAATATTATATGTTAATTATTAATATGTTGCCTAATTATTATTTGTGTGCCCTTTTGGTGTTTGGCTAATAGTAGGAACTGGGAAAATAAGTGATTTGGAGTCAGACATAGTGGGGTGCACCTGTAGTCCCAGCTACTCAGGAAGCTGAAGCAAGAGGATCCCTTGAGTCCAGGAGTTTGAGGCTGCAGTGAACTATTATTATATTACTGCACTCCAGCCTAGGTGATAGAGTGAGACCCCTAGCTCTAAAAAATAAAAAAAAAAAAATAAAAAAATAAAAATAAAAATGTCATTCGGCAGGTTACAAGTTGCCTTAAATATATCATCTCATTTTATCCTCAGAACCAATCTGTTTAGGGAATAGGCTAGGTAAAATCAGCTCAGTTTTAAATATGAAAAAACAGATTTAGAGAGATTCACTGTCTAAATGAAAGTCAGTATATTGGCAAATCTTGGATGGTGATTTTTTTAATGTTTACATTAAAAGAGTCACATTTTCTAAAAGGTACTCCATAAATATATTTTTTAAACAGAAGCAATCTATGTATCCATAAACATTAATACGATTTCTTCTTCAATTCTTAATTGTATCTGACCCTCACAATCTTTTAAATACATTTGAAATATCTTGATGAAATTGTGTTAGAAAATGAGATCACTATAATTCTTCTCATTCACTTATACTCCACCTACATACATATTATAGGAAGATGAAACAAGGCCTAATTTTCTTTTTCCTTTTCATTCATATATATGTATATGTGTGTGTATTTATTTGATACATGTGCAGGATGTGCAGGTTTGTTACATAGGTTAATGTGTGCTCTGGTGGTTTGCTGCACCTGTGAACCCATCACCTAGGTATTAAGCCCCGTGCGTATTAGCTATTTATCCTGATACTCTCCCTCCCCCAGCCCCTTCCGACTGGCCCCAGTATGTGTTGTTCTCCTCCTAGTGTCCATGTGTTCTCATTGTTCATCTCTCACTTATAAGTTAGAACATGTGATGTTTGGAGGATAATGGCTTCTAGCTCCATCCATGTCCCTGGAAAGGAAATGATTTCTTTCTTTTTATGGCTGCATGGTATTCTATGGTGTATATTTACCACATTTTCTTTACCTAGTCTATCACTGATGGGCATTTGGGTTGATTCCATGTCTTTGCTATTGTGAATAAGAATACAAAGAATATATGTGTGCATGCAGCTTTATAATAGAGTGATTTATGTTCTTTTGGGTATATACTAAGTAATGGGATTGCTCGGTCAAATAGTATTTCTGGTTCTAGATCCTTGAGGAATCGCCATACTGTCTTCCACAATGGTTGAATTAATTTACATTCCTGTCAACAGTGTAAAAGCGTTCCTATTTCTCCACAGCCTCACCAGCATCTATTGTTTTCTGACTTTTTAATAATCTCCATTCTGACTGGCATGAGATGGTATCTCATTGTGGTTTTGATTTGCATTTCTCTGATGATCAGTGATGTTGAGCTTTTATTCATATGTTTGTTGGCCATGTAAATGTCTTCTTTTGAGAAGTGTCTGCTCACATCCTTTTCCCAGTTTTTGATGGGGTTGTTTGTCTTTTTCTTGTAAATATGCTTAAATTCCTTGTAAATTCTGAATATTAGACATTTGTCAGATGGGTAGATTGCAAAACCTTTCTCCCATTCTGTAGGTTGCCTGTTTACTCTGATGATAGTTTCTTTTGCTCTGCAGAAGCTCCTTAGTTTAATTAGATCCCATTTGTCCATTTTGGCTTTTTTTTGCAATTGATTTTGCCATTTTTGTCATGAAATTTTTGCCCATGCCTATGTCCTGAATGTTATTGCCTATGTTTTCTTCTAGGGTTTTTATGGTTTTGGATTTTACATTTAAATCTTTAGTCCATCTTGAATTAGTTTTTATATAAAGTGCAAGGAAAGGGTCCAGTTTCAGTTTTCTGTATACAGCTAGCAGCTTTCCCAGCACCATTTACTGAATAGGAGATCCTTTCTCCGTTGCTTGTATTTGTCAGGTTTGTTGAATATCAGATGGTTATAAATATGTGGACTTATTTCTAAGACCTCTAATCCGTTCCATTGGTCTGGTGTCTGTTTTTGTACATGTACCACATGTTGTTTTGGTTACTGTAGCCTTGTAGTATAGTTCAAAGTCAGGTAGTGTGATGCCTCCACTTTTGTTCTTCTTTTGCTTAGGATTATTTTGGCTATACAGGCTCTTTTTTGCTTCCACATGAATTTTAAAGTACTTTTTTAAAAAATTAATTCTGTGAAAAATTATCAATGGTAGTTTAATGGGAATAGCATTGAATCTGTAAATTACTTTGTGCAGTATGGCCATTTTCACAATATTGATTCTATCTATGAGCATGGAACGTTTTTCCATTTATTTTTGTCCTTTTTGATTTTCTTGAGCAATGGTTTGTAGTTCTCCCGGAAGAGGTCTTTCACTTCCCTTGTTAGCTATGTTCCTAGGCATTTTATTCTCTTTGTAGCAACAATGCCCAATTTTCTAAAAATAGTTTTTTTATGAGAGATCAACTCATAACACGAACAGCAAGTATATCTCCTTAAAATTAAAAATAACAACTTAAAAAAGTTACTGTGTGCCATTTGAGGAGTTAAAAATATATGTTGCTTCTAAATTGGTGTCTGAAATGACATTAATTAAAATAGCTGTATAATCATGGCTTAAATATTCATTAAGCCTGGAATATCTCTCCTAGTAATTCTTCTGACAAAGAAATTCATAGAAAACATCACTATCTTATCAAATTATAATGATCATCTTACAAATAAATATAGTTTGGGAGTAATGACAGGTGACTGAAATAGGAAAGATATTTTGTAAGGAGGGAGCAGTTTCTGGGCATCTGGGGGAAGGTTTAAATAACTTGAGGAGTTCCCTATTGCCGCTGTGTAAAATTACCACAGACTTAACGGCTTCAATTATGGTTCTATGGGTCAAAATATGAAATGGGTCTTATTGTACTAAAATAAAGGTGTTGACAGGGCTGTATTCCCTCCTGCAGGCTCCAAGAAATAATCCATTTTCTTGCCTTTTACAACTCCTGGAAGTTTCCTGGATTTCTTGATTCATGTTTCTTTTGAAATATTTGAAGCCAGCAAATAATGCCATCTCTCTGGTTCAGACTGTCCTGTTTCTTTCTTCTACATTTAAGAAAACCTTGTGTCCTTGCCAACATGGTGAAACCCCATCTCTACTAAAAATACAAAAATTATCCGGGCATGCTGGAGCATGCCTGTGGTACCAGCTACTCGGGAGGCTGCTGCAGGAGAATCTCCTGAACCTGGGAGGCAGAGGTTGCAGTGAGCCAAGATCACACCACTGCACTCCGGCCTGGCGGCAGAGCGAGACTCCGTCTCAAAAATTAACAAAAAAAAAAAAGAAAAAAGAAAATCTTGTGGTTACATTCAACCTACCTGGATAATCCAGAATAATTTCCTTACCATAACTTCAGTTGCTAAGAAACCTTAATTCCGTCTGTGACCTTAACTCTCCCTTGCTATCTAATATAACATATTTACAGGTCTGGGGGATTAGGATGTGATCATATGTTGAGGGGCATTATTTTGCCCACCAGAGTGGATAAAGCAAAGATGGAGGCTTAAGGTGGTATGAAATATTATAGTTATGATTGAATACTTATGTCAGGAGTGCAGGAGTGAATACACACTGCAATTTAATACTTGCTCATATCTTAGTTCACTACTTATTTTAAGAAGTTCTGATGATTTAGGAAGTTGTGATTTTGCTTTTTTTCATGGCTGTTTGATCCCAGTTGAACCCATCACTGACAATTACCTTATATAATAGTGCTTAAAAGTACTTATTTTTCTGCTGGATTGCCACTTTTATTTCTTAGCAAATGATTTGCAATTATCAGTAATATATGCCAACTGACTTAATATGTGATTTCTCATACTTGATATTCCTTTATTGTTCCTTCTGGCAGTAAGAGAACAATTTTATACATCATAACAATTTTAGCTTACATATACTGCTGCCTACCATCATGGGAAAAAGATTATGTCTAGAACAGCAGAGGATGCAAATGAGATCACTTAGACTCGGGAAGGGGAACATCACACACCGGGCCTATCACGGGGAGGGGGGAGGGGGGAGGGATGGCATTGGTAGTTATACCTGATGTAAATGACGAGTTGATGGGTGCTGACGAGTTGATGGGTGCAGCACACCAACATGGCACAAGTATACATATGTAACAAACCTGCATGTTATGCACATGTACCCTAGAAGTTAAAGTATAATTTAAAAAAATAAAATAAAAAATAAATAAAAATATAACATTTTGTAATACAAAAAAAAAAAAACCCAAAAAAACCTTTTAAACATCTACAGAACTCTTTTTTTTCTAATGACATATTACATGGAATTCTGTAGACCAGTATATGAAGCAAATAACAATGGAATCATTTTGTTGGCGGGGTTGGGGGGCTTCAGATCTCACTTCTCACATCCCACTTCTGGCAATTTCACCCTGAAAGCAGATTCATGTCTCATCAGGAAATATACAAGAAGGCAGGGGTTAAACAAAAATGCAGTAGAAGACAGACTGAAATAAGTGACAAGGATGATGCACAAAGTAGAGTAGAAGTTCAAGAAACAGAAATTCTAATAAGCTCCTGGAATTGGTTGGAGTCCTAAGTTGAAGGACAAATACAATTTTGAATGGTTGAAATCATGAGGAAGCATGAGGCAGAGAATAAAGAGGTAAGTAAAGGCAAAGAAACAAAGGACAAGGTGTGTTTGTGAGACAGCACACTTGGACAATCGCTTTGGCTAAATGTAAGAGAGGACTGAGAAATATGGGTCAAGAGTAAATTGGGGAAGTCTAGGGAAAGTCTTGAATACCAAGATAGAAAACTAAAGTATTTACTTCATTTGGTCATGGGAAACTTGCACTGAGAATGGGAGTCAGTAATTAGAAGCAAGTTAAATTCAAAAATTGGAACCCCATTCATAAAACCAGCTGATAGTCTGAAAATATGCTTTGAGCTAAGCAAAGAATGCATGTTGACAAATCGTAACTAGTTTAACTTCCTTTCTTTTGTACAATGGTGCATCCTAGGTTGTCACAATGCACACCTTCAGTTGCCTCCCCTCACCTCAAAGATGCCTTCTCTGTTACAAACCCGCTCTCCTCTTTTCTGTAATAGTACATATGGGATTTTCCTATTCCTAGGAGGACCTTGAACTTGATTTAAACATAGCAAAGCACATAAATATAAAGGCTGTTTATATAGCATCCTTGAAAATTGTTGCATTTTGTGAATTCCCACAAGAAGCTTGATGTGACACATGTGAGATTGGACTTTATATGGCTTCAAACGTCAAAGGAAATCATGACTTATTTATACACATTCTGGCAGTGTTTGCTATGAGAGTTTAGTAGATTCTACTCTTGCCCCCAATGCCATATTATTTTCAATAATAACTGTTTTCTTAAATTGGCATTCATTATTGATGCTCCCCCCCACCATTCTCTTCAGTTAGATTGAAAATAAGGTGACAATTACCTATTCCTTCCCATCCCACACCTTTTGGAATGTGACTTTGCAGTTCTTTTCATCAACAGGCAGATCTGTGTCCCCTCCCCTTCAATTTGGGCTGGCCTTGTAACATTTTATATATATAAATATATAAATTAAATATTTTTATTTATATATAAAATATATAAATTAAAAATATATATTTGTTGTTCTAAATATTTACACATTGCATTTACAGGGTTTATTCTAGTATCAGTATAGTAGCTCTATTTGTAAATCTATAATTTCAAGGTTGTCCCGCTATTATCTTTATCCCAACAAATCATTTTTAAACATGTTTATTAAGATATAATTCATATACCATAAAAGTTAACCATTTTAGGTATGCAATTCAATGGTTTTTGGTATAATCACAGAGCTGTGCAACCATCATCACAACGATTTTAGAACATTTGCTTTTATCTGCCTCAAAAGAAACGCTTTACTAACTAGTAATCACTCCCAATAGCCCTCCACCCCCTTGACCCTAGGTAACCCCTGATCTATTTCCTGCCTCTTTAGATTTGACTATTATGGACATTTCACATAAATGGAGTCTTGTGATATTTGGCCTTTTATGACCAGTGTCTTATCCTTAGCATAATGTTTTATCGGTTCATTCATGTGATAACATGTGTCAGCACTTCATTATTTTTATTGCCAAGTATTATTCCATTGTATGCATATACCCTATTTTACTTTTTCATTTATCAGTCACTGGACATTAGGTTATTTCCATTTTTGGTTATTATGATGAATACTTCTATGAACATTCATGATGAAACTTTTGTGTAGACAAATGCATTCAATCCCTTTGTGTAGACATATGTACCTGGGAATGGAATTTCTGGGTCATATAGTAACTCTATGTCTAGGATTTTGAAAAACTGCCAAACTGTTTTCCAAGGCAGCCTCACCATTTTCTTTTTCTATCAGCATAGTATAAGGGTTCTGATTTCTCCACATCATCAATGATGCTGTTACGGTTTACCAACATGTATATTTCATATTTCCATGAAACTGATGTCTATTTGTCTTCAATTTCTCATCAATTAAGTTCATTTTCCACAAACCTTTCACAGTGATATTTCTAAAGCATTTCAGCAGGTAACTCTCCTGGAAATATATAATTTATTCTTATTTCCTGTGGTGTCAAACACAAATTCTAAACTTGCATTTCTAAGTCTTCAATAATTTAGCACCATTTTAACTTTCCTTCCTTCATTTTTGTTCTAGTTAGGCCCAGATTTCCACCTCCTTACTTCTCCTGACCTGGAAATGTCCCACTATTTTTATTAATTTTGTTCATTCCAGTTTCTTCACACTTTGGAAACAGTCTTTGTGCTGCCAATCAAAATTAAAATTGAGATGCTTTTGTTCTGGAAGTTTTTCTCTAATTCACTTCAGCATGTATTGAATTACTCTTTCTATGAATGTCTTTCATATTTGTATTAAACATCAAAATTATTAGTTTCCTCTCCCTAACTAGATTGGAAATTTCTGGAAAGTTAGAATTGTGTTTTACACATTTTTGTGACCCACTCTCCCACCCCTGATTCATAGGGTGCTTAATGGATATTTTGAAACACTTGTGAATGGAACAAGATGGAGCCACTACTATTAGCTAATGTGCAGCATGTCTGAGACTTGCCCCCATCTTCCCAAAATTGGAATAATTTCCACAGGACTGTTTTCAAAAAAAAAATCAAACATATTTTTTATAATTTAAATTATCCAACATACTATTTACTGCAAGCACTTTTCTGATGAAGAATGCATGGATTTATTTTCACAGTTTTCACCTCTTTTATATTATTTAAAACTAAAGGTGATTGGTATTATGGAAAGAAATTTTTTTTTCAGTTTAATCATGAATTCTGAGCATAAAGTTGTTCAAATGCTGGAAAATTGATCTGGTATAATTTCTTATCCGCAGCAAAATACCATGATCTCTTTATTATGGTTTTTACTTAACATATTGGTATGGATTAAAGTCTAAGGAAATATGATAGAAGATGTTGAAGTTATTATAACTGATGCCATGATATAAAGAAAGGCAAAGGATTAGAATCCAGATAACTAAACATCAGACCTGATATATATTATAAAACATCTTATGGAAAGGAGTCAGTGCTAGGGATTCTAGATTTATCAAACAATTTATTGCTTTATACGTTTTAAAATTTATGATCATAACATTACTAACTTTTCATTTATTTAAAACTTCAGCATTTTAGAATTCAAGGCACCTGCAAGTTAGTTAAGGGAAGGCTTAGCTGCTATAACAAATAAGACAAGTTTAGTGGCTTAGAGAAAATAATCATTTCTTGCATGTTACAGATTAGAGAGATTAGAGAGAATATTACTTGCCACCTATATAGCCTCAGATATGTAAATCCTACCACATACCACTTTTGTGATCTTGAACATATAACTCTATCACTTTCCACCTGTTCCACAGTAGAGGAAATAACCTCTACCTTTATTTCAACTTGAATAACTAACTTCTTAGCATCTATGTGACCTTGGGCAAAAAACCTCTACCATTTAATATCTTTGTGACCTTGGACATGTAATTGCTACCACTTGCCATCTGTCTGACCTTGAACACTTAACTTTCACCACTTATTACCTATATCATCTTGAATACCTACCTTATACCACTTACTACCTATTTTTCTTTACTTCATAGGGTTGTATTCGTCAACATAATTGATATAAAGACTAGGGCAATGACGAGCACATCTTGCTGTTGCTATTACTATTATTACTCCTTCTGTTACTGTTACTTTTGCCACCTAGTTAACAGAAAACTACATAAACATTATAATTAATCTTTTATTAATCACATAGAGGAATGTTTTAGGGCCTCCAGGTTACTAACATGAATTTTAGTTATTGCTAAGCTTTTAGACATGCTCTTGAATAAAAGATTGTAATCAATATAATGTCACCCAAATCAACATTTAATATACACACTTCAATATTATGTAGTAGCTATAGCTTCAGATTAAAAGAAACAGTAACATATTTATGTATTCTGGTGCTGTTTGTCAGTTATTTAATCCTGTGACTTGTTTATTGAATGTTGCTCCTGTGGGGGAAATTAAAACATCAAAAGTGGGATAATTTATTGTGAATATATTCTCAGAGTTAAATCAACTGTTAGTGTGTTTTATCCACTGTTTTGTTATGTTAACATCCCAGAGAACCTAAGTGACCTTAATGATTATTTACTCAATAAATAAACTATTTAGTTGGAAAAAGAAGTCTAGAAACTAAAAACTCTGAGTAGTAGATTTCCACAGTTTTCCAAAATGAAATTACATCAATTTGTAAATAGGTCTTTGCATGCAAATGTCCTGTCCCTTTCTTCATGCAGCAAAATAACTTGGGCAGATGGAGCTCTTATGAACTAAACAGAGTAAACAGATTGCTGTCAAAGTCATAATTAGTTTTTCTATATCTTACAGACATCACACAAAAAATTTTAAATAGCTTCCATTTATGCTCTAGCTTGCTTTCTGTTTTCTCTAAATCAGTACAAGTTCACATTTATATTATTAATATTTTCCTTTAGAAGCATGTTGATACTTGTTACCTTAAATGAAAGCTCATCTTATTGGCCTCATATAAGATCTGTTTGATTTTCAAACAGAGCATTTAGCTGTAAATGTCTGTGTTTTAATGTATATTTTAAATCCTAGCAATAATTCAAAGTAATTTCCACCAGATACAGAAGATGCTTGATATTTGTAAATTGTGCACTTACATGCACACAGGCACACACACGTGCACAAGGATTTAGTGATTTTGATTCATCACGTATGTGATAAATAACACTATTTATTCTGTTGAAAATGGACCTGAAAAGAAAATGAACTGGAAATGATGAGAAAGTAAAGAAGTCTCACAAAATGACTGCTTATGAAATAGAAGCAAGGGCTATGTTAAAACCAAGCAGTCAAATTTACCTTATGGCATGACTGTATGTCATATGCAAGATCACTACATATTTTACCTAAAAATGTGAAAATATAGGTCATGAAATTATTTCAGTGAGTACTCTAGAATGAATTAATTTTTATAGCTCTGTAAGTGTAAAAATTTAGAGCTGTTTTATGAAATCAATAAGGGTGTGAAGAACTTTTTTTTTCATTTAGTTATGGCATTTTATGAAGGAAATCATATGCTATAATAATGTTTAAGAATTTGGAGAATCTTCACAGCTTCAGCGTATGCCTCCTGGAACGGTAATATTTATTTAGCAAAGAAATAATCATTGCCTACTGGTCTCTCACTCACTTAATACATATGAGTCAATCTGCAAGCATGGATATACGCATTGTGTTTTGGATTTTACTGAAGAAGCACCAACATAAAAATGTAGCTTAAGGTCAGTTATTTCTAAATATGTTAGTTTATATTCATAGTTATAGCTTTTTAAATCAATTTCCAAATTAATTTTCAAAATATAGTAAAAGAAAAAAATGGCACTACAATTAAAATTAAACAGTAGCATTCAATTACACAATAAGAAATAGCTTTCCATCCCTCTTTTAGAGATATTTCATAGAAATACATGAGAGTCATTTTCTTTTTTTTTTTTTTAATGTTAGTTAGGGTATGTTTATTGGACACCAATATTCTACAATCAGTCAAAACTGTCCTGACTAGCATTTCATTTTATTTCAATTCTTTACCGTGTGCGGATACTAACAAGTTTTGCCACTGGGGGTCACTGTTTACCTATATTAAAAAAAAAAAACCCACTTAAGTGATGTAACTGGATAATTAGTGGTGCGCGGTGTACAGTTTAAAGAAATATTGCTGCAGGAAAAGTCTAAATTTAGATAGACGTTCCTAGAGACTAAAATACCATCCTTGGTAAATTAAGTGATTCCGTAGAGCTACTGATTTTTCTCGAGATTTTATTCAGAGATAACTAAATCGTGATTATGTCCAAAATAACCATGTATGTATTTTAGGATGCTTTGCCAGTTTGAGGCAGTTTATGGGCTGGATGCTTTCCAGGGCCCCAGGGAATAATGGAGGAGACAGGATGAAGTGAAATAGATGGAACAGGGTCGATGACTCAGGAAAGAGACTTAGATTTGGATCTGGCTCTATCATTCACTGTTTGGGGACATAATCTCGTCCCTTACTCTCCAGTTTTCCACTTTGTAAAACGATGGTGGCAGGTTTCATGATTTCAGTAGTCCCTTGTCATGCTATCTTTCTAAGAGTACCTTTCATTAACTGTTAGATTGTTAAGTTTTTGGATGAAAGGGAATGAAAATGTTTTTACTTTTTATTGCCATAATAGACAAATATTAAGACAGCAACAACAAAAGTGTTTTTTTTTTTTTTTTTTTTTGGTTGAATAAAATATTTTATGACAGCATGATCAAGTGACTATTACTACAAGGTGTTCTTTTGTAGTGAGTGACGTAAGACACAAGGGGGAACCAATACCCTGGAAAGTTCTTACAACATTTTAGATCAAGTTAACGTGTTTTTGATCAATTCTGCTTAATAAATTATTACTGGACTGGTGCTTTTCCCTGACTTATCTGGTTCTGATTGATCCACAGGAATAATGATTCCCAGCCTAGGAGCTGCTGGAATCACTTCCTTTAACTTTTGGCCAAGAAAGATTCACTCCCAGATGAACACTTAACCTCCATTTTCTAGCCTGGTGCTATTTCATTCTCTAGCACTAGTTCTAAGCCAGGTATCCCTGATCTTGTGCCTCAGATCAGTCAGTGATAAAAAAAAAAAAAAAAAAAAAAAAAAAAAAAAAAAAAAAAAAAAAAAATTTCTGTGGTGCCAGGGAAAGCCACAGTTTTAATAGCTTAAGTGGTTAGAGTTAGAGTTCAGGACTGCCAGCCAGCTGGAAATTGAATAGGAAAATACTTGAAAAAGGGGAACGACCCAAAATCTGCATATAAACTTCTCTCACATAATTGGATAAACCAGAACTGTGCATGCACAGTGGAGATTCCAAGGAATATAGAAAGAAAACCTGCTTGTAGGCTGAAAATGCTAAGCAAAGATTTGAATTTCTGCCCAGCACAAGGATCATGGGAATTGACACTTAAACATTTCCAAATGGGAATTGCTTTTAATTGAAACCCCAGAAGGGCTATGACTTAGGAATAATGATTATTTCTTCAGGACTAGGCATTCTGCCTAAGAATAAGGCTAAACTGAAACAAACCTTCCCCAAGAAATTATAAAATCAAGCCCACACAAGTTGAAGATACATAGTAATTTAGTTATTTACTAACCACAAATTGGCACTCTTTAGAGGAAGATTCCAGAATCCAGAGTCTAGTTTTTATAATCCATAATGCATAGCATAAAACCAAAAGTTACTACACATGAGAAAAAAAAAGAAAAACAGGAAAATGTGGCTGATTTTTAAAAGTAAAAGTAGACAATTGAAACATTCTTGGAGATGATAGAACTGGAAGACAAAGATTTAAAATTCAGCTATTATAGATATGTTCAAGGATGTAAAGGAAATGATGCTGAAGAGATGAAGAATCTCAGCAGAGAAATGGATGTTATAAGAAAAAAAAGAGGAATTCTATTTAAAAGTATATTACTTGAAATGTAATATTACTTGAAAATTTACTGGTGAGATTTAATAGCAGACAGAAGATGGCAGAAGAAAAGGTTGGTCAGTGAATTTGAAGATAAATTAGTAGAAATCATACAATTTGAAGAATAGAAAAATAATCTAAAAATTGAATAGAACCTCAGTGCATTGTAGGACAACATCATACTACTACTATATATGTAACTGGAATATAAAAAGAAAAAGCACAAGATATGAGTAAGAACATTATTTAAATAAATGATAGGTAGGCTGGGCATGGTGGCTCATGCCTGTAATCCCAAAGCTTTGGGAGGCCAAGGTGGGAGGACTGCTTGAGGCCAGGAGTTCTAGAACTGGGCTAGGCAACATAATGATACCTAATCTCTTAAGGAAAAAAAAAAGAAAGAAAGAAAATTAGCCAAATGTTGTGGCTTGAAACTGTAGTTCTACCTACCCAAAAGTCTGAGGTGGGAGAATCTCTCGTGCCTGGCAAGAAGTTTGAGGCTGCAATGATCACACCATTGCTCTCCAGCCTGGGCAACAGAGTGAGACCCTGTCTTGAGAAAAGGTTAAAAAAACATTTTTAAAAACAGAATGATGGCTAAATTTCTCCAGATATGGTGAATAAACACCAACCTAGAGAAACATATACCTTAAGCATCATAAAGATAATATATACATATAACACTAGGAACATCATAGTCAAATGACTGAAAACCAAAAGTAAAGACAGAAACTTTGGAAGCAGTTGGGAGTAGGGGTTAGATAAAGTTCATAAGTGTGAAAAACAATACAAAACGCACCATCGTTTCATGAGAACAAAGGTGGGTAGACAATGACATTATAACTTCAAAGTACTCAGAGGGAAAAAAAGGGTCAATCTAATATTTTATATGTAGCATTCTATATAAAAAAGGAAAGCAAGATAGATATTCACAGATACAGAACAGCTGAAATAATTCAAGATGATCTGGAGTGAAAGGAAGCTAGAATAAAGTCTTCAGGACGAAAGGAAATAACATTAAACATAAACCTGGATTTACGGGCAACAATACAGAGCTCCAAAAATGGTAAAATGAGAGTAAATATAAAAGACCATTTTTTCCCTGAATTTCTTACAAGTTGTTTGCTATATTGTATGTTTGGATTGTGGGGCTTGTAATATGTAGATGTAAAACATAAAATATAAGACAACAATAGCAAAAAGAACATGCGGGGAGGGTAAATGGAAGGATATTCTGGCAAAGTTCTTAACATTTTATATAACACGGTACAAGATTAAATGTAAGTAGACTGTTATAAGACTCAATTTTATAATCTCTGATGTATAAAATGTTAGATCGAAACATTTAAAAATGTTAGATCTAAACTCCACTGTATTATTACATTTAACAAAGATAAACTAGACACTCAGAGTAAAAAGCAGAGATTATACTACTAGATTTTAAAACTTCTGAAAATATACTATTTATAACAAACACCTAAATATGCTATTTATAACAAATATCTAAAATATGCTATTTAGAACAAACAACTTGGTTGCTGAAACCCAGACAGATTGAATCAACAGAAAAATATATGTCATGCAAATAGTAACCATCAAAGGGCTAATGTGATTATATTAGTACCAGATAAGATGTATTTCAAGACAAATAGGATTACCTGAGAGAAAGAGGGCCATTTTATCATTTCATAATGATAAAAGGGTCAATGAATCAAGAAGACATAACAATCCTAACTATATATGCCCCTAATAGTTGAGCTTGAAAACCCATGCACAAAAATATAAACAGAGCCAATGCGAGAAACTGACATATGAACATAGCTGGACAATTTGACACTGCTCTATGAGCAATTGATAGAACAAGTAGGTATAGATCAGTAAAAATATACACAATTTTAGCTTTGACCTAATTAGTAACATTTAGAGCACTTTGTCTATTGCTTCTCAGACTGTTGACTAAGATCAATTGTAGAGCACTTCATCCAATAGTTGTGGAATATATATTCTTTTCAGGTGTATGTGGTACATTCCCAAAAATAGACCATCTATAGGGTCATAAATGTGTCTCAGTATATTTCAAAAGATTGATATCATACAGAGTATGTTCTATATCATAGAAAATAAGTTAAAGATCAATGATTATCTGTACAAATCTCAGCTGGGAATTAAACAATATACTTATAAATGCCTAATGGCTCAAGAAATCATGGGAGAAATTACAAAATATTTTGAATTAAATAAAAATAAAAGTTAAAGCTACAACACATCAAAATTTGTGAGACACAGTGCTTAAAGGGGAATTTTTAATGTTAAATGTCTATCTTCACTGTCAGTGATATGTTTTCATTGTAAGAATTTCAAAAAATATAAACATATTAAAACTAAAGTAAGTCAAATAAAGGAGGTAACACAGAGCAGACATTTTTTAAAATGGAAAAAATGAATAGAATATTAACTAAGTCAAACTCAGTTCTGCAAAAAATGACTATAAATATATATACCACTTTAGGAAAATTGATAAAGAAAATGTCAAACAAAAATGAACATTCAGAAGGGAAAGATTGCCACTATAGATTCTATAAAGAATGATAGCAGAATATTATAAACAAATACAATTCTAGTTGAAGTGGAAAGATTTTTTGAAAAGAGAACCTAGCATAGCCAAAATTAAAATATTATTTCAGTGATACTGAAGAGTAGAGAGACTAGATAATTCAGTATTAGTGCTGCCTCATTTGGATACCTATATGAAAAAAAATGAAATTTGACCTCTTCTTTCCACTATGCATAAAATTTAATGCTGGGTGTATTACAGATTTAAGTGTGAATGGCCAAACAATAAAACGTGTAGAAGGAATAAAGCTCACCTGGAAGAATTCTGAGCACCTTTGAGACTACACTTCAGGATGTTCAAGCTGTTTGTCAGCTTGCGTGACTGTGCATTGAGCAGCAGCAGACATGGTGACAAGACATGCTGCACAGAAATAAATGCCTGAGCACATTAAGGGGAACAAAGTTCTCAAAGTTACAGCTTCAAATTTTACATGTTCTTTGCTGAGTTGCAGCTCCACCTGCAAGAACCTGTTCTTGGTCTGTAAGCATAGCTTTAGCTTAATTAGAATGGTTAACACAGGAGTTAGGTTTTTTAAATGTGGTTACTCAAAAAATGGTGCTTGTAGTCTTTCTTCAGAAAAATTGTTTGTTTGAAGAGAAACTGGAGATTTTTTTACACTGTTGTAGAGCACACAGTGTCTTAGGTGTCCCAGTCTTTAATAGGTGACTTATGAATTGCTGCTGTTAACATTTATAACATTCGCTTAACACGTTTCCTCACCTCACATGGAGCTTAGCATCTTTGTGACATAAATGGAGTATAGGGAGGAGGGCAATGCTAATATATCCAGAAGCTGTGTTTGTGTCTTAGATTGAGCCTGGTAAACTGAATCCATTATGAATATTTGAAGACAAAATCCTCTTTGGGAGGCTGAGGCAGAATAACTGCTTGAGGACAGAAGTTCAAGACCAGATAGGCCAAGATAGTGAGACTTCACCTCTGTAAAATATTAAAAAAAAAAAAAAAAAAATAGCCAGGGCTTGGTGGCACATACCTATAGTCCCAGCTAGTCAGAAGGCTGAGGCAGGAGGCTTACTTGAGTCAAGGAATCTGAGGCAACAGTGAACTATGATCATGCCACTGCACTCCAGCCTGGGTGATAGAGTGAGATTGTGTCTCTATAAATAAACAGAAAGAAAGAAAGAAAAAGAAAGAAAGAAAGAAAGAAAGAAAGAAAGAAAGAAAGAAAAGAAAAGAAAAGAAAAGAAGAAATATATATCTAATTTTTATTTCTAGAGAGGTTCTTCAGTTAAAAGTTTTTAGTTATAGTCTAAAGAATGCTTTGAAAAAATATTTTAATACTGCTACTGTCATCCCTAAATGTAATGGAGGTAGCTGGACCATGAGAACACTATTGGCAACCGGATATGCTTCACCTGTTGCTTTCCATTGTTTTCCTTTACCCATGCTGTTTGAGTTTGTCTTCTATTCAGTGGCTTATCCCTCTCATTTAAGTTATCTTTCAAACCGAGTTTTTTTTTTTTTTTTTTTTTCCTGGAAAATATTAAACAATTCTCTGTAAAATTAAAGGAAGGAGAACAGTCTGGATTCAAAATACTGCAGTAAGATCTCTGTTAGCAGGGTGCACCCAAGATGTCTGAATAGGAACAGGTCCAGCCTCCAGCTCCCAGTGTGAGTGACACAGAAGACGGGTGATTTCTGCATCTCATGAACTGAGGTACCGGGTTCATCTCACTGGGGCATGTTAGACAGTTGGTGCTGGTCCGCAGGTGCAGCCCGACCAGCAAGAGCTGAAGCAGGGCAAGGCTTCACCTCACCTGGGAAGTGCAAGGGGGAAGGGAATTTCTTTTCCTAGCCAAAGGAAATTGAGACACACAAAACCTGGAAAATTGGGTAATTCCCACCCTAATACTGCACTTTACCAAGGATCTTAGCAAACGGCACACCAGGAGATTATATCCCACACCTGGCCCAGAGGGTCCCATGCCCACGGAGCCTCCCTCATTGCTAGCACAGTAGTCTGAGATCTAACTGCAAGGCGGCAGCGAGGCTGGGGGAGGGGCAGCCGCCATTGCTGAGGCTTAAGTAGGTAAACAAAGTTGCCCGGAATCTCAAATTGGGTAGAGCCCACCACAGCTCAAGGAGGCCAGCCTGCCTCTGTAGACTCCTCCTCTGGGGACAGGACATAGCCAAACAACAGGGAGCAGAAACCTCAGCAGAGATAAAAGCCCCTGTCTGACAGCTTTGAAGAGAGCAGTGGATCTCCCAGCATGGAGGTTGAGATCTGAGAATGGACAGACTGCCTGCTCAAGTGGGTCCATGACCCCTGAATAGCCTAAATGGGAGACATCCCCCACTAGGGGCAGACCAACACCTCACACCTCACACGGTGGGGTACACCCATGAGATGAAGCTTCCAGAGCAAGAATCAGACAGCAACACTTGCTGTTCAGCAATATTCTATCTTCTGCAGCCTCCACTGCTGATACCCAGGCAAACAGGGTCTGGAGTAGACCTCAAGGAAACTCCAACAGACCTACGGCTGAGGGTCCTGACTGTTAGAAGGAAAACTAACAAGCAGAAAGGACACCCACACCAAAACCCCATCAGTACATCACCTTCATCAAAGACCAAAGGCAGATAAAACCACAAAGATGGGGAAAAAGCAGTGCAGAATAGCTGGAAATTAAAAAAATCAGAGAGCATCTCCCCGTCCAAAGGAACACAGCTCACCGCCAGCAACAGAACAAAGCTGGATGGAGAATGACTTTGATGAGCTGAGAGAAAAGGGCTTCAGTCAATCAAACTTCTCAGAGCTAAAGAAGGAACTACATAAGCAGTGCAAAGAAACTAAAAACCTTGAAAAAAGAATGGATGAATGGATAACTAGAATAATTAATGCAGAGAATACCTTAAAAGAACTGATAGAGATGAAAACCATGACATGAGAACTACGTGACAAATGCACAAGCTTCAGTAACCAACTCGATCAACTGGAAGAAAGAGTATCAGCGATTGAAGAAAAAATGAATGAAATGAAGTGAGAAGAGAAGCATAGAGAAAAGAGAGTAAAAAGAGGTGAACAAAGCCTCCAAGAAATACAGGATTATGTGAAAAGACCAAATCTATGTCTGATTGGTGTACCTGAAAGTGACCGGGAGAATGGAACCAAGTTGGAAAACACTCTGCAGGATATCATCCAGGAGAACTTCCCCAACCTAGTAAGGCAGGCCAACATTCAAGTTCAGGAAATACAGAGAACGCCAGAAAGATATTCCTTGAGAAGAGAAACTCCAAGACACATAATTTGCAGATTCACCAAAGTTAAAATGAAGGAAAAAATGTTAAGGGCAGCCAGAGAGAAAGGTCTGGTTACACATAAAGGGAAGCCCATCAGACAAACAGCAGATCTCTCGGCAGAAATTCTCCAAGCCAGAAGAGAGTGAGGGCCAATATTCAACATTCTTAAAGAAAAGAATTTTAAACCCAGAATTTCATATCCAGCCAAAATAAGTTTCATCAGTGAAGGAGAAATAAAGTCCTTTACAGAGAGGCAAATGCTTAGAGATTTTGTCATCACCAGGCCTGCCCTACAAGGGATCCTGCAGGAAGCACTAAACATGGAAAGGAACAACAGGTACCAGCCATTGCAAAAACCTGTCAAAATGTAAAGTCCATCGACGCTAGGAAGAAACTGCATCAACTAACGAGCAAAATAACCAGTTAATATCATAATGGCAGGATCAAGTTCACATATAACAATATTAACCTTAAACGTAAATGGACTAAATGCTCCAATTAAAAGACACACACTGGCAAATTGGATAAAGAGTCAAGACCCATCAATTTGTTGTATTCAGGATACCCATCTCACATGCAGAGACACACATAGGCTCAAAATAAAGGGATGGAGGAAGATCTACCAAGCAAATGGAAAAAAAAGCAAAACAAAAAGCAGGGGTTGCAGTCCGAGTCTCTGATAAAAAAAAGACTTTAAACCATAAAGATGAAAAGAGACAAAGAAGGCCATTACATAATGGTCAAGGGATCAATTCATTAGGAAGAGTTAACTATCCTAAATATATATGCATCCAATACAGGAGCACCAAGATTCATAAAACAAGTCCTTGGAAACTTACAAAAAGCTTTAGATTCCCATGCAATAATAATGGGAGACTTTAACACCCCACTGTCAACATTAGACAGATCAACGAGACAGAAATTTAACAAGGATATTCAGGAATTGAACTCAACTCTTCACCAAGTGGACCTAATAGACATCTACAGAACTCTCCACCCCAAATCAACAGAATATACATTCTTCTCAGCACCACATCACACTTATTCCAAAATTGACCACATAGTTGGAAGTCAAGCACTCCTTAGCAAATGTAAAAGAACAGAAATTATAACAAACTGTCTCTCAGACCACAGTGCAGTCAAACTAGAACTCAGGACTAAGAAAGTCAATCAAAACAGCGGAACTATGTGGAAACTGAACAACTTGCTCCTGAATGACTATTGGATACATAACGAAATGAAGAAATAAAGATGTTTTTTGAAACCAATGAGAACAAAGATACAACATACTAGAATCTCTGGGACACATTTAAAGCAGTGTGTAGAGGGAAATTTATAGCACTAAATGCCCACAAGAGAAAGTAGAAAAGATCTAAAATTGACACCCTAACATCACAATTAAAAGAACTAGAGAAGCAAGAGCAAATACAGTCAAAAGCTAGCAGAAGGCAAGAAATAACTAAGATCAGTGCATAACTGAAGGAGATAGAGACACAAAAACCCTCCAAAAAATCAATGAATCCAGGAGTTGGTTTTTTGAAAAAATCAACAAAATTGATAGACCGCTAGCAGGACTAATAAAGAAGAAAAGGGAGAAGAATCAAATAGACACAATGAAAAAACGATAAAGAGGATATCAACACCGACCACACAGAAATACAAACTACCATCAGAGAATACTATAAACACCTCTATGCAAATAAACTAGAAAACCTAGAAGAAATGGATAATTTCCTGGACATTTACACTCTCCCAAGACTAAACCAGGAAGAAGTTGAATCTCTGAATAGACCAATAGCAGACTCTGAAATTCAGGCAATAATTAATAGGAGAAGGTGATACCATTCCTTCTGAAACTATTCCAATCAATAGAAAAAGAGGGAATCCTCCCTAACTCATTTTATGAGGCCAGCATCATCCTGATACCAAAGCCTGGCAGAGACACAACAAAAAAAGAGAATTTTAGACCAATATCCCTGATGAACTTCGATGCAGACATCCTCAATAAAATACTGGCAAACCGAATCCAGCAGCACATCAAAAAGCTTATCCACCATGATCAAATGGGCTTCATCCCTGAGATGCAAGGCTGGTTCAACGTATGCAAATCAATAAACGTAATCCAGCATATAAACAGAACCAAAGACAAAATCCACATGATTATTTCAATTGATGCAGAAAAGGCCATTGACAAAATTCAACAGCCCTTCATGCTAAAAACTCTCAATAAATTCGGTATTGATGGAACGTATCTCAAAATAATAAGAGTTATTTATGACAAACCCACAGCCAATATCATACTGAATGTACAAAAACTGGAAGCATTCCCTTTGAAAACTTGCACAAGACAGGGATGCCCTCTCTCACCACTCCTATTCAACATAGTGTTGGAAGTTCTGGCTAGGGCAATCAGGCAAGAGAAAGAAATAAAGAGTATTCAGTTAGGAAAAGAGGAAGTCAAATTGTCCCTGTTTGCAGATGACGTGATTGTATATTTAGAAAACCCCATTGTCTCAGCCCAAAATCTCCTTAAGCTGATAAGCAACTTCAGCAAAGTCTCAGGATACAAAATCAATGTGCAAAAATCACAAGCATTCTTATACACCAGTAAGAGACAAACAGAGAGCCAAATCATGAATGAACTCCCATTCACAATAGCTTCAAAGAGAATAAAATACCTAGTAATCCAACTTACAAGGTATGTAAATGATCTCTTCAAGGAGAACTACAAATCACTGCTCAGTGAAATAAAAGAGGACACAAACAAATGGAAGAACATACCATGCTCATGGATAGGAAGAATCAGTATTGTGAAAATGGCCATACTGCCCAAGGTAATTTATAGGTTCAATGCCATTCCCATCAAGCTACCAATGAGTTTCTTCACAGAATTGGAAAAAACTGCTTTAAAGTTCATATGTAACCAAAAAAGACCCCACATTGCCAAGACAATCCTAAGCCAACAGAACAAAGCTGGAGGCATCATGCTACCTGACTTCAAACTATACTACATGCCTACAGTAACCAAAACAGCATGGTAACGGTACCAAAACAGAGATATAGACCAATGGAACAGAACAGAGCCCTCAGAAATAATATCACACATCTACAGCCATCTGATCTTTGACAAACCTGACAAAATTGAAATGGGGAAAGGATTCCCTATTTAATAAATGGTGCTGGGAAAATTGGCTAGCCATAAGTAGAAAGCTGAAACTGGATCCTTTCCTTACTCCTTATACGAAAATTAATTCAAGATGGATTAGAGACTTAAATGTTAGACCTAATACCATAAAAACCCTAGAAGAAAAACTAGGTAATACCATTCAGGACATAGGCATGGGCAAGGGCTTCATGTCTGAAACACCAAAAGCAACGCAACAAAAGCCAAAATTGACAAATGGGATCTAATTAAACTAAAGAGCTTCTTCACAGCAAAAGAAACTACCATCAGAGTGAACAGGCAACCTACAGAACGGGAGAAAAAATTTTTGCAATCTACTCATCTGACAAAGGGCTAATATCCAGAACCTACAAAGAACTCAAACAGATTTACAAGAAAAAAAAAAAACCAACCCCATCGAAAAGTGGGCAAAGGATATGAACAGACACTTCGCAAAAGAAGGCGTTCATACAGCCAACAGACACATGAAAAAATGCTCATCATCACTGACTATCAGAGAAACGTAAATCAGAACCACAGTGAAATATCATCTCACACCAGTTAGAATGGCAATCACTAAAAAATCAAGAAACAACAGGTGCTGGAGAGGATATGGAGAAATAGGAACACTTTTACACTGTTGGTGGGACTGTAAACTAGTTCAACCATTGTGGAAAACAGTGTGGCAATTCCTCAAGGATTTAGAACTAGAAATACCATTTGACCCAGCCATCCCATTACTGGGTATATACCCAAAGGATTATAAGCCATGTTGCTATAAAGACACATGCACACGTATGTTTATTGTGGCACTATTCATAATAGCAAAGACTTGGAATCAACCCAAATGTCCATCAGTGACAGACTGGATCAATAAAATGTGGCACATATACACCATGGAATACTATACAGCCATAAAAAAGGATGAGCCCGTGTCCTTTGCAGGGACATGGATGCAACTGGAAACCATCATTCTCAGCAAACTGTTTCAAGAACAGAAAACCAAATACCACATGTTCTCACTTATAGGTGGGAATTGAACAATGAGAACACTTGGACACAGGGAGAGAATCATCACACACTGGGTCCTGTTGTAGGGAGTCGGGGAAGGATAGCATCAGGAGATATACCTAATGTAAATGACAAGTTAATGGGTGCAGCACACCAACATGGCACATGTATACATATGTAACAAACCTGCACGTTGTGCACATGTACCCTACAACTTAAAGTATAATAAAAAATAATAAATAATAAAAAAAGATCTCTGTTAGCACCACAAATTGCCTGGATTTAAGGATATTTTATGTTCCTTGCTCTGAATATAAATGAAATAATTTATATTCTCCTTCCTTTCCTCCTTCCTTCTCTCTTTCTTCAGACAACAAATATTGATTGAGAACCAGTTACATCCTACCTAAAGAAAACATAGACGTGAACAAAATCAAGACCGTCATTTTTTAATGGAAGGATATAGGTAACTAACACAAACATGTAATATGTTACATAACGAAATGTGCTATAAATGTGGCACATATACACCATGGAATACTATGCAGCCATAAAAAAGGATGAGTTTGTGTCCTTTGTAGGGACATGGATGCAGCTGGAAACCATCATTCTTAGCAAACTATCACAAGAAGAGAAAACCAAACACCGCATGTTCTCACTCATAGGTGGGAACTGAACAATGAGCTCACTTGGACTCGGGAAGGGGAACATCACACACTGGGGCCTATCATGGGGAGGGGGGAGGGGGGAGGGATTGCATTGGGGAGTTATACCTGATATAAATGATGAATTGATGGGTGCTGACGAGTTGATGGGTGCAGCACACCAACATGGCACATGTATACATATGTAACCTGCACGTTATGCACATGTACCCTAGAACTTAAAGTATAATAAAAAAAAATAAAATAAAAAAAAAATAAAAAAAAAGATGAATAAAGCAAAGTGAAGCCTGGGTGACTGATAAAGATGAGAGGATGTTTTATATTTTATACAGGGTTGTCAGGAGTGTGACATTTGCTTGATACCTGAAGGAACTAAGAAATGAGCCATGTGAATACCAGGAAGGACAGGATTTCAAATAGGAGATAGAAAATGAAAATGTCCTGATGTGGGAGTTTGCTTGGTGTATTAGAGCAACAGCCACAGGCTCCTGTAAACCTGGAGGAGAGTGAATGAGGTGGGAGTTGTGGCCATGAGGTCTGAGAGATGTCATGAGTTTTAGGTAATGGGTTTGAGATTTTACTTTAAGTAAAATAGGAAGCCAAAGGAAGACTTTATCTTAGAAAAAGCTTTTAGATGAGTTTTTGCTAAACTTTCTGAAATTCCTAAAGTTGATTAAATGTTCTAGTTCCAATTCTGCTGGGCTTTATATTCAAAAGTGTAAAGAAACTTTCATATATTCAATAAATATAGATACATACTATTCTGAGGAAGTATGTGATTTCCCAGAAGTAAATAATAACAACATTCTAAATTGATAAATAATAGCAATATAATCCTATTCCAGCTGTTTCAAACTATGTGTAGAAGCAATTGGAACACTGTTAATGGCTGTCAAGAGTTAGGATGAAACTTGAAAATTAGGATGAAACTTGAAAATTATTTCTTAATATTTCCTCTCATAAAACTCCTGTGTATTTAACTATTACCAAGCACTGTCAAAATAAATGAGGCAGTTAGGATTGTGAACTTGAGTCTGACCAGGATGAGTTGGTATGTGTAAACTCTACCATATACTAACGATGTGACCTTGGATACATTTCCCCAGTGTCTTCGAATCTCAGTTTCTTCATTCCCAGCATGCACATAATAGTTCCTATGTCATAGATAATGTATGCAAAGCACTTAACCCAGTTTTTACCACCTAGTAAGCATTTAAAATTAATCATGGTTAAAATAACTATCTTGTTCTTGCCTGTTCTAGTATTATTAAATATTGGGCAGACTAAAATAAGTTACAATATTTGCATTCAGTCCACTGTAGCCAATATGAATATTATTAGTGTACTCATTTTTTGATATTGCTAGGATCTAAAAATAATATGCACAAGAATAAAGCAAAGAAAATACCCTATTAATGTGAATAACTTCAACTGATAGGCAATACATACTTTTATATAAATCAATGAACATCAGATTTTAATTTTGAACTACCCAAACTCTTATCAGGACTTTTTTTTTTCAATTCAAAGAACACAAGTTTAACAATGCCTAATTTGTCCTTGACTCCTTCTGACATCTTGTTGATTATAAATGTTCAATAAATGCTTGACACACATAGAAGGAGAGGTGGAATTTAAAAAGTAAAATATCTTCCTGAATTTGGGATCCCTGTACACTGCTGGTAGGAATGTAAATAGTACAGCCACTGTGGAAGAAAAGATGGAGATTCCTCAAAAAGTTAAACCTAAAATTACCACATAATCATGCAATTACGCTTCTAAGATTTACACAAAACAACTGGTAGCACAGACCCAGAGAGATACTTGTATACCAGTGTTCATAGCAACATTCTTTACAATAGCTAAAAGGTGGAACAACCCAAATATTCATCAGCAGACAACGAGGCAAACAAATTGTGGTGTATATATTAATATACAATAATATTCGATGGAATATTATTCAGTCTTAAAAGGGAATGAAATTTTGATAATGCCCTAATAAGGGCAAACCTGGAAAGAAAATGCAGTTTAAAATAAGCCAGCCACAAAAAGACAAACATTATATTATTCACATACATGAGGTACCTAGAATAGGCAAATCCATAGAGATAGAAACAGAGGTTACCAAGGGTGGGGAGAGGAGTGAATGAGGAGTTATTATTTAATAGATACAG
Organism: Piliocolobus tephrosceles; assembly: GCF_002776525.5. Lineage (NCBI taxonomy): Eukaryota > Metazoa > Chordata > Mammalia > Primates > Cercopithecidae > Piliocolobus > Piliocolobus tephrosceles. The sequence goes on along the minus strand of NC_045436.1, from coordinate 141,260,360 downwards.
AATACAAAGTTCTGGAAGTGGATAGTGGTGATGGTCGCACATCATTGTGAATATAATTGATACCACTGGATTGTACACTTAAAATGGGGGGAAATGTTAAATCTTATGTTATGTGTATTTTACCTCCATAAAAAGTCTGTTCAGAATTTTAAAATGGTAAGGTGTCTCTACAAGTAAATTTATTAAATATTCTTCAAATATAAATACTTCTGTAGTATTACATATTTGGTTATCCATTCATTCACTGAGAATTTATTACCTGTTATGGTTGTTTTCTCAGCTCATTTCCCAGAGGATTGTGTATCAGTCATATAGTTTGGGGATGGGGGCAGGGTGTTGGTGTTTCCACGCTCTCTGGGGTTGTTTTAGCCTATCATTGTAATTTGATGACTCTTGCTCTGGAGATTTTTCCACAGACGGGTTGTTGTCTAGATCTAAGACAATATATTAAGGGCCACAAAGTATCTACAAAATGAGCACGGCCATAGAATAACTACCCCAACTACTGCAAGATTCCATTCTCCAAAAGAATGGAAAAATGGACTGGGCCATAGACATTTTTATAACCTAGCAACATAAATCACAGACAACTTATACCAAAAACTATGTCTCAACTAAATTCACTGGCATGTTATGAAAGATTAAAGGCTCATCTGTCCTCAGAAAAGGTGTCAGTGCTTTGTTATTTTTTTAGTGTTTAAAAATAGCTTGAGAGCTACTGGGAAAACCACTGGCAAAGAGGAGAAGCATGTGAAACTATAAAAAAAAAAAAAATCTGCTTTTTTTTTTCTTTTTTTTTTTTTTTTGGTGGTTGTTTAATATGCTAAATACAGAATGGTGCTGTGTGCATTCTTAGGTTCATTTAACCTAAACTCTGTTATTCTGCCCAAGAACATTTGGAATAGATCGTGTCTACTCCCCCTACCCACAATGTTAGTTAAAGCAAAAGAGTCATCTGAAGCAAAAGGAGACAAATTGTTCCCAGTCTGAAACTATACCACCTTTGCTGGAGGTGGAAAAGAATACAATAGTGGAAGTTATTTTGGTGCTGCTGCTCTGCTCAGTAAATGCAGGCTTGTGTCCTTTCTCCTTCCCTCCTCCTTCCCTCTCGTTTTCCATTATCTGTCAAAAGAAAAACTTCAAAGATACATTAAGATAAAATAAAATTTAAAAGATGGGTACAAATAATTGAGGCACATATCTTAAAGAAACAATGTTTAAATCCTGATTTTTACATTTTAGGAATAACAGTGTACACAAGGTTCATTTAATTTAACTTTTGAGAAGGGGAATGATTTCATATCCAAGGAGAAGTATGATGTGGAATTTAGGAAGTAAAATTGTTCTCAAAAAAACATGGAAGGGAGGCAAAGTTAGAAAAGTTACAAAACAGAAATCATAATGTTCTAAATCTTAAGACTTCCAAAGCATTCAAGCTCTGTTATCAGTGCAGACGGCCTAATTATGAAGAATAAATTGACAAAAATTGTCGTATGCACTTTTCTAAGAGTGCTTTGGTAAATCAGAAACATTTCTGATTTCTCCTGCATCCAAAAGAAGACAAATAATTGAAGGTTTTCCAAAACAAACAAATATAAGAGGAATGACTGGGAACAAAACCCAAGAAGGGTGCTGAGGAGATGTGGGACTTGCCATGCAAAAGGAATTTTGGAGAAACATGGTTTCTTGCTGCTTTGCATGGGAATTTTGAGCCACTGCTGTGTGCACATGACTCTAAGCTCTCTGCAGACAAGGGAATCTGGGGTTCTATGTTTAGAAACCTAATGGCACGGCTAAGGAATTATTCCTCTAAAGAGACAGAAATGGAAGAATGTGTGGGAAGTGAGTAGGAAAGTTTCTGTTCCTGTGATTTAAAATTATTGTTAAAAATTATCCCTTGCAGCAATGCAGCAAATTTGAGTGTCTAGTGAGAGGGGTCAGAGTAGGAGAGCTGAGATTCCACTGAGAATCTCCAAATCAACACTGTCCATTGAGACTCAAGGCATAACACTGTATCTTGTTTACAACTCCTTTTCCACTATATTTTATATGTGTTCATTTTGCAAATAAAATTATAATCATAGCAAAGACTCTGAAAGAAATATATTCACCCAAAAGCCTATGTATTAAACCACTCGCAATACATTTTATTTGCTCCTTTGCCTTGTACATTTAAGGTGTTATTCATATATATCCATCTCATTTTTTGTTGGTTTTATTCACTTCATGGATTAAATTTTGAATTCAGTCTTTTTACCCTAGCATTTGTGTATCACAATTATTCCATATTCTTGTTGGTTTTAAGATAATCTCATTAATGGCTATAACTGCCTGTTTCTGTAGTGTTTAACAGTTAAGTTTTACCAATTTGTCATAATCGTAAATAATATTAAGAATGAGTACTAAAATTTCTTTCAAGGAAGTGCTGTCCAGATAAAAACATATTGCAAACACCTAAGGTACAAGGTAAGATATTAAAACCTCAGTGAAGACCAAGACTTTTGAGAAGAGCGGAGAATAACGTAAAATATAAATAGAGGTGACACTATTGAGGTTGAGAGAGAGAGAGACAGAGACAGATAGAGAGAGAGAGGAAAGTGAAAGCAGGAAAAGATGCTAATACTACTGATATGTTCACTGTTGTTAAACTTTATTTCAATTCTTTTTTCTTTAGAAATATGTAAAGAGAAAACATATTCTTGGTTCCTGATAACTATTGCCAAATTACTTCTCAAAGAGCTTCTCATTGACATTGCCATCAACATAAAATAAGAACAATGGATTCCTGAAAATATTAGCAGCTTCTGTATGTTACACAGCAATTTCATGAATCTGATAGAATCAGTAATGGTGTTATAGTACGTAGGCAGTCAGACATGATCAGAGCAGGAGAGAGCTCCCTGCATCCCATCAAGAACATCAGCTGAACATCAGATGATGGTCAGGTAGTTGTTAGCCGTCTCTCTAAAACAATAGTTGGGCACATCCAGCGCCAGGAAAAGGTAGTCTCCCAATAGATAGAAAAACCTGAAACTGGTGATCAGCTTCCTGCTAAGGTCTCAGGAGCTGGGTGAGTGGTCTCAAGCATGAACACTAAGAGGAAAAATGGGTGTTTTACTGGTGTATGACTTCCTCTAGGAACACTCAACTGGTATGAGAAAAATGCCTGAAGTGAGCTCATGCACAATTCCAGTAAACACACTGAGCATGCAGCCACTCCCAAGAGCTGGCAGGCCACTGCACATAGGAACAGCCCACCCGAGGGAAGAATTGGGAGAAGAGATGCAGGATCTTAGAAGTATGCCAACATATAACATTCCAAGTCAAAGATCAAACAGGGCACTTGATCTCTCAAGTCGCCTGCTTGGCCCTTTTCCAAGCGCAATTTATTTCCTTTTGTTCCTGCTCTAAGCTTTTAAATAAACGTTCATGCCTGTTCTAAAATGTGCCTCAGTCTCTCACTCTGCTTTATGCTCTTCAGTCAAATTCTTTCTTCTGAGGGAGCAAAAATTGAGGTTGCTGCATATCCATACAGATTCACCGCTGCTAACATGGTGCCACATGACTTGGATACATTCCCTAGTGGTAAGACACCTTTATGCCTTGCCTTCTTTGGCTGAAGGTGTTCAGTCCTTGTACACAGTTTCCTTCTCCCCTCTCACTCTCTTGCTTACTAACCAACCCCCTCTCAGTCACAGTGGCTCTGCTCCCCATGGCTGATCCCTCAGCTCCCTCTGTTGGGTGGCTTGCAGGGTTGGGAAGGACTTTGGAGTCTGCACAGAGTGGAACTGAGACACTAATGACCCTCCTGGACAAGAGGCTTGTGAGAGTGGTAAGTCTAAAGTAGAAGACCATGCAATGTCTGGGGTTTCCTCTGCTCTTCCAGTTGAAATTGGCTCTTTCCCCAAAACCCCACGACCTATTCTCCACGTGTATTCTGAAATCGCCATGTGCACCACAAGACCATCCATCTCTGCCTTTTCGTTACTTTCACCTCACATGTCACGTGACTTCTTAAATATATACTCCCTGATATTCATATACCTGTGGCTCTTGCATTAGCATGGAAGCAAATACACAGGCTCTCTTGCAAATATTCCCTGAGATTTATTCTTGTTTTTACCCTACCAGCTCAGATTACCTCCAACTCTTCCCATCTGCTGGCACATTGCTGGGACCAACAGTAATTGGAACCTGGATTCTGCCAGCTCTTTCTGACTTATCATGCACTTGTTGTCCCTGTTATGCTCCAGGGCTAAATTTTTTGGTGGCTTTTGAAGCAGTTTATCTGCCTGCATGGAGCCTCACATGGTGGTTTGTTAAGGATCCCACCTACTTTTTTTTTTTTTTTTTTTTTTTGAGTTAGCACCCCTTTAGGAGGAAGGACAGTTATTTCCTTGCCATTCGCCAGCTTTTCCCCAAGCCCCAAGTCCTCTGGAAGTTACTACTTTATGTTAAGAGGGCAAATAAATGTTTCCCTCTTAAATCTAAGGGCTGCTGTTTCTGCAAGTATTTGAAGGTTTCTTATGAGTATCCCTCTTGCTTCCTCCCACTTACTTCTGTACCCTCAAATTCTCTGACAACTTCCACACCCTTTTCAACATGCATCAAGACCTTCAAGATCATATTCAAAGGGAGAGAAGTCCAGTCCTTGCAGTAGTTAGCTAAAAAACAGGCTTCTTGTCTACCTAAAGATCATGGGAAATAGAAATCTCAGAAAATAGACAATCATTTTGTTGGCAGAATACTCTGAGTGAGAGTCATTGTAAGGTCATGGAGACAAGGATATAGGCCAGCCCAAGACCACAGGTTCAAGGGACCCGTTAGAAAGAGATGAAGGTTGGTCCCAGGCTAACAGATTACCACTAGAACAGAGGTAAAGGCAGGGTTAAGACTAGTTATTTTGGAACCCCAAGGATGAACAGTCAGCTCTCTATCACTCCGGTATCTCCTGTGTTCTTGAGTGGGTAACTGTGATGAGATGAGACCAAGGTTAAGGCTACAAAGTAGGACAGATTTATTCCAGATTGCTAAGGACAAATGGGGGATGCCCTATTCAGGATAATAAGATAGCAAGAGGGACACCTTTTTTCCTTTTTTTCTCCTGTCTTGTCTCTTCACAGATGAGTAATAGAATCTCCATGCCAGAGGATTTGCCCCTTGGATGATTCCCCAAAACTGGAAAAAGTTTGATACTCCTGAACCTTTAATAAAAAACTAGTTTTCCTATGTAATACTGTTTGACCTAAAAATGAACTGGGAGAAAATACAAAAATCATCTTAGACCCCAGTAATCTTATGCAGGAAATCCTCAAATTAGCCTCCACAGTCTTTTACAACTGAGAGCAGGAATAAAGAGGACAGAGGAAAAAAGAAGAAAAAACACAGAAATAAGAGGCAGGCTCAACTACTGGCTGCTTTACAAGCTCTCCAGTCCCCTCCAGATTGTCGTAAGGACACTCCTCCAGGTAACTGCCATTGATATGGAAAGCCAGGTTCACTGGAAGGCAAACTGCCCCAATGGGTTAAATGGGAAAAAGCCATGCATGGCTTGTCCCCTCTGCCACAAGCTTAGCCACTAAAACTGGACTGCCCTGAAGGCCAAAGAGCCCCCGGGGTAGAATCCCAACCTTTGATGAGCTTGAGCTGAAGGTGCTCTCTGCTCCAGCTAGTTCCCAGATTAGACATCATCATCAACAGGGCAAGAGCAATTTTGGAGGTGGCATGTAAAATTATAAATTTCCCTTTTGGGTTCAAGAGCCTCCTACTCTGTGCTAATCTCCTTCTCTGAGCAGCTGTCCTCCAAATCTTGTCAGGTAATTGGGTAAAGGCCACCTCTTCCCTCCAAAAGAAAAGAATCATGACCCTTTGGGGCAAAAACATACTTTTCAAAATGGGTGCCAGTTTAATATTTACTCAACCTTTAAATTTGTCTTTTGCTCTAATATCTCTATCTCTTTTGGGGAAAAATACCTAAATCTTTAAGCAATAACTTTGACTTGGACAGTCTTTCCTCAGGGGTTTTGAAATAGCTCACACTTATTTGGATAGATCCTAGCAAAAATTCTAACTGAGCAATCTCTTGTTGGGAGATAACTTCTACAGTATATAGATAAACTCTATCTGCTCCCCCTTCACAGGACTCTCATGGCAACACATAGTACAAACCACGAGTTACTAACAGAAAGGAAAATGATTTCTGTCTAATTCAAAGAGTATTAAGTCTTTACCTAGTATTTTTGCTAAGGAAGGTTATAAAGAAAGTAGATTTTATATGAGAAAGGATCTTGTATAGTAAATTATTGTCCCAAAGTAAAATGACTGGTTGTTTAAAAAGAAGGATGTTTAGGACAAGTCAAAAAGTCCTAATAGATATTCTGTGTAGGTCATAAAAAGACTCATGAAAGGGAATTTACATAAATAAATAGTATATAATTGTTAAGGATATTAGGCATAATAAATGCTTCATAAACTGCTATTATGACTCTCAAATGTACAGCTTGCCCACTTTAAAGTCATTAAATTTTAGGTAAGGCCTGGGGATATACAGAGTTATCCATGCTCCCTAGCTATGCTTGTAAGAGTCAAACCTTATCTGTATTTCCATCTGATGTCCTAGACTCCACACCTAGTACATAATTAACATCATTTACTTACCAAGCTGTACACCAAAAGTAAAAGTTGCTAAGTGCTAACAGTGTAACATATGCTTGAGGCTGCTGGAAAAACAGTTTTCAATGCAAGGCACGTAAGGAAAGTAGAATGTACTTTTAGTAAAAGATTATAAGAAGGCATAGGAATGTAAATTTTTGCCTAGCTTAGAAGGTTAAAGGATTGTTATAAAGTAGATAGGATAAAGCTGAAGGTTAAAGCAAGTTGTGGGAGGTTTGTCTAATAATTTTGTCAAAGAAATTCTGTGTGTGATCATATAGGCTAAAGTTAAAGAGGTATTTTTCAATTTTTTCATCAACTTAACATTGGAATAAAAGCACAGCATGTTTTTTAGAGCATCATTCTGTTCTTTAGCAGAAAATAATAAAGGGTGATGAGAATCTTACCTTATAGTCAAACTGATAAAGATTGAATAGATTTGTCTGTAAGGTTTTATTAGGAACTGGATTAAACATTAATAGTACACTAAAGCAAAAGTAATATTTGGCCAAAGTCATGTGAAACTTCTATAATTCTAATGTAACTTAGTAAATGTTATCAGTAATAATTGTAAGTGTTAAATTATTTTGTGCCACAGAGGTAACAAATTTCCTTGTCAATTATACCTTTGACTGTGGCTTCCCTAAGACTTTTTTTCATCCACATAAAATTGTTGTCTTGTTTTGATCCTCTTTTTTTATTATGATTATTTTTGAGATGAAGTCTCGTTCTATCACCAGGCTGGAGTGCAGTGGCGTGATCTCAGCTCACTGCAACCTCTGCTTCCTGGGTTCAAGCGATTCTCCTGTCTCAGCCTTCCAAGTAGCTGGGACTACAGGCACGTGCCACCACGCCCAGGCAATTTAGGTATTTTTAGTAGAGACGGGGTTTCACCATGTTGGCCAGACTGGTCTCGATCTCTTTACCTCAGGATCCACCCACCTCAGCCTCCCAAAGTGCTGGGATTACAGTCTTGAGCCACTGCACCTGGCTCCATTTTGATCCTCTTTAAAATGTGTTTTTATCATCAGCTATCAGACTCTAACTGTTGTTCTTAAATGCGGATTTCTGATTTGGAGATTGTGACATGAGAATAGAGGAAAAACTTTCAGGACAGTTATGGAGAGCTGAAATGTTCATGAATGTTAAGCAGAACATAAGTCAACTGTATGGACTGACCTAATGGAAGACTGAAATAATCCTTCTATTTACACCTTTTAACAACTGAGTAAAGTATACTCCTGTAAACAAAATTCGGAGCATATTTGTTTCTCTGTACGTGATTTCTCTAGAACTGGGAAACTATGAATATTCTTAACTTATGTCAATATGGTTATTTGCATAAGTGCAGTAAGAATCTGTTTTCTTTTGCAACAGGACACAATTGGGAACTGGTTATTTTACCAAGACTTTGTAAAGCCTTGCTAACTGGAATTTGTGCTTTCCATTAAGGAATCATATTTGACTGATAGATCCAATAAAAGCCCTTTGGGAAAACTGGCCTCATACCTACTCTACACAGTCCCTGTACAGATTTCCTGACCTGTGGTAAGTAAAGAATATCACTTTGTGACAGGCCCAGGAGCCCCAAGTTATCTTGGGACCTCAAGCGGAAGGGAATTTATTGAACTGATACAGGTATTTGATGGTACAGGTACTTGAAGACTTAAACCCATGGCTGAGCTTAAGGTTTTAAAAAGTCTTATCTGAGATTTCTCTTGGAACAAAGTTCCATCAAAGCCAATTTAAAAAGTAGCCTATATGGCAAATAGTTATTCTTGCTATCCTTTATACAAATAGCCAGGCCAAGTATAATAAGACTAAAGCTTACTTTGCAAATAAATCAGTTCTATCATGATTTGTTTTTAATAGAAATGAGATCTGGTGAGAGAAAAATTATGTTCATGTACCATGGTACCTGTTATTAGGTTCTAGTCTCATCAGTTGTTTTTGAGATTTGTCTGCAATTTAGACTAACCCTGCTTATTTCTGTGAACCAACTAGTGATCTCCAGCCTCAGCTCAGAAGAAATAGGAGGGATGGATAATGCAAAAATCTGGATCAATATTCTAATGCTGGGTACATATTGAAATTGGCTAGCAAATCTATCCCCCTAAGTCCTAGCAGGCATGACTATAGCTTTCAGCTACCTGGGCATGTCAGCAGCTTCAGGATATTTTTTTGAAGCTGTCCTCACTCACTTATTTCATTTTGACAACTTCTAAATCTAATAACCTGATTTGTCTTCTCTTGTCTTCAGGCCTTCAAGCACTCAGTGAGTGATATACATCCCCTTAATGTTCAAGAGTCACCCTTCTGTAGGGGACCCATAGGATGCCCATCAGTGGGACAAGACAGAGGTGAAATAATGCCCCTCTTTCCCTTGGACCTGGCTGGATACTGCTTTTGCCAACCCGTGGAGCCACACTGCCCTGACAGGTAGTAAGAGCCCAAGGCCCACAGAACAACCACCATGGTCCCTCTATCAGCAGGAGGCAGTTAGAGAAGACTGACTTTCATCCATTTTCCCCAAAGAATTGGGGTCTTGGACTCTTGAAGTGTGAAATGTTATAGTAGGCAGTTAGTCAGACATGAGCAAGGAAGGAGAAGGCCCCTTTCCCCAACCAGGAATGTCAGATGACCATCAGGTGATGGTCAAGTGGTTGTTAACTGTCTAAAATAAAAGTAATGGCAAAACAACAATTACTTATGCACCAACCTAATAATTAGTTGCATCAAGTGCTGGGGAAAGGCAGTCTGCCAATAGATAGAAAAACCTGAAACTAATGATCAGCTCTCTGATAAGATTTTAGGAGTCAGGTGAGTTGTTTCAAGCATGCGTACTAAGAGACAAAATGGCAGAGTTTAACTGGTATGTAATATTCCTCTAGGAACATGCAACTGGTAAAGGAAAAATGCCTCAAGTGACCATGTGCACAACTTTGTAAACACACTGCCCATCTCAAGTGATGGCAGGCTATGGCATGTGTGGACAGTAATCCTAAGAAAACAATGAGGGGAGAAGAGAGAGGGGAGAAGTATGCCAATGTATAAAACTGCAAGTCAGAATTCAGGTCAAACAGGGCACTTGATCTCTCAAGTCGCCCACTTGTCCCTCTTTCTTTCATTCCTGCTCTAAACTTTTGCTCAACTTTTACTCCTGCTCTAAAACTTGCCTCAGTCTCTCACTCTGCCTTATGCCTCTCAAATTGTTTCTTCTGAGGAGGAAGAATTGAGGCTCACTGTCCCTAACAATGGTGAGCATTGTTAGAGTAAGGAAAGAGACTACCTAAATTGCTTTGGAGATAAAGAGAACAGGGTGGGCATATGCTGATTATAACTCTATTAGTGAGGGCAGTTCCAAGATGGCCAAATAGGAACAACTACAGGCTACAGCTCCCAGTGTGAGCAACACAGAAGACAGGTGATTTCTGCATTTCCAACCAAAGTACCAGGTTCATCTCACTGGGGCATGTTGGACAGTGGGTGCAGGACAGTGGGTGCAGTCCAATGAGTGAAAGCTGAAGCAGGGTGAGGCATCACCTCACCTGGGAAGCACAAGGGGTAAGGGAATTCCCTTTCCTAGCCAAGGGAAACTGTGACACACAGTACCTGGAAAATCGGGTCACTACCACCCATATAATGTGCTTTTCCAAGGATCTTAGCAAATGGCATACCAGGAGATTATATCCTGCACCTGGCTTGGAGGGTCCCACATCCATGGGACCACCCTCATTGCTAGCACAGCAGTCTGAGATCTAACTGCAAGGGGGCAGCGAGGCTTGGGAAGGGGCACCTGCCATTTCTGAGGCTTGAGTAGGTAAACAAAGCAGCCAGGAAGCTTGAACTGGGGGGAGCCAACCACAGCTCAAGGAGGCCTGCCTGCCTCTATAGACTCCACCTCTGGGGACAGGACTTAGCCAAACAACAGGGAGCAGAAACCTCTGCAGATTTAAATGTCCCTGTCTGACAACTTTGAAGAGAGTAGTGGTTCTCCCAGCATGGAGTTTGAGATCTGAGAATGGACAGACTGCCTCCTCAAGTGGGTCCCTGATGCCCAAGAAGCCTAACTGGGAGGCACCCCCCAGTAGGGGCAGACTGATACCTCACATGGCCGGGTACCCTTCTGAGACAAAGCTTCCAGAGGAAGGATCAGGCAGCAATATTTGCTGCTCAGCAATATTCTATCTTCTGCAGCCTCCACTGCTGATAACCAGGCAAACAGGGTCTGCAGTGGACCTCAAGCAAACTCAAACAAACCTGCAGCTGAGGGTCCTGACTGTTAGAAGGAAAACTAACAAATAGAAAGGATATCCACACTAAAACCCCATCTGTACATCACCATCATCAAAGACCAAAGGTAGATAAAACCACAAAAATAGGGAAAAAACAGAGCAGAGGAGCTGAAAATTCTAAAACTCAGAGTGCCTCCCACCTCCAAAGGAACATAGCTCCTCGCCAGCAACAGAAAAAAGCTGGATGGAGAATGACTTTGGTGAGTTGAGAGAAGGCTTCAGATGATCAATCTTCTCCGAGCTAAAGGAGGAAGTTCGAACCCATCACAAAGAAGCTAAAAACCTTGAAAAAAAGGTTAGATGAATGGCTAACTAGAATAACCAATGTAGAGAAGTCCTTAAATGACATGATAGAGCTGAAAACCATGGCGTGAGAACTATGTGACAAATACACAAGGTTCAGTAACCGACTTGATCAACTGGAAGAAAGGGTATCAGTGATTGAAGATCAAATGAATGAAATGAAGTGAGAAGAGAAGTTTAGAGATAAAATAGTAAAAAGAAATGAACAAAGTGTCCAAGAAATATGGGACTATGTGAAAAGATCAAACTTATATCTGATTGGTGTACCCGAAAGTGACCAGGAGAATGGAACCAAGTTGGAAAACACTCTGCAGGATATTATCCAGGAGAACTTCCCCAACCTAGCAAGGCAGACCAACATTCAAATTCAGGAAATATAGAGAATGCCACAAAGATATTCCTTGAGAAGAGCAACTCCGAGACACATAATTGTCAAATTCACCAAAGCTGAAATGAAGGAAAAAATGTTAAGGGCAGCCAGAGAGAAAGGTCGGGTTACCCACAAGGGAAGTCCATCAGACTAACAGCGGATCTCTCAGCTGAAACTCTACAAGCCAGAAGAGAGTAGGGGGCCAATATTCAACGTTCTTAAAGAAAAGAATTTTCAACCCAGAATTTCATATCCAGACAAACTAAGTTTTATAAGTGAAGGAGAAATAAAATCCTTTACAGATAAGCAAATTCTGAGAGATTTTTGTCACCACCAGGCCTGCCCTACAAGAGCTCCTGAAGGAAGCACTAAACCTGGAAAGTTTAAACTGGTACCAACCACTGTAAAAACATGCCAAAATGTAAAGACCATCGATGCTAGGAAGAAATTGCACTGACTAACGAACAAAATAACCAGCTAACATCATAATGACAGGATCAAGTTCACACATAACAATATTAACCTTAAATGTAAATGGGCTAAATGTGCCAATTAAAAGACACAGACTGGCAAATTGGATAAAAGAGTCAAGACCCATCAGTGTGCTGTATTCAGAAGACCCATCTCACGTGCAGAGACACACATAGGCTCAAAATAAAGAGATGGAGGAAGATCTACCAAGCAAATGGAAACGAAAAAAGGCAGAGTCTCTGATAATATAGACTTTAAACCAACAAAGATCAAAAGAGGCAAAGTAGTCCATTACAATGGTAAAGGGATCACTTCAACAAGAAGAGCTAACTATTCTAAATATATATGCACCCAATACAGAAGCACCCAGATTCATAAAGCAAGTCCTTAGAGAACTACAAAGAGAATTAGATTCCCACACAATAATAATGGGAGACTTTAACACCCCACTGTCAACATTAGACAGATCAACGAGACAGAAATTTAACAAGGATATTCAGGAATTGAACTCAGCTCTGCACCATGCAGACCTAATAGACATCTACAGAACTCTCCACCCCAAATCAACAGAATATACATTCTTCTCAGTGCCACATCACACTTATTCCAAAATTGACTACATTGTTGGAAGTAAAACACTCCTTAGCAAATGTAAAAGAACAGAAATTATAACAAACTGTCTCTCAGACCACAGCACAATCACATGAGAACTCAGCATTAAGAAACTCACTCAAAACCACTCAACTACAGGGAAACTGAACAACTTGCTCCTGAATGACTATTGGGTACATAACAAAATGAAGGCAGAAATAAAGATGTTCTTTGAAAACAATGAGAACAAAGATACAACATACTAGAATCTCTGGGACACATTTAAAGCAGTGTGTAGAGGGAAATTTATAGCACTAACTGCCTACAAGAGAAAGCAGGAAAGTTCTAAAATTGACACTCTAACATCACAATTAAAAGAACTAGAGAAGCAAGAGCAAACACATTCAAAAGCTAGCAGGAGGCATGAAATAACTAAGATCAGAGCAGAACTGAAGGAGATAGAGAAACAAAAACCCTCCAAAAAATCAATGAATCCAGGAGCTGGTTTTTTGAAAGATCAACAAAATTGATAGACCACTAGCAAGACTAATAAAGAAGAAAAGAGAGAAGAATCAAATAGATGCAATAAAAAATTATAAAGGGAGTATCACCACCAATGCCACAGATATACAAACTATCATCAGGGAATACTATAAACACCTCTACACAAATACACTAGAAAACCTAGAAGAAACGGATAAATTCCTGGACACATACAGTCTCCCAAGACTGAACCAGGAAGAAGTTGAATCTCTGAATAGACTAATAACAGACTCTGAAATTGAGGCAATAATTCATAGGCTACCAACCAAAAAAAGTCCAGGACCAGACAGATTCGCAACCAAATTCTACCAGAGGTAGAAGGAGGATCTGGTACCATTCCTTCTGAAACTATTCCAATCAATAGAAAAAGAGGGAATCCTCCCTAACTCATTTTATGAGGCCAACATCATCCTGGTACCAAAGCCTGGCAGTGACACAACAAAAAAAGAGAAATTTAGACCAATATTCCTGATGAATATCAATGCAAAAATCCTCAATAAAGTACTGGCAAACCAAATTCAGCAGCACATCAAAAAGGTTATCCACCATGATCAAGTGGGCTTCATCCCTGGGATGCAAGACTGGTTCAATATATGCAAATCGACAAACATAATCCAGCATATAAACAACCAAAGACAAAAACCACATGATTATCTCAATAGATGCAGAAAATACCTTTGACAAAATTCAACAGCCCTTCATGCTAAAATCTCTCAATAAATTCGGTATTGATGAAAGATATCTCAAAATAATAAGAGCTATTTATGACAAATCCACAGCCAATATGATACTGAATGGGCAAAAACTAGAAGCATTCCCCTTGAAAACTGGCACAAGACGGGGATGCCCTCTCTCACTACCTCTATTTAACATAGTGTTGGAAGTTCTGGCCAGGGCAATCAGGCTAGAGAAACAAATACTCCACCATCTCAGCCCAAAATCTCCTTAAGCTGATAAGCAACTTCAGCTAAGTCTCAGGATGCAAAATCAATGTGCAAAAATCACAAGCATTCTTATACACCAATAATAGACAAACACAGAGCCAATCATGAGTAAACTCCCATTCACAATTGATTCAAATAGGATAAAATACCCAGGAATCCAACTTACAAGGGATGTGAAGGATGTCTTCAAGGAGAACTACAAACCACTGCTCAGTGAAATAAAAGACGACACAAACAAATGGAAGAACATTCCATGCTCATGGATAGGAAGAATTGATATCGTGAAAATGACCATACTGCCCAAGGTAATTTATAGATTCAATGCCATCCCCATTAAGCTACCAATGACTTTCTTCACAGAGTTGGAAAAAGCTACTTTAAAGTTCATATGGAATCAAAAAAGAGCTCGCGTTGCCAAGACAATCCTAAGCCAAAAGAACAAAGCTGAAGGCATCACACTTCGTGACTTCAAACTATACTACAAGCCTATAGTAACCAAAACTGCATAGTACTGGTACCAAAGCAGAGATATAGAGCAATGGAACAGAACAGAGCCCTAGGAAATAATACCACACATCTACAGCCATCTGGTCTTTGACAAACATGAGAAAAACAAGAAATGGGGAAAGGGCTCCCTATTTAATAAATGGTTCTGGGAAGACTGGCTAGCCATACGTAGAAAGTTGAAACTGGATCCCTTCCTTACACCTTATATGAAAATTAATTCAAGATGGATTAGAGACTTAAATGTTACACCTAAAACCTTAAAAACCTTAGAATAAATTTTTATTCACATAGTTTATAACGTCTAGAAAATTAAGGAGAATTTTTGGCTTCAAAGAAGAATAACATTTCTTTGTCTTTCTACTGATATGAAGGAACTTTCCCTTCCATGAGTCCTCATGAAGAGGGCACTATATAAATGCAATAACATGCTCCTTAGTTACATCCTGAAATTAACTACAGTAGTGGTTTCTATAATGATTAAGGGAATGGGGTCTTAAATTGGGTTCCAATTTTCCTACCACTATTTACAAGATGAATGGGCTTAAGAAAATTAATCTTTGTTGGTTTAATTTCCTCATTGTTAAAATATTGAAAATCGTAGGGTTTAACTCAAGTTTTTGTGTATGTGTGTGAAGAGTAAATGAAATCTTATGCACATGATACTTTTTTCCTTTTTCTTTTCTTTTCTTTTCTTTCTTTTTTTTTTTTTTGAGACAGAGTCTTGCTCTGTTGCCAGGCTGGAGTGGTGCAGTGGGTGCAATCTCGGCTCACTGCAAACTCTGCCTCCCGGGTTCAAGTGATTCTCCTGCCTCAGCCTCCTGAGTTGCTGGGACTCCAGGCATGTGCCACTATGCAAAGCTAATTTTTGCATTTTTAGTAGAGATGGGGTTTCACCCAATGTTGGCCATGATGGTCTCGATTTCCTGACCTAGTGATCCACCTGCCTTGGCCTCTCCAAGTGCTGGAATTACAGGCGTGAGCCACTGCACCCGGCCACATATGATTCTTAGAATTGTGCTGGGCACATAGTCAACACAAAATAATAAACTACCACTGTTACTGAAATACAATTTATTATTTTAAAAAATTGTCAAAAAATAATGATAGTCTAATGTCAAATTGAATTTCTCTCACGGTAAGTTTTTGGGTAAGTCAAAAGCTTCAGAGTTCTTTGATGATCCTACTTTACCCAATGAGATATTTCATAGTAGATGAATGAGTTTATCTATGCTTCAGATAAGAATTTACCTATTCAGATAATCATTTATAAATAGTTTCATTCAACATAGTTTGTGAGAAGCATTGATCAGTATTGATTTTGTGGTTATACTTTGACAAGTACTGGGAGTACAGTCATTCTGATTTGTTGATTAAGTGTAAAACTCATGTTTGGTATTTGGAAGGAGTATAAAAAGATTTAAAAGTGAGAAACTTGATAAAAACACATCTGAATAGACACCCTCTTTTTCTGCATGGAGATAGGCTGAGGCTACCTGTGGGAAATGTTAATGTTATTGTTAAAATGTAATCTGAGGCTTGACCCAGTATCTAAATAAATGTGCAATTGAAACTCGCAAATTTTAAATCAGAGAGCAGAGGTGCAATAATTTTACCTTGGAAAGTTTTGAAAGCAGGTGCAAACAAATGCTCACCCCAGCCATAAATAAAAGCTCAGTGAAACATTTATGGAATGTTTAACCTTGAGCAATATTCTTTTCTTGTATGTGCTCCAAATGTATGCCAAAGTAACTGAATGGATGTAACATATTGTGCAGATTTATTGATTAAGTGTCGTTTAAGAGTTAGAGAATATATTTCCAAAACAATCATTTTAGTTACAGAATATTTTATGATACAATTTATGTTTGAAATTACTTTGGTGGCCATCTGTAGAAGATTGTTGGAAGGCAATAGTGAAATCAAGAGGTGGCGGTTGATTTTATATGTTAGTTGACAGGGCTAAGGAATGCCCAGACAGTTGGTAAAACATTATTTCTTGGTGTTAATATGAAGGAATTTTTGGAAGAGATTAGCGTTTGCATAAGTAGACTAAGAAAGTAGCCCTCACCAATGTAGATGGGCATCATCCAATCCATTCAAAGCCCAAACAAAATTAAAAAATAGAGAAAAGACAAATTTGCTCTCTCTACTTGAGCAAGGCCATCCATCTTCCCCTGTCTACAAACATTGGCTCTCTTCATTCTTGGGCCTTAGATTTGAGTCATAACTTACACCATCAGATCCCTGGTTCTCAGGTCTTCAGGCTTGGTCTGAAACTATACCACTGGCTTTCATGGCCTACCACCTTGCCGATGGCAGATAGTGGTACATCTCAGCCTCCATAATTGTGCAACCCAAATCCTAATAATGAATATATTCCTCTATATCTATAGGTACCCTATAGGGTCTGTTTCTCTGGAGAACCCTGACTAATATACAGAGATAAATTAGGCTGCTATAGCAGGAGTATAGGTGAGATGCTTATAACTGAAGGTGAATCAGTTCAAGGATTTGTGAAACCTCCTAATAGGACACCCACATGATTCATACCCAATCTTAATATTCATATCTGCAGGTTTAGCTAATTCTGCCAAGGCATATGGGGAATAAAAGTTAAATACAGTTAAAAAGATATTTTATATTTTAGCAGTGGATATATGCCTTGACAGAAGAAATGTACATTTTAAAACAAATCATACATACCTTTCCAGGCAACTGAACAGGTATCAGAAAGAAAAATTTTGAGTGATATGAGCTAGGTGACAGTTCCTCTGTAGTTGACACAGATAAGAATGGCCAAACTAGCCCTCTTTTTTGCTAATTCTATCTCTGAATGCTGAAGTTATAAAAGTCCACAAGACTCTGAAAGTGAATAGATGATCCCTCTGAAGTCCAAGTCTCTTGCTTGAAAATAATATAAGTTAAAAAAAAAAAAAAATGTTCTTTGAAGGTCACATTTTAGGGAATCTATTATACTAAAATTAGGAGACTTCTGAATCCATATATTTATAGTGACAACCTGGCAATATTAAGAGGTATTGCGAATACAGATCACTCTGTCAAAGCAGATGAGGTCATGTGTGCAAAAATATTGATTTTAAATTTAGAAGTTTATCAAGAACTATGAAGCGTCTGAGATTTTTATCCTGCCTATAAGTTAACAAGTTAGCCTGCCACTGTTTCACGGATCTCGCCAGCAGACATGGGATTTTATTTTTGTTCAACGACAAAGGATTGTATTACCCTTGGCACAGCAGGTAGCATGCATTTCACGTTTCATTTGGTCCTCGTGCTCTTACCCACACTAAGCCTGACAGCAGCAATGTATAGATTGGTCAAGGTGGATGCTGTGCCCACTGTGTTTGTATCACAGCGGAGAAACCTCATGCTTAGGAAACCCCAATGTATTATAAGATGGCTGAAAGGAAACTTGACCCATCTTTGCTCTGAAGGGAGACGTTATTTTTATTATACTGCACAGAAAACAGACCTGCCCTCTGCCTCAGAGGTAGATAATATCTCCATCTTCCATGGGTCCTTGCTAGCCAAACATCCTTCAAAAGATAGTCCAGAAAAATATCTGCTAGTAACACTGCTTGCAAGACACAGGGAAATATGAGAAACTCATGGATAATTTTATTCCAACAGTGTTCAGAAAGAAAGTCACACAAAGAGTATTCAAACATAATTTTAACTATGGTAAACTTGTCTGCATTGCAAAAAATTTATCATTGTAAAAAATGTATAGTCACCAATAGCTTGCAGCACACTTATGTCCTATTTAAGTACCTGAGTTGAAAAACTATTTTATATATGATGTAGTTAGTCTAAATTGGGCTCTCCCAAATTGCTCAACCAAAAACAGACAAAATATTCTTATATTGGGCCCTCAGCAATGGAACAAGCTCTCTTCATCCTTTGGGGTTGTAATAGCAAAATACCGGAGACTAGGTAATTGATACAAAATAGAAAGTTATCCTGGAGTTCTGGAGGTTTGGAAGTCTACGATCAAGATGCCAGTAAGGTTGGTATCTGGTAAGGGCCTGGTCTCTGCTTCCAAGATGGTGTACTGTTGTTACTGTATCTTCTGGAGGGAAGGAATGGCACATAATCACGTAAGAAAGAGTAAAAGAGCAGGAGAGGCTAACTGTCCCTGAAGCCTGTTTTAGGAGGCCATTAATTCATTTATGAGGTCTCTGCCCTTATGACTTAATTACTACTAAAAAAGTCCCTCCTCTTAAAACTGCTGCACTGGGAATTACATTTTGACATAAATTTGGTGGGGACACCATCATTCGAACCATAACACAATCCCAGACAACCTTCTTGTGAGAATGTCATTCTGTCCCTTCTAACCATGTCCATCTCTTCTGCTTGGAGTTTTACTATATATAGCTAGATTAAAGGTCCTGTTACCTGTGGGAAATAGTGAGGAGGCTCCAAATGGAGGCAACATGTGTTTTAAAATTCCTACCATATATCATATTGAGACAATTTACAAGGTTATTGGAGATGATATACAGAAAACCAAAACAGTAGAAATTTTCCAGAATTATAACTCATAGTCTTTTCACCAAACTTGGAAAAGACACTTCAGTTGTTTGTAACATATGGCAAATAACGGTTAGCAAAAGGATATGTAGCCATAGATTTCTTACTGTGAATCTCTGTATTGAAGCTAATAGTAGATTTTTCAAAATTAATCATGCATTAAAGTTAAGTTCCTTGATGACTTTTGGTGTTTACTCAGCTATTTGGAGTGACGTTTAGTCTCGTTATTCTTTTTCTCCACTTTTCAGCACTGCATTACATAAATTGTAATTATTGCTTCCTCATTTCATTTTCCTCTCTATCTGACTTGACCACTAACCTAATGTCACACAGTTTAGACTTTTTGGTATAAAGTAACTCAAATTAAAACTTAAATTTTTGGACAGGCACTGTGGGTAATGCCCGTAATTCCAGGATTTGGGGAGACAAAGGCAGGAGAATCACTTGAGGCCAGGAGTTCAAGACATGCTTGAGCAATATAGCAAGACCGTGTCTCAAGTAAAAATACAAAAAATTACCCAGACTACAGGCATGTGCCTGTAGTCCCAGCTACTATGGAGACTGAGAAGGGAGAGTTACGTGAGCCCAGGAGTTCAAGCTTGCGGTGAGCTGTGATTGTGCCATGGCACTCCAGCCTGGGCAACAGAGTGAGACTTTATCTCAAAAAAAAAAAAAAAAAAAAAATTAAATTTCTGTAAATTAATGAAATATGACTGGATAAAGGAGTGGAATTACTATATTTTTGAAGGCTAACATGAAAGCTGTGGAAAGACACAGTAATGGAAGTCGCCAAAAAGAAATTGCTCTCAAATTAGGATTAGGTGAGCCAAATGTATATAATTATAAATAAAATAATGGAAAACATTTAAAAAAGATTTTACACTGATATTACCTACAATTCACTTTAAGTTGTTTTCCAGATTTGAAGAAGTATATACAGAAAACTATAGATTTCAGAAAGTTTGTATATGTTCATCAATAATAAAGCACTAAACTACAGTCAGCAGATCTATACATGAGATCTAACCCTTAGTCAGATATCACAAGGTTGGTAAAAGAATAACTCTATCTATTGATTCATCAATCTGTTGCCTATCATCTGTTTTTATGTCATCATATTTCTATCTGTATTTTTTAATTGCCCATTTTAGCCAACATTTTCAAGTAAGTGACAAATCTCAGTGATGTAATATATGGGGGCTTCCTCTCCAGAGGTGGTAGCTGGTTGCATGGATGCTCTCCTGCCCCTTCAGAGGTTTTTGCATATGCCTATTCTGAGTCAGTCTGTGCTGATTATAAAACTTAATCCATTGAAGATAATTTAATTTCCCCTGAATTTTTCAGGAGAGAGAGAGCCCCTTCATGTACAGGTGGTCAAACTGGGTAGGTGTATAGTTGTTTGTTTTTATTAGTTTGCTTTTGTTTTTTCCCTTATGATTGAGTTACGAGCATTTACTCCTAGCATTAAGTCTTAGAAAAATGTGATTTTGAGGGACATTGCATGGCATTTCATCAAATATAGGCTCTTTTAAATTTATTTTAGTGCCCAAATTTTGTACCTTTAGGTGACTGATATGGTTTCATTCTGTGTCCCCACTCAAATCTCATCATGTAGCCCCCATAATTCCCATGTGTTGTGGAAGGGACCCAGTGGGAGATGACTGAATCATGAGGGTGAGTCTTTCCCGTATTGTTCTCATGACAGTGAATGGGTGTCACGAGTCTTAAAAACGAGAGTTTCCCTGCGCAAGTTCTCTCTGTCTTCTGCCATCCACGTAAGATGTGACTTGGTCCTCCTTGCCTTCCACTATGATTATGAGGCTTCTTCAGCCACGTGGAACTGTAAGTACAATAAACCTCTTTCTTTTGTAAATTGCCCAGTCCACTGTCCTTATCAGCAAGCCCACTGTCTTTATCAGCAGTGTGAAAATGGACTAATACAGTTACCAAACATTTTTAATTCTAATAATTTAAACTTGAGAGAGATCTGCTATGATAATACTTTGTGCTTTATCCTTTGAATAAATTACTAGAAGTGGAACTTCTATATAAAAAAGTATGAATAATTCCAAGGCTTTGCTATATGTAACTAAAGTCTTTTACAGAGCTTATTCTAATTTAAATTCCCTTCAGCTAACTTATTGCATCCTATTCAACAATAAATATTGACATTTTAAATTTTGCCAAATTGCTAGGAAAAAGATAGTATTGTACTACTTTAATGCATATTTGGTTCCAAGGGCGACATGTGCCCCATATGTTTATTTATCAGTTTTTGTTTCTTTTTTGTGAGTTGACTGAACTAAGTACATCTTTCCAAGAGATTTTAATTGTGATTGATCTTATTTAATACAAATACTTTACCCACCATTTTTACTTTTTAATTTTGTTTGTGGTGTCTTCAGGTGCACAATACACCATCAAAACTAGAATTATAAAAATGTTATTGCTACCATTAAGTACCTTTATTTATTTTTTTAAAGAGAAAACATTTAAATGATTAAAGGGCATCCTTGTAACTAAGAGCAAATACATCAAAAAAATTACTTGATTAGAGTTTATGAATTTTAAGTCCTGTCATTAAAAAGTTGAAGAAAAAAGGATGACATTATGGCTTTGCTGTAATAAGATGCTGCTTTTATAATGTAAAATATGGTTACTTGCTTGAAAAATAAACTCAAGAGAATACATTTATTTATTTATTTTGTCATTTACTCATCCAGGCAAATCCCAAATGGTGAAATGGCAATAATATTATTGGTATGGGGCTGGAATAAATCTTTTAGCTGTCTATGTGATTTTCTGAAAGATAATGTTTCTTTAGAGAAGGACATATAAAAACATTTTTCCAAAGAAGAAAAAAATAAAAGAAAAAGAAAACAAAAAAAAAATTGTAGCATTTCACGTACAGCTAAATGAAGTATGATATATATTTGTCAGTTACCTACAAGTAAATCTCAGCAAAAATGCAATAACTTTCATTACAAGAACAAAATGTGAGATATAATTTGTGTATATGTGTGTGTGTATTGTTACACAGAACAAAACATATATATTTTATTATGCTTTAAAGGCTGAAGACATTTTTAAAGCATCAACCATGAAAATGAAATTAATTGAAAAAAGAGAGAGAGAGAGACTACAACCTAGAAGAGGAATCAAAATAATCACTGAAAGTTACTAAAATTTTAATATGGCAGTTTTTTTTTTAATTTTTAATTTTTGTGGGTACATAGTAGGTGTATATATTTGTGGGGCATGTAAGATATTTTAATAAAGGCATGCAATGTGAAATAATCACATCATGGAGAATGGGGTATTCATCCCCTCAATTCTTTGTATTAGAGGAAATCCAACTACATTCTTTCAGTTATTTTTAAATGTACAAGTAAGTTATTACTGACTGTAGTCACCCTCCTGTGCAATCAAATAGTATGCCTTATTCATTCTTTCTATTTTTTTGTACCCATTCACTACACCCACCTCCTCCCCCTCCCCCACTACTCTTCCCAGCCTCTAGTAACCATCCTTCTACTTTCTATGTCTATGAGTTCAATTGTTTTGATTTTTAGATCCTACAAATAAGTGAGAACATGTGACATTTGTCTTTCTGTAGTTGCCTGATTTCACTTAACATAATGATCTCCAGTTCCATCCATGTTGTTGCAAATGACTGGATGTCATTCTTTTTTATAGCTGGATAGTACTCCATTGTGTATAAGTACCACATTTTCAACATCCATTCATCTGGTGATGGACACTTAGGTTGCTTCTAAATCTTAGCTATTGTAAACAGTGCTACAACAAACAAGGGAGTGCAGATATCTCTTCAATATACTGATTTCCTTTCTTTTGGGTATGTATCCATCTGTGGGATTGCTGGATCATATGGTATCTATATTTACTTTTTTGTGAGAAAGCTTCAAGCTGTTCTCCACAGTAGTTGTACTATTTATATGTCCACCAACAATGTATAAGGGTTCCCTTTTTTTCACATCCTCACCAGCGTTTGTTATTGCCTATAGTTTGAATATAAGCCATTTTAACCCAGAGTGAGATGATATCTCATTGCAGTTTTGATTTGCATTTCTCTGATGATCAATGATGTTGCGCACCTTTTCAGATATCTGTTTGTCATTTATAAGTCTTCTTTTGAGAAATGGCTATTCAAATCTTTTGCCTATGTTTTGATCAGATTACAAAATTTTTTTAACTGTAGAGTTGTTTGAGCCCCTTATATATTCTGGCTATTAATCCCTTGTCAGATGGGTAGTTTGCAAATACTTTCTCCCATTCTGTAAGTTGTCTCTTCACTTTGATGATTGTTTCCTTTGCTGTTCAGAAGCTTTTTAACTTGATGTGAGACTGTTTGTCCATGTTTACTTTGGTTACGTGTCTTTGTGGGGTATTATTCAAGAAATTTTGCCCAGACCAATATCCTGGAGCTTTTCTCCATTTTTTTTTCCGGTGGTGGTTTCATAGTTTTATGTCTTAGATTTAAGTCTTTAATCCATTTTGATTTGGTTTTTATGCACTGTGTGAGAGAGGGGTCTAGTTTCTTTCTTCTGCATATGGACATCCAGTTTTCCCAGAACCATTTATTGAAGAGACTGCCTTTTCCTCAGAGTATGTTCTTGACACCTTTGTTGAAAATTAATTCATTGTGTGTGGATTTGTTTCTGGGTTCCCTATTCTGTTCCATTGGTCCATGTATTTGCTTTAAATGCCATAGCAGAAGATTTTAAAAAGCACATTTTAAAACATCTATTTTTAAATTTTATGGATACGTAGTTGTGCATGTTTATGGGATACATGTGATGTTTTGATACAAATATGCAATGTGTACTGAGTCTGGGTAACGGGAATATCCATAATCTCAAAATTTTATCATTTAATTTGTGTTGGAAATATTCTAAATCTTCTTGTTTAGCTATTTTGGAATATACAATAAATTATTGTTAGCAATAGTTACTGCATTGTACTACCAAACACTAGATCTTATTTTTACTATTTAGCTGTAGTTTTGTACCCATTAAAACCAACCCCTCTTCATCTCCCCTACCCACTACTCCTTCCAGCCTTTGGTAACCACCGTGCTGTTCACTATTACCATGAGATCAATTTTTAAAAGAGGATTTTAAAAAAGAAGATGTTTTTCCTATATTCAAATGGAAGCTGACAAGAAGTTACTGTGAGCCATATTTTTATTTCAAATGAGGAAGTATTTTAAAAATTCTTTTCTAACAACTTTTTGAAGGTTCAGTTTCTTTTTAAGTGGCCTGACCCCATTCTTTGCTTTTGCACCGTTCTTGAATTTTCTTTCTCTAACAAGATGTTTTATATGCAAATGCACTATATTTTACTTAAATGGGAGTCTACTATCATCTCTTATCTTGTGGCATCATATCTTGATCTGCCTTACTCCTGTTTCAATAGTTTGGCATGAAACAACTGCCACAAAATGACACTTGATTTGTTTTGGGAGCTTCTGGGGCAGGTGCAGAAAGATGTAAGTTTGAAAATATAAAAAAGAAATGCCTGTTGGAAGTTCATTCACTTGCAAATGAAATAGAAAAATTACATTCGGGGAAGAGGCAGAGAAAAAGGTCAACCTAAAAGTAAATAATGGGCTTTCAGAAAATTGATAATTGGGTGAATTTGATTTGTATTTCTTAAAAAATTGTGGTATAATTTAGAGAAGGAGAAATGCACTGACCTTATGTATACAGATTGATAAATGTTCACAGACAAGTATCCTACACCCTAGTTGAAATATAAAATATTCTAATAAGCCTGGAAGGTTATCGCACATCTACTTCTACTCCATCTTCATCTGTCCAATAATTTCTATTCTTATTTTTATAGTCCTAGATTAGTTTTGACTATTCTTGAATTTCACATAAATAAATTATCCAGCATAACTTATTTTGCATCTCTTTTCTATAACAATATTTTACCATTTATTAATGTTATTGTGTGTAAGGGTTCAGTCAGGATGGTGGGAGAAATTGTAAAATAAACACAAACTTTCTTGGAAGGCTTGAAAGTTTTTGCAAAAGCCTTAAGATAAAATTATGGCTGAAAGCAGGCTAATCCTCTTTGAGCTATAGCAAGGATAATTAACATAGGAATGTAGAGGAGTCTATCTAAAGAGCTTGTTTAATCATGTGGTCCTAAGACTAATCTTTGACCATTGTTCTCCCCAGTAGAGAACAATCATGCACTGGGGGGGGATCTGCAATGCTAATTACCTTCTAGTGGTGTGCTTATTTGAGGGCTTTTTATCATTTAATGTGTACCGAATAAATGCCAGGAGGGCCAATGAGTCAGGGCCCCAGCTGCTACTCTTTACAGTACTCTCCTTGGAGTCTGTAAGAGGCCTGGACACTCAGCTTGACTGACAGGCGTAATATCTGTGTAAATGTATGTTACTCATCTGTCGTTGGGACAGGGTCTGTGGGATGGACCCCCCCCCAGCTGGTGCCCTGTGTGAGGAACACTGCGAAGGGAGTGTGATGGACTCCCTGAAAATGAAGGTGAAAAGGACTGTGTGGTCAGTGAGTCAGTAAGTCATTGGTGCCCAGTCGGGATTTCCAAGTTTGGGGGGCATTGTTCAGGCTGAGGTTTCATCATGAGACAACAGTTATCAGCTCAACAAAAACAGTTTATAAAAATACTGAAACAGCTGCATAAGGCTAGTGGAGCTTCAGTTTTGCAGGCTCAATTAAGGGACCTAATGCAAATGGTTGTAAACCATCGTCCATAGGTAGAGCTCTAGGAACAAGTTAGGGAGAAATACATTTTTTTTTTCTTGCAAAGAATTTTCTTTTTCTTTTCTTTTCTTTTCTTTTCTTTCTTTCTTTTTTTTTTATTATACTTTAAGTTCTATGGTACATGTGCACAACATGCAAGTTTGTTACATATGTATACATGTGCCACGTTGGTGTGCTGCACCCATTAACACACCATTTACATTAGGTATATCTCCTAATGCTATCCCTCCACCCTCCCCCTCCCCACAATAGACTCTGGTGTGTGATGTTCCCCTTTCTGTATCCAAGTGATCTCATTGTTCAATTCCCACCTATGAGTAAGAACATGCGGTGTTTGGTTTTGTTCTTGCAATAGTTTGCTGAGAATGATGGTTTCTAGCTGCATCCATGTTCCTACACAGAACACGAGCTCATCCTTTTTTATGGTGGCATAGTATTCCATGGTGTATATGGGCCACATTTTCTTAATCCAATCTGTCACTGATGGGCATTTGGATTGATTCCAAGTCTTTGCTATTGTAAATAGTGTCACAGTAAACATACATGTGCATATGTCTTTATAGCAGCATGATTTATAATCCTTTGGGTATATACCCAGTAATGGGATGGCTGGGTCAAATGGTATTTCTAGTTCTAGATCCTTGAGAAATCACCACACTGTCTTCCACAATGGTTGAACTAGTTTACAGTCCCACCAACAGTGTAAAAGTGTTCCTATTTATCAATATCCTCTCCAGCACCTGTTATTTCCTGACTTTTTAATGATCGCCATTCTAACTGGTGTGAGATGGTAACTCATTGTGGTTTTGATTTGCATTTCTCTGATGGCGAGTGATGATGAGCATTTTTTCATGTGTCTGTTGGCTGTATAAATGTCTTCTTTTGAGAAATATCTGTTCATATCCTTTGTCCACTTTTTGATAGAGTTGTTTTTTTTTTTTTTTTTTTTCTTATAAATCTATTTGAGTTCTTTGTAGGCTCTGGATATTAGCCCTTTGTCAGATGAGTGGATTGCAAAAATTTTCTCCCATTCTGTAGGTTACCTATTCACTCTGATGGTAGTTTCTTTTGCTGTGCAGAAGCTGTTTAGTTTAATTCGATCCCATTTATCAATTTTAGCTTTTGTTGCTGTTGGTTTTGGTGTTTTAGACATGAAGTCCTTGCCCATGCCTATGTCCTAAATGGTATTACCTAGGATTTCTTCTAGAGTTTTTAACATTTAAGTCTCTAATCCATCTTGAATTAATACTTGTATAAGGAGTAAGGAAAGGATCCAGTTTCTTTTCTTTTCTTTTCTTTTCTTTTCTTTTCTTTTCTTTTCTTTTCTTTTCTTTTTTTAAGATGGAGTCTTGTTTTGTGCCTAGGCTGGAGTGTAGTGGGGCAATCTCGGCTCACTACCAGCTCCACCTTCTGGGTTCATGCCATTCTCCTGCCTCAGTCTCCTGAGTAGCTGGGACTACAGGCGCCCAACACCATGCCTGGCTAATTTTTTGTGTTTTTAGTACAGATGGGGTTTCACTGTGTTAGCCAGGATGGTCTCGATCTCTTGACCTCGTGATCCACCCACTTCGGCCACCCAAAGTGTTGGGATTACCAGCATGAGCCACTGTGCCCAGCCAGAGGAAATCTTAAACAACATTATGCAAAAGAGCAACGGCTCCCAGTAACAGCCCTAATGCTTTGGGCTTTAGTTAGAGCTGCTCTGGTTCCATTACACCTAGAAGAGCCTAAAAAGCAAAAGGAAGAGGAACTGTCACCTGCCTTACCGCCCCCTCTTCCCTCATCCCCAGTATCACTGGGTCAAAATAACAAAGAGGAAACAGAGATTTTACCTGAGCCCCCTCCTCCAATAAATAGAAAAAAGGACGAGAGACATGCTCCAGCTATGGGACCTTGTCTTAAGCATGCAGCATTAAAAGGGGAGCTCTTAGTCTGCCCAGTAAGGCAAGATTGGCAAAACAATCAGGCATGCTATCTACGTCAGTGTACATTATTCATCTGTCTTTGGGTCAGGGTCTGCAGGACGGACCCACGCAGTTGTGGTTTATGTGTGTGTGTGTGTGTGTGTATAAAAAATGGAGGAGTACTTCATTGTATAGATATCACCAAATTGTTTAGCTGTTGGTTTGGTGGCCACCAAATGAATTTGATGATCAACTTTCCCTTATCTGACCCTCAAAAAAGTCATTGAAGTTTTGATAAAGATGGCATTGAATCTATAAATTAATTTGGGGAGTATTGACATCTTAACAATATTGATCCATGATCATGGAATGTTTATTTATTTAGCTATTCTTTTATTTCTTTCAATATTTCACACTTATTAATGTACAAATCTTGCCCTACTTTTATTAAATATAAACATATTTTATTGTTTTTGATGCTACTGTAAATAGTATTGCCTTATTAATTTTGTCTTTTTTGCTAATATATAGAAATACAATTTATTTTAGTATATTGAACTTGTATCTTGCAATGTGCTGGACTCATTTATTAGTTCTAATAGTTTTTCGGTGGAGTTTTTAAGATTTTTTGTATACAAGAATGTGTCATCTATGAAACATAGTTTTACTACTTCCTTTCAAATCTGGTTAACTTTTATTTATTTTCATTGCTTAATTTACCTGGGAAGTTCCTTGGGCACAATGTTTAATAAAATTGTTGAGAGTTGATATGCTTGTTCCCAATTTTATGAAGAAATCTTTCAGACTTTCAACATTAAATATGATATTAGCTGAGCATGTTTAATAGCCACCCTTTATCAAATTTAGGAAGTTTCCTTCTTTTCCTACTTTGGTTGAGAGCTTTTATCATAAAGAGTTGTTGAATTTGTCCAGTTCTCTATTGAAGTAGTCATGTGCTTTTTTACTTTCTTTTATTAATATGGCATATGACACGGATTTATTTTCTCATGTGTCTTAGTCCATTTTGTGCTGATAAACTGAAAGAAATAAAGTCACAGAGACAAAGTATAGAGAGAGAAAGGTGGGGCCCAGGGGACCAGTGCTGTGCTTACAGAGGACCCACTCTGGCACCGGTCTCTGAGTTCCCTTGGTATTTGTTGCTCAGAAGATGAGGGAGTGAATCAGCAGTAAGACATACAGATGCCCAGAGATGTTCCATTTGCCCAGGGATGGGCGGGAGACAGATGTTTTTCTTTTGCTGAGATTTAGGAGAATGGTACTGACCTTCAACCACAAGCAGGCTTTAAGCATTTGCCTAACAAAGCACATTCCTTACAGCCCAAAATCCTTTAAACCTTAATTACCACAGTGATGTCTCTAGCAAGGACAAGATTGAGGGTGGAGTCACAGATTAACAGCATCTCAAATACAGAGCCAAATGGAGTCTCTTAAACTTACTTCTATCTATAAGAACACAGTAACAGGCTGACCTTTCTTTTCCCCACATTTCCCTCTTTTCTTTTTAATGAAATCACCATATATCTCTCAACTTCCTGAGCCCAGTACAAACACGTCCCACCATATATCTCTCAACTTCCTGAGCCCAGTAAAAACACATTTCTCAACTCAGAGATTACCATATATCTCAACTTTAGAAAAACACCACCTGGAAAATCCCCGATAAAGACACAGCCGTTTGTGGTTTTACTGAAAGCGCGGGAACCAATAGAAAACTGCTAAATGTATAACTTAAAATGTTAACCAATTGTAATGCTGTAACCTAGAGAAATGCCTTGTTCCTCTGTAACCTTACAAGTCCTGTTTACATCAGGCTATAAAAAGCAAGCACATGCATTGTTCGGGGCCCTCTTGTAAGCTGTGAAGCGGAGGGACCAAGTTCGAACTTGCAGTAAAGATCCTTGCCGCTTGGCTTTGACTCTGGACTCTGGTGGTCTTCTTCGGGGAATAAACGGTCTGGGCATAACAAAACCACAACTGGGTAATTTACAAAACCCAGAAATTTATATTTTCACAGTTCTGGAGGTTGGGAAGTCCAAAATCCAAGTGCTGATATTTGGTAAAGGCCTTTTTGCTTGGTCCTCTGGAGGAAAGGAATACTGGGTCCCCACATGACAGACAGTGGGAGGTAAGGAGACAATGGGGGGCCAGACTTGCCCTTTTATAATAGTATTAATCCCACTCAAGAGAGGAAAGAATTCGTGGCCCTATTACCTCCCAAAGGTATAATTTTTCAACACTGCCACAAGGCAAATAGCTTTTAGCATGAGTTTTGGAGGGGACAAACATTCAAACCATAGCAAGATATTTTACACTAACATTGCATTCCTGGGATACATCCTAATTGTTCATGGTTCTTGATCCTTTCTAGGTTACTGAATTGTTGCTAGTATTTTGTTGAGAATTTTTGTGTACATATTCCTCAAAAAATATTGGTTTGTAATTTCCTTTTTGTAATATCTTCATCTGGTTTGAGCACTGCCTCCTTAAAATGACTTGAGAAGTGTTCATTCATCTTCCCCTCTTTGAAAGAGTTTAATAGTGGTGTTAATTTTAAACTATTTGGTAGGATATACCAGTGAAGTTGTGTGGTCCTGTGCTTTTCTTTTGGAGATACTTAAAAATTAGTAATTCAACCTATTTGGTCATTATAGGTTTATTTGGATTTTTTATACCTTTTAGGGTTAGTTGTTATAGTTTGTGAATTTACAGAAATCTGTTCATCTAAGTATCTAATTTGTTCATATACATTTGTTTAATAATCCATTTTAATATTTTTTTATTTTCATAAGGTTGGTAGAAATTATTCCTCTTTTAATACTGATTTTAATAATGTGACTCTTTTTCTTGTTCAGTCTGGTTACATGTTTGTCTTTTTTGTTGTTTTTCTTTTAACATAACACATTATTGGTTTTGTCTATTTTCTGTATTGTTTTTATATTCTATATTCCATTAGTTTCCACTATAATTCATACTATTTTCTCCCATTGTATTGCATTGATTTAGTTTGCTCTTTTTTCTAGTTTCTTAAAGTGGAAACTTTAAGTTTATTAGGTTGTTTATTTGAAATTTTTCTTCTTTTATTACATAGGTGTTTACAGCTATAACTCATGAACTGAGCACTACTTTAGCTGCATTCCATAAATTTTACTATGCTGTTTTGTTTTCATTTATCTCAAAAATATCTTCTAATTTTCCTTGTGGGTTTTTGGCCTATTGGTTAGGAATGTGTTGTTTACTGCATATTTGTGAATTTTCCAAATGGCCTTCTATACTTGATTTTTAATTTCATTTCACTAAGAGAGGAGAAACCATTTTCTCCATTTAGAATAATTTTAAATTTATTGAGTCTTGTTTCATAACCTAGCATAAAGTTTATCCTGAGGAATGTTTCAAATGCACATGAGAAGTATGCGTATTCTGCTGTTGTCAGGTGGAGTGCTTTATAGATGTCTGTCAGGTCTTATTAGCTTATGATATTTTTCAAATCTTATCTTTGTTGTTTGGATAGTTGTTCTATCCTATGTTGAAAATGGGGTATTGAATGCTCCAACTACCACTGTTGAACTATTTCTCCTTTCAATTCTGTCAGTTTTTGCTTCATATATTTTGGGACTCTGTTTTAGAAATATATATATAAATACATATATACTATCTAAATACATACATATTTAGAAATTATCTAAATATATATAATATTTAGAAATATATATATATATAGTTATAATTGTTTTGTTGAAGTGTTGGCCATTTTATAATTGTAATATGTCCTCTCATCTCCTTTTCAACATTTTTTGTCTTGAAGTTTGTGTTGTCTATTATTATAGCCACATTAACTCTCTTTTGGTTATCGTTTCCATAGTATACCTTTTCCTGTCATTTAACTTTCAGTCTATTTTCCTTTCAACTGAAGTGTCTCTCTCCTGGAAAGCATACTGTTGACTCTTTATTTTTTTCTATTCATTCTGCCAGCCTCTGCCTTTTGATTGGAATGTTTATCCATTTACGTTTAACATGATTACTAATTATGTAAGTTTTTTTTTCTTTGCTGTTTCTCTATTCCTCCAATGTTGCTCCCTTTCGTGTTAGGTAGATACTTTTAATTATACTACTTTCATTCTTGTATTGTCTCTTTTATTATATTTTAGGAAATATTGTTTATACATTGCCTTGGGATTTGTAATTAAAAACTTGAAATGGCATTTTTCAGATTAATACCAACTTAATTTCAATAATATATAAAATCACATACATATGTATGCCTGTATGCATATATTTCTATTTCTTTCTCCTCTTTTGTGCTATTATTTATACAAATTATATTCTTATACATTATAAGCCAATTAGCATCATTTTACAATTATTACTTTCTGAAATTATGTTTTAAGTAATATAGCAGAGAAAAAGAATTTCAAACAGAAATACGTTTATACTGTCTTTTATGTTTACCGATGTAGTTACCTTTACTGGTGCTCTTTATTTATTTGTGAGGATTCAATTTATGGCCTAGTGTCCTTTTCCATTCTCTCCTTTTTTATTTTTCTGGAATACTTAAATTTATTTTTAAAGGATAAGTTTGCTGAATGTAGAATTTTCAGTTAACACTCATTTTCTTTCAGTACTTTGAGTAAGTCATCTCACTACTTTCTGGCCTTTACAGTTTTTGATACATCTGCTGTTAATTGATTGAGGATTTCTTCCACATGATAATTCACTCCTTTTGACATTTTTATTTATTTATTTATTTATTTATTTGTTTGTTTATTTATTTATTTTTATTATACTTTAAGTTCTAGGGTACATGTGCATAACGTGCAGGTTTGTTACGTATGTATACTTGGGCCATGTTGGTGTGCTGCACCCATCAACTCATCAGCACCCATCAATTCATCATTTATATCCTGTATAACTCCCAATGCAATCCCTCCCCCCTCCCCCCTCCCCATGATAGGCCCCGGTGTGTGATGTTCCCCTTCCCGAGTCCAAGTGATCTCATTGTTCAGTTCCCACCTATGAGTGAGAACATGCGGTGTTTGGTTTTCTCTTCTTGTGATAGTTTGCTAAGAATGATGGCTTCCAGCTGCACCCATGTCCTTACAAAGGACGCAAACTCATCCTTTTTTATGGCTGCATAGTATTCCATGGTGTATATGTGCCACATTTTCTTAATCCAGTCTGTCACTGATGGACATTTGGGTTGATTCCAAGTGTTTGCTATTGTGAATAGTGCCGCAATGAACATACGTGTGCATGTGTCTTTATAGCAGCATGATTTATAATCCTTTGGGTATATACCCAGTAGTGGGATGGCTGGGTCATATGGTACATCTAGTTCTAGATCCTTGAGGAATCGCCAAACTGTTTTCCATAATGGTTGAACTAGTTTACAATCCCACCAACAGTGTAAAAGTGTTCCTATTTCTCCACATCCTCTCCA